>NC_059370.1:22428967-23028967 GCF_019703515.2 Myxocyprinus asiaticus | reverse complement strand
ATACAACTTTTGAGTACTTAAAGGAATATTTCACCCAAAAATGAAACTTCTCTCATTAATCACTTACCCTGATGCCATCCCATATGTGTATGACTGTCTTTCTTCAGCAGAACACAAATAAAGATTTTTAGAAGATAGCGCTCTATCAGATCCTTATAAAGCAAGTAAATGGGTGCCAATGTTTTAACGGTCCAAAAGTCATATTTATGCAGCATAAAAGCAATTCATGTGACTCCAGTCAATCAATGAATGTCTTCTTAAGCAAACTGATAGGTTTATGTAAGAAACAAGTTGATAATTAACTTTAAATCGGCACTTCAGTCCAGGGCTCTAATGCTGTTTGAAATGGCTGAACTCTCGCGTGATGTTTGTTCTTCTGTTGTAAATAAGTGCTGCTACTGAATTCTCACGTGAACTCGCTGACAATCTTACGTCACGCGACAGCTACGTGATGTGTCAACTGTTGGCAGGAAGCGCTTTTTAAAAGTTAATACTGTTATTTTTTACACAAATGTATCGATTTGCATCAGAAGACTTTCACTTATCGACTGGAGTCGCATGGATTATTTTTTTACTGCCTAAATGTCGAAGTATTAGCACCCGTTTACTTGCATTATAGAGTTAAATCTTCTTCTAAAAATCTTAATTTGTATGCTGCTGAAGAAAGACAGTCATACACATCTGGGATGGCATCAGGCTTAGTGAAAAATTAGAGAATTTTCATTTTTGGGTGAACTATTCCTTTAAAGAGGTCATGAACTGAGAAATCAAAATTCCCTTGATCTTTTGACATATAAGAGGTCATTGTACTATAAAAACATCCTGTAAGTTTCAGAACTCAAAACTTTCTCGTTAGTCTAAAAACAGCTTATATTGAAGCCAATCTGCCAAAACGACAGGATGTGGAATGTGCCACTTTATTACGTAATAGTGTGGCTAAACACCGCCTCCGCAGAAGAAGATCAACGCCTGCTTCTAAATCACTGCCTGTTTAGCCCCGCCCACCGATTCATGCATGTAGTAGGTAAATAACGAGAGAGGCAATCTCAGGTCTATGCAGAAACCAAACAATAAAGATGGCTCTGAAGACAACAAGACGCTGTCCATTGCCAAGTTGTGGAAAAACACAGTCTTTGCATAGCCTTCCTTCTGATCCCAACATTAGGAAAGAGTGGATGAACTTTATTTTAATGACGTTCCAGACCGTGTCAGTAAGAACTTGATCCTTTGTTCACTTCATTTTACTGCAGATTCGTTTACAAACAAGGCACAATTCGATGCAGGATTTTCAGAAAGATTGAAACTAAAAGATGACGCTGTGCCGACTATATTGGATCCGACAGTAATGTCGCACCACACAAGTGTGAGTAACTGTTTTTATTACGTGGTCACTATTGCTTTGTCTGTTATTAGAGATTGTTTGATATGTACTGAGTATTTATGCACTTTTAACCTAAATCACAGCAGCGTCCATCTATGAAGGATGTAGGCTGTCAAACATACATGCAGATGTTTACATCGATGGGCACACAGCTGTCCTTTGGAACAAGTTTTTTACTTTAATGAAAATGATGGACAATGAATATAAGAACGACAGCTTGACAAACGAAGGTACATTCATTTATATTTTGTTTACATGAAGCAGCGTGAATTATCCTTCGTCAGCTATAACTGTATTAACGCCTAGTATCTAAACTTTATATGCAACAACCAATGAAATATAAAATGTGTAATATACATAAATGTTAACAACATAACGACACAAACAGCTTTCTGTAGCGTCTTTGGCTAAACTCTTATATAATGTAATAGGCTAACTACCTCACAAACGCATAAAGTATAAATATAAATAAAGATGATTATTTACCATGCTGTCGCAGGCTGTAGTATCCTTGCCATTTGAGATGCAGGTTCATTGTATTCTGATTCAGGATCAGACTCTGGCTCAAACATGTATGGCTGAATTTCATTGGCTGCCATTTCTCAACATCGGAAGTTTTCAAAACAATTCCACACGTGTACTGATGGCGGCGTTAAAAATTTTTAAATATGCAAAACTGTTAGCCAATCATACCAGTGGGCATTTACTTCCAAGTCTACAATCCGCCACGCCTATTCAAACAGTGTGTTACGATGAGGGGGTTCAAAACAGGACAGAAAATAGCCTATTACTTCTAAATTATGATGTTTTTTTGATGTAAAAATCTTGATAACATTATAAGTGGACCTCAGAGAACAGTACAAAATAAAAAAGGCAGTTCATGACCCCTTTAAAGCATGCTAGCCATATATTACTTTTATGCTGTTTTTGTTGTTTTTTGAGCTTGATAGATGTTGCCACTGTGAAGTGTCATTCTATGAAAACAACTACATATGGAAACAGTTGTTGTTTAGCTGTGATTGTTCAAGGAAAAAAATCTACTTTGATGTTCCACAGAAAACATGACAGCATACAGGTTTGGAATGACATGAGGATCAGTAATTACCTTTTTATTTAATATTTTTGGTGAATGATTTGTTTAAAGCATCATAGATGCACTCATCATAGGCAACTTAATTATGCTGCCTCCAAAGATACATTATTTGGGCCATATTCTAAAGCAGCATCCCCGTGTATAATTCATGGAGAAGACAATTCCAGAATGCATTACAATGACATGAAAACATAATCCAAGATGGCAGAGGAGGTAAGGCAGAGATGTTGTTTACAAATATATTTCATGCAATATTGAAAGTTATCTACAAACACAGTTCACTGTGATAAAAAAAAAAAAAAAAAAAAAAAAAAAAATTATAATAATAATAATAATAAATAATAATTATTATTTTACCAAATATTTGGATTTGAATGGATGCACGGCTATCTAGAACAGATTTGGCTTTCTGGGACAGCCATATGGTAATTGAGGCGTACTAAAATAATCCAAAAAACATCCCTGCTTGAATGAAGAGAAAACATCACCAAGAAGACAATAAACCAATGCTCCTGTAAATTTGTCAACCATTAGAGAGCATGTCTGAAGCCCCAAATTTTACTTGCTGACACCAGTCACAAGAGGAGGCATCAAATGAGAGATAATTATCTGAGTAGCTGTCACAGAAGCAAAATGTCACTGTTTATATGCACGCCACAACAAATAACTCTCAGATTGGCAGGGGACATTGATTTAATTGATCAGACAGGCCTCAGTCATTTACCAGCGAAGGTTAGCGGCCGCTGACATTTATTTGGATCATTATGAGTACGGGTTAAGCATTATTCATGCTCAATAACACAGCCTTCAGGCTATAGTGCACACAATTACATTTCCACAACAAGTTCAGGTAAGAGGGGTGAATGTGTGTGTGTTTGTGCAGTAGCGGTTCTGGTAACACTTTATAATAATAGTCCGTCATTAATAGGTAATTATGAAGGAATTAATGCAGGACAAATGAGTAGTACTACATTAACACTTTAGTTACTACTTTTAAGTGTGGGCTTTACTGGTTGTTTAGATCAGTGTTACTATCAGAAATAATTGGTAATTATTTCTTAAGTTATTAATTAATATTTAAATTAATTAATTGAATCTAACTCATTAAGTTCTCATATGGGGATCCAGTAAATGTAGTGCGCTACGTTTAGGAGCGGGTTTGTTTATCAGCAATAATTAATAATTATCAAAGATAATTATGAATTATTAAAATCAATAGAACATTGATGAGA
Source organism: Myxocyprinus asiaticus (assembly GCF_019703515.2). Taxonomy (NCBI): domain Eukaryota; kingdom Metazoa; phylum Chordata; class Actinopteri; order Cypriniformes; family Catostomidae; genus Myxocyprinus; species Myxocyprinus asiaticus. Next base: position 23,025,261 of record NC_059370.1, on the reverse strand, counting down.
ATCAATGTTAGCTTTTTCTAATCCTTTAAATCAACAATTATCAAAGATAATCATTAATTGTTAATATCTATGAAACATTAATTAAAATTAACACTAGCTTATTGATCATTCAAATTCAACAATCATCAAAGATAATTATCAATTATCAAAAATCAATAGAATATTAATAAGGATTAATTTTGATGGGGCACCACCCTGGAATCAGTGACTAATAACCAGATAGTATAACAGTCTCAATATTAGATTGTTTTCTTAGGAAAATCGACATCCGAAGAATATCGATTTTCGAAAAAAAAAAAACAATGAATGAATGCTTGAATCCAAGCACTGACATCCGGTCAGCATGACACAGGTGTATGCAAAACAAACCAAAACACTTCTCTTTGTAATATAACAAAGTTTATTTATGCAGTAATATTAATTAATAATTAATACAATGCAGTCAATAAACTTCCGACTTACAACTACAAACTAAACAGTGATATGATTAGATATGGAAACTAAAATAATCCTATAACACATAAGGTGTGTGTGTGAGAGAGAGTGTGTGTGTGTGTGTGTGTGTGTGTGTGTGTAAGGAGGGACGCGCACAAAATGGCGGACGTGACTCTCATGGAGAGTATGTCACGCAAGACTTCCGGCCAGTGAATATGGCCACGAATGTGGTCGGAGAGAAATTAGTCAATGGTAGCTTAGGGACAAAGCTGAGCTTTATCACGAAGCTATCTACTAGCCAAAAATGTGTGCCAGAATGTTTGTGAGGGGTCGCACGTGTGTGTGTGTGGTTAGTACGAGAGAGAGAGAATTAAGTGATGGCCCCAAAGCCGATTTCGCGATCGTGGGAGAGAAAGCAGCTGTTAGTTTATTATTCAGAGACGCGGTGGACGGCTCGTAAACCGTCCCGCGGTCTTTGATTCTTTAATGGATAAACTCAGTTTGCTGGTCTCACCTGCGATGGCGGAAATGCACAACAGCCCAATGTGGTTGGACTACAATACAGCAAATCAAATTCGTGATAATTAATACCCTGAGTATTAATAATGAGCGGACATGGTGGTCCGTAAACTGTACAAGCAATAACCTTGATACACAAGAATAACACACTATAATATTCTATCTCTGCCCAGACATAAACCTCTTACTTGAATCGCATGAGGATGCAGAATGTGTGTTCATCCGTCCTTTAACTCAGACTCGATTCCTTGTGGCTTGGGTGATGACGGGAGGCCGTTTCCTTGCTCTGTCGGTGGGTGGTACGGCTGCTGATTCTCGGCGGGCTGGCAGAGAAATCAGTAACGTCAACTTGATTGAAGATGGAAGAGAAATCTTTTCTCTCTTCACTTCTGCAGGCAAACGGATGAAGATGCGGATTGCTCGAGTGTTCGGTGGAACACAGAGTAATCTCAACTCGTCCAGCGAGATGGAGATTGTATGGTCACAGTTTCAAGTCGGACGTTACTTCCTTGTGCCACGAGGCTACACCTGAGAGCAGCGATGAGCAGCATCTACACACGGCGAGCAAAGTTGCTGGAAGCAAATCCCAGAAGCATTTCAGAGGTATTTCTACTCCTGATGATGTCATGGTTGAGATGCGTTCTGTCGTGTGCCTCATCCAATAGGAGTTGAGAGTTCGATCCTTTAGTGAGCAAGGCTTCATGGGATTTGTAGTCTGTTTTGGACTCCCTTTGTTTGATTTTGGCACGGTTTTTATCAGTAAGATTTATGACTTATGTGGGGGCCTGAGTTAGGTTTTACGACTGTGTTAGGCCTGCCTTTGTCTTCTATCTGAATACATGAGGCCCAATATAACTAATATGTAAACATGATTAACCAATCAGTAAGTAATAGTGAACTGATGACTGAGGTAGTTCACTGTTAGGTATTCAGTAATTACTGAATTTGATCTGCCTCATTGAGAACTATTAACTAACTATGGCTAATTTAAAATAACTACTAATTAATTACTAATCAAAACATTAACGTGTCTAAAATGTGAATGATTATGTTTTTATTGTGAACAAGATCATTCATGGGTTCTTTGTGGGAATTAATTTATGAATGTAACAGGTCGCTAAATCAAGGCTACAGTGTGTGATAGAGTATCATAGTCAAGGATGTAACCACATAATCAGGATTTATGGGGACCAAATTTCCCCTCAATGTCTATGGTGGTTACGGCCATGATCATAGTCAGCTTACCTTACAGAAATATAGGGATGCATGTGCCCAACCTGTGTATTTCTTGGGATACTGTATCTCTTCTGTTCATTAAAAAATTATTAACTTCTGCATGTTTGATATTACTGAAGGTCTTTTTTAATAATTATGGTAACCCATGAGTCAAGTGTTACCACATAAGTATGTAGAAATTACTAATGATCTGGACCATTATTTTAAAGTAAGGGTCATGGTAACGTATTATTAATTAATGAGATCTTGCTGTTTCCTTCCTTGGGAGTTAAAGGATATCTGGACCATTATTCTAAAGTGAAAACACATTATAAACCATTAATAGTAACTGAGGTGTTACTTGTCAGTTAGTAATGAATACTCAAGTGTTTGTTCCTACATTTTATTCATTTAATCAAACAGATAGTTAACAAACATTCACAGACATTCAAAACGTTTATTTCTGGCATTGAATTATGAATCATTGCAATAACTGAACATAATTGCATAGGCTACAAACCTTTAGCAGGATAATGCTTTTAATTGCTGGTGCTCACGGTTACTACATGTTTTAAAAGTCTTACCTCTTAACATAAAGTAAAATAATAAAATTGTGTCTATAGGACAAGTGCGTTGATCTCCACAAGACTTCAACAGAAAACGGAGAGAAAACTGGCGTGCAGCATGAGGCCAATTCCACGTGTGTACTACTGCCCTAGACAGCCCACTCTGTAAATACGTACAGTTTTATCAAATTAATCTTACATGTTTCCTCATTTGCCTATGTTTGGTATGAACAGAACAGAACGTATGTTAAAGTTTACCACGTGCAGGCAGATTGATGGGAGGGAGGAGCAAAATCCCACTCGCTCTTCTTTCAGTTTCAGCACGGGCATTGAATATGGCGAACCCTGATTGGATTAGAAGCTTGATGGACCAGACACTCATTCTTTTTTTTTTTCATTGGATCCATTGTGTTACCAGAAGAAAGAAAATGCACTTCACATAAAATTAAACACTTCTTGTAAGATTAACATACAGTATATAGGAATAAAAAATGCATTTTAAAAATGTTTTGTAAAAAATGTGTTTTGTGTATATTCAAGTGTGTATTCATTAATTAATCATGAATTACCATGACCCTCACTTTAAAATAATTAGTAATTCCTTCATGTTTATGTGGTAACACTTGACTCATTTCTTATGGGTTAACAAAATTATTTTAAAAAGACCTCCAGCAATATCAAACCTGCCAAAGTTAATTATTTGTAATGAACAGAAGAGATACCCCAAGCAATACACATGTTGGGCACATACATCTGTAAGCTGACTATGATACTCTACCAGATACTGTAGCCATGATTTAGAGAGCTGTTATGTTCATAAATTAATTTCCACAAAGAACACACGTGAGGGGCATGTTTCTCTGAAGATGCATTTCATGATCATGATCACAATACAAACATAATCATTCACATTTTAGGCACACGTTAATGTTTTGATTAGTAATTCATTAGTAGTTATTTTAAATTATCCATAGTTAGTTGATAGTTCTCAATGAGGAAAATCAAATTCAGTAATTATTGATTACCTAAAAGTGAACTACCTCAGTCATCAGTTCACTATTACTTACTCATTGGTTAATCATGTTTCCATATTAGTTAATAGTAGTAACTAAAGTGTTAATTTAGTACTACTCATTAATCCTGCATAATTACCTATTAATGACGGACCATTATTATAAAGTGTTACCACGGTTCTATCTTGTATGGCGCCCTGGACGAAACTACCTTCAGCACCCCCCTTCAGAAGACTTAAACTTAAGAGTTGTTTGGAATACTTCATAGTGCTTGTCATTTTTTTTTTTTTTTTTTATATATATAAACTATTTGTTTGTTATGTCTTTTATATTGTTGAAAATCGGTTAAGTGTAGGTGTAGTGGTTGGGTTAGATGTTGAGAAATATCCCTATTATAGTGTAAGGTAACTCAAATTTTTGTGACTAAATTTACCTGATTGTTACATGTTTCATAAGTTTATAAGTTTAGGTTTAGGGTTGGGGTTGGGTTAGGGGATCTAAAATATTGATATGATTGTATAATGTAACTAAACTAATATATTTATAAGCAGGCTAATAACACTATGTAACACAGTTTTTGTTCCTGGGTAGTAAGTGTTATTTCCTAATTGCTTATGCCTCAAAAGTGTAGAAAATGGCTATTATTCCCCACAAACTTTGCTTTTGTGACCAGGACAGTGATATTTTGAAATTTACATATTTGGGTGAATTTGTGTCTTTTTGTTCACATAAAGTCATATGAATCCATATTAACATGTATTTATACTAAAGCAATATAAAAATGACTACAAAAGATTTAGAAGTGAGTAGGTTTTCGAGATTTATGATTATACTGTAAATCACTGTCATGAATCAGCCCCCAAATGTACTCAACATACTTCAAGGTATCCAGCAAGGTCTTGATGCAGTTGTAATCCTCTTTGAGGTGCACCGAGTGAGCCTGGGGAAGAGACAGGTACTTGTTACCATTATGGAGCAGCACGGCTTTGAGGCTCCTGGATGAGCTGTAAATGAAGAGGTGCACTCATTCTGGTTACAAGCAATTCCGATTGCCTCGACCAGACTGGTCACATTGTGGCAGAAGCAGAGCCCATGTTGACGGGTGAAGAAGCTGGAAAAAGGTTGGTGATGCTTCCTCTGATCTGCGACTTGCACACTTTCATCCAACAAGTTCCACTGCTTGAGCCTAGACATCAAAAGCTCGGCATTGGACTTTGTGAGACCAAGATCTCTTATCAAGTCGTTGAGGTCTTTTTGGTTGGGGTAGTATGGGTTTCTCTCCTCAGCTTCACCTCTGAAATTGTCATCTGGTCTACAACGTCTTCCTCGCTCTCTGACTTGCTGCTCTCTTCTAAAGACGGCTGCTCTCTCTCTGGAGGAGTGGGTACGAGGAGCTCATGGCAGTGTGGCACCGGGGCGATGGATGAAGGAAGGTCCGGATATGTGATAGCAGGTGCATTCTAGCCAGTCCGATGTTTGGTAGGGTCCACCATGCAGAAGTAGCAGTTGCTTGAGTGGTCAGTGGGTTTCCGCAAAATTCTTGGGATAGCGAACTTCATTCCTCTGTACCATCCTACAAATTTATTTTTTTTCATATATGGTATTTTTTCTATAACACTTACTACCCTGGAGCCAAAAAACAAAACAAATTTGTAATAAAATATATTGTGGTTAAACAAACCTGAAAAATCAGAAGATTGCCGAGCCTAGAATGGAATCCACCGAACTAAGGTGAGAGTTGCATGACAAGGATGTTTTCATGACAGACAAAAAGTCACTACTGTGACGTCTTCATCATGGCATTGCCCTGAATCAGGCGGAGAAGACTCCTGTAACACAATAGCCCTATTTGGACAGGACTTTCCCAAAAGGAAGCAATGTGATCACATAGGAATTCGGCATGCTGTTTCCAAAAGTTCCAGTACCCAAGGATTGGCGACAGTATGCAGACTCACTAACATGCAGCATTTCCAACCTTTGAATTGGTTTCAGTGTGTTTACCTTCCCACATGGCTCGACTGGCAGTGTGTTGCGTCAGCAACATGAGAGACTTGGGTTTGTATCCATGTTGAAACCAGGAAGTGTTTGTGTAATCATTGAAGAGCGTGAAACAGAGGTTGCATTTTTCCCTCTAACATTTAATTTTGACTCCACTAATGGTTATGTTTAGGTTTAGGTTTGGGTTGGGGGGATAGAGTCCATAAAATATGCATTCCTCTTCACTGTATTACATCCTATACAGCTGAAAAGAACTCGCTTCAGAAATAGCCTTTGGCGACCTCTCCTGGACATAAATAGAGCTCGCATGTGCCTAAACACCATTGAACACTTACCGCTTTGACCAATGGGGGCAGTGTTTTAAATTTCGGTAAGCATATACCAATTTTTGCTAAAGAACAGTCGGCCTACTCTTTCCGATTTTACTGTGTGATCAGGATGAAGGAGGTGAGGCTTAGGGTTAAATCTGACCCAAATATGACAGGAGAGTTGTAATACACAGTTTCCTATTCTTGATGTTGGCAATTTATAATTGTATTATTTTATAATCTAACAAATCCTTAATGTGATTATATTATTAGCCAGTTAACCTCATTAGTCAATAAACACATTTTAAATGTTTCCTCTAGTATTTGCAAGCTATTAGCATTAATTCAGTCATTACCCTCTTGCTAATCAGACAAACAGGCCCTTTAATCTGAATTAAAATTTATGTAATCAACAGCCCAATTATACAATTCAATCTCATCTCACAATTTTGTGTTTTGAATTGATAAGAGAAAATACAGACATGTATAGGGTTGAGCACAGAGAGGCAACCCCCATTTTGGAGAGGAGATGGATAAGCACTGAGATAACTTGGAAAAGAACGTGAAAGAGAAATCAATCCGGTGTCTTCGTTTGATGTGTTATCAGAGTCTGCCTGTCTGCGCTGATAAGATCTGACTTATAATCGATACCAACTGTGCGTCAGGGCCTTCCCCCAGATTCTCTGCTCTAACCACCGCTTTCTCCTGCGTTAGACCTGCTACAGTACTGGCACATCAAAGCCAGTGGTTGAGGTTTGTCACAATGCTCAGGGGACCTCAGGGAGACATGCTTGGATGCACAAGATTCTGAAACCATGACTCTGATTATGTTAAGTTCCTTGTATGTTTTGTATCTTGGCTTTGAACCGTTCAAGCAAAGATGTAACTGTAATCCATTGGTTGCAAAAAAAAAAACTTGGTATACTGTAGCTGTAATAAACGCTCATATGCTTTTCTCAACAAGCTGAAATAGACACATGAGCAGCTGTAAATTTTTCAATATTGTTAGGCGAACTCTGGGTGAAGTGTAGAGTTTAAAACTGACAAATAGCTGAAGGTCGAATCAATGAGCATCATCCTCATAATAAACCTCAGATCTAGAACACAACAATGCAGAACCAAACAATTTGTTGCTTAGCTCCGGCTGCCTCGGATGTGTTGACTCAGCAGCAAATGGCTACGTTTATAATTTGGCCATGTTTGCCAGTTCCTTGAAAGCTGTAAAATTTGAATTCTGTCTGTAAAGAAATGGGATTAGCTATTGTTGAGTGGACTGCATCCTTCCATCTATCAACCATAAATATTTGGCCTGTCTGACTGTTCAGTCCACAATCTGCCATGTTTCATGGACTGAACATTACATTTTCAAATAGGATTTCTCATGTTTCTCCTCATGCTCACTCACACTCTCCCTCTATTTAATTAAACTCTGTCAGTTTTATATTATTAACAGCATGTATGATAAAACAATTTTGAAATAGCTGCAAATGATGATTGGACAGAGCTAAGATGTTGTACTATAAAGAATGTCTTACTGCTTTTGCCAGTTAACCATTAGAGTGACAATATGACAATTATTATTATTTATTTATTTATTTTTACAAAATTAAGAGGGAGTTTTATGCGTGTGTTTGTCTCATCCTCCTTCAGGAGCAGAAATGTAAGGGATCCATGGATCAGATCATTAAAATTAAATCCCCTCATTCCTGCTTAAGCCCTTCTTCATTCCTGTTCACCCCATGCATGAAGGAAAGAGTTAATTACTGGGGTCTTAGCCAGCAGTAGTGTTGATCTTGCCATCTGTATCCTGTCATTGAAGAAAATTATATCCATAAAAATGTAGTGGGATAGACATTTTTTTATTTATTTTAAAAAATAAATAAAGCCAATCAGTACGCTCCCACAGGGTATATTAGGGTGGTTATTGTGCTACTTGGACATACGTCACTATTCAGTCATGCGCCTCCACATTGATGGTATGTGTTGAGAACATTAAGCTAACCAGTTAGTACAAATTCTCAACTGATGCTAGTTGTCCTTGTGTGTTTAGCAGCTGTTCATGCACGACTCATATCGAGCGTCACTGGTTGGTTGATTGCCTTCCATCTAGGTATATTGCTGTCTTTGTGAGCATGAGTTTTGATCAGTATTTGTGTTGCGTGACATTATGTGTTGTGTTTTATTTCTCCTATGCCACTGGCATCCATGTGTATGTGGCTGCAATTGGTATGTAACATCAGGAGTTACGTAAACTGGTTATTTAAAACGTGCCAGATTATGTTGGCAACATTCTCATTGTATGCTTTTATTTGTTTAGATAATTTGCATTCCAGCATGCACCCACCTGCATTGAGGCTGCAAGGTTGAACATTGGGTGCTGCTGTTTTGTTTTCCTGTTTTCTACTGTTTTGTTTTTGATGTTTTGTTTTCTCTTGTTTTGCTCTTCTTTTTTCTGTTTGTTTTGCACTGGTCCCGTTAAACCCTGTGACTGGTTCTAAATAACTATTTTGGGATTTATTGAGAGAGGTGCAACCAATTTCCGTTTGTGTATACCTGGAGCCAGTGAGATCGTTTTGGGTGTGGGAACAGTGTTATTTAAGTCAACTGCTTTAATCAAAGTCTCTCATTACATCTGAAAAATATTCAACCCTTAAGTTAAGTACACAGAGCACTGGGAATGTACACTTCCGGTCGGTCCTGGTTAGCCATACCACACAAACTTGCTTCCCCAGTTGTCCTCTCTAATGTCACTGACGTCTCCATAGTCAAGCCATTTGTTTACTTCACACAGCTAAACCTGATGGGAGATTAGGCTTGAATAATAATAACCTTGCGAGGAGGCCATCTCTATTCTGTTCCAAAAGGTCCACATCCATTTTCCCTGTTGCTGGGCCGGGGTGGGCCCTTGGGGCTGTGTGTTGTTTTTATACTGATGTAGCTGTCCCCTGCTTCATTATTAGAGCCCTTTCTGCGATGGCATTTCCAGTAAGCTGAGCCGTCTGTGGACATGAAGGGGATAGGAGAGGAATAAATGATTCGTTTAAGGTTTCGCTCTGTATCTGTTAGGAAAAAGGAGAATGGTAAAACAGAGAGTGCTGTAGTGAGTTCATATATCTGTAATTATAGATATATGGAGAGAGAGATTCTGGTCAGCACTTTATGTCCAGACGTTTTGGTGCTCAACATGTACAGCATGTACGTGCCTGGACTTATAATGCGTTAGATGTCGGCTTTTGTGCAATTTCCTTTCAGAAATCAAACAGCAATTATCCCCGGGTAAAAACAAAGGAAGTTCCCATCTCTGTTGTAAGGATGCAACGCCTCAAGCAGCTTGTTTCCGGCACACTCCGGATTAGCGTAGGTTGACTGGAGACGTTTCCACTTCATCACTACCTGTTGAGGTGCATGTTAATGTGTCTGATATGCAAGACCCTCGCAATCTCTCACTTGGGCTTCAAATCCACTGCTAGCAAACTTGCATGTGTCTTGCTTTATATTTCGCCGAAGGTATTTAGCATCTTGCCTTATACTTGCATCATCAGTGCCTTCTCTCTCTCAGTCTCTCTCTTTCCATCTAACTCTCTCTCTCTCTCATATTTCACACCAGCATTCAGATCGTATTCATCAGCCTCACTGAGTGGCTCTCCATAGAGATAACAATGGGCATGTTGGGAGTTGCAACTGAGACTATTGTTCTGTTCTTTTCACAAGGTGACCTCCATCCAACCCAAAACAGTCAAGTCAAGTGTGCTGCAAAAATGCACACAATAGAGCTGTCTGCAGCTAAAAAATAGCATTTGCGAGCTGCTTCACTTACGCAGCCAATGGGATTTTTATTTTTTTATTTTTTGCATTTTCTCACTGTTTTGATGCATGTTTTATGTGAGGCGCATAATTATCGCATCACTTTCAAAAGGCCTTTCAGAGTGCTGATTTCTATTCTAATTATGATATTAGGCATAAGGTTATATTTGATTAACTGTCATTCATTGCAATGTATTATTGAACCGTCTCGCCCCCTTCATTTCTCCCTGAACTTGCTCAATCTATCAGCAACGTGCCTGTAAACAAAACAACTTTAATTCAAAGGTAAGCCGGTTTGTTGCTTTCCATTTTGAAACATGATGGAGTCACACAAAGTTATATAGCTGCTTGCACAGCATTCTAAATGTGTGAGATTACACTGAATCTTCTGCCTAATGAAGATGCAGTGTGTTGTTTTGTATTTCTGCCCCCCATGAGCCCTTGTGGCAAATAGCTAAATAGGTGAGCTTAGAATATTTTGCTAATGGACAATAGAAGAGATCAGAGGTTGTGGTCAATCATGACTACAAGCTACCTATTTGGAGACCATAACTGTATCTCTACAAACTGATCCTTTCTGCTGAGATAATACATAGTACATTCTAGGTTCAGTCAAGTTTTCGCCTCTATTCGGAAGGCTATTCTTGTTATTCTTGCTCTGAACTTGCCTTGAACCCATCACCTTATATTTCTATTGATCATCCACTGGGCTTTAACATATGACTTGTAAGGATGAGATTGTCTGGATCTCCTCCAGGGGATTTTTTTGGTGTAATCTGGGCACTAACAACAGGGGTGGGGTCAAGAGCAAAGCTAAGAAAGAACAGAGCTGGAGGCTGAAACTTCTGCTGTCTCTAAAAGCAGATGAGATACTACAGAATCTGCATGATACGATGCAAAGGATGCTTTCAGGGCACATTTACACAAGAGTATTTGGTGCAGACCTGAGTTCATTTGATGTCACAGTTCAGTTTATTTTGTAGGTGTAAAAGTGTTTATTTTGTTTCTCCCGTATAGTTTGTAATTTTTATGATAGCAGTCCAGCCTAACTAGGGGAAGTGAACCTACTCTATATTGATAATGTATAGTTTGCAAATGTGCATGTTCTCGGTTATTTATATTTTAGTGTTATGTATTTACTGTACCATTCATCATACATTGACATAAGCAATATTCAGATGGGATTAGCTGTCTGAATGACATTTGAGTTACAATTATTATCACCTGATGTACAGGTGCATCTCAATAAATTAGAATGTCGTGGAAAAGTTCATTTATTTCAGTAATTCAACTCAAATTGTGAAACTTGAGTATTAAATAAATTCAATGCACACAGACTGAAGTAGTTTAAGTCTTTGGTTCTTTTAATTGTGATGATTTTGGCTCACATTTAACAAAAACCCACCAATTCACTATCTCCAAAAATTAGAATACATCATAAGACCAATAAAAATAAACATTTTTAGTGAATTGTTGGCCTTCTGGAAAGTATGTTCATTTACTGTATATGTACTCAATACTTGGTAGGGGCTCATTTTGCTTTAATTACTGCCTCAATTCGGCGTGGCATGGAGGTGATCAGTTTGTGGCACTGCCAAGGTGGTTTGGAAGCCCAGGTTTCTTTGACAGTGGCCTTCAGCTCATCTGCATTTTTTGGTCTCTTGTTTATCATTTTCCTCTTGACAATACCCCATAGATTCTCTATGGGGTTCAGGTCTGGTGAGTTTGCTGGCCAGTCAAGCACACCAACACCATGGTCATTTAACCAACTTTTGGTGCTTTTGGCAGTGTGGGCAGGTGCCAAATCCTGCTGGAAAATGAAATCAGCATCTTTAAAAAGCTGGTCAGCAGAAGGAAGCATGAAGTGCTCCAAAATTTCTTGGTAAACGGGTGCAGTGACTTTGGTTTTCAAAAAACACAATGGACCAACACCAGCAGATGACATTGCACCCCAAATCGTCACAGACTGTGGAAACTTAACACTGGACTTCAAGCAACTTGGGCTATGAACTTCTCCACCCTTCCTCCAGACTCTAGGACCTTGGTTTCCAAATGAAATACAAAACTTGCTCTCATCTGAAAAGAGGACTTTGGACCACTGGGCAACAGTCCAGTTCTTCTTCTCCTTAGCCCAGGTAAGACGCCTCTGATGTTGTCTGTGGTTCAGGAGTGGCTTAACAAGAGGAATACGACAACTGTAGCCAAATTCCTTGACACGTCTGTGTGTGGTGGCTCTTGATGCCTTGACCCCAGCCTCAGTCCATTCCTTGTGAAGTTCACCCAAATTCTTGAATCGATTTTGCTTGACAATCCTCATAAGGCTGCGGTTCTCTCGGTTGGTTGTGCATCTTTTTCTTCCACACTTTTTCCTTCCACTCAACTTTCTGTTAACATGCTTGGATACAGCACTCTGTGAACAGCCAGCTTCTTTGGCAATGAATGGTTGTGGCTTACCCTCCTTGTGAAGGGTGTCAATGATTGTCTTCTGGACAACTGTCAGATCAGCAGTCTTCCCCATGATTGTGTAGCCTAGTGAACCAAACTGAGAGACCATTTTGAAGGCTCAGGAAACCTTTGCAGGTGTTTTGAGTTGATTAGCTGATTGGCATGTCACCATATTCTAATTTTTTGAGATAGTGAATTGGTGGGTTTTTGTTAAATGTGAGCCAAAATCATCACAATTAAAAGAACCAAAGACTTAGACTACTTCAGTCTGTGTGCATTGAATTTATTTAATACACGAGTTTCACAATTTGAGTTGAATTACTGAAATAAATTAACTTTTCCATGACATTCTAATTTATTGAGATGCACCTGTATGTGATTTCATGTACTGATTTGAACGGGACTAAGATCTGGGAGTTTCTGTTTTCTAGATGTAGATGTTACAGAAGGTTGAACATAATGAATTAATTAGGTGATAAAATTAACTTATCTTTTAAACTTTATCTGTTTAAATTTAAAATTACTCATAATTTTAAAAACAACTTTTAAATAATTAATTATTTAATTTAATGATTTAATTTAAATTTATGAATTATTCATTATAAAATAAATTTTAAAAAATGCTATTAAAATAAACTTTACGTGTTTAAAGGAGTGGCTGCTTATTATAAACCCAGTGATATAAACACGATCTGTGAATTACGATCCCTCTTATCTGTGAATTATTTTATTATAACATTACATAATTGAGCTGAGAAATTAAGGTGAGTATCTTTATTGACGTTGATATTACAGTGACCAGTCTAAGCAGTTTTATCGATTTGGCTCTCCTCATTGATTTTATTTTATTATTTTTTCGTTGGATGACAAAAAATCTACATCTATATTAAAATGCGTGCAGCAGGCAGAAGATTGGTGCGCATAATGATCTTAACGGTAGTTCATGTAGGTCATAATACATGAGGAGAAGCGTTGTGAAAATTCAACATCAGTAATCACATTCTCAGAGGACTCGTGAGTTTGCCAAAAGAAAACAGTAGGATATTTGCTCTGAAATGTTTACTGAGATTGTTTGAGAAAAACACTGACTTTTCATATTCAGACGGGATTAAAATCACAAAGTACTGTACGTCTGTGAAACACAAATTTCCCTAACCTGTTTAAGAGTTAAAAACATAAAATAAAAAATAAAAATTTTAATCTTGTGTTTTGTCAATGTGCCTTTGGATTCTCCACAACAATTAATAAATGAATAAGTAAAAAAAAATAAAAATAAAAATAAATAGAAAAAAAATAAAAAAAAATAAATAATATATATATATATATATATATATATATATATATATAATATTTTTATGATACTTATTTATATTTACACTGTGTAATGGCAGGGTGTTATGGGTGATTGCTAGGTGCTTGCCAGGGCATTACAAAGTGGTTGCATGATGGTTGCTCACTGGCCTAAGTAAAAAAAGACCATCCCCAAGTCATTGTGACATCTTGATCCCTAGACATGTGAGGGGACCTTTTCAATGGAAGACTTGATTTTCTGATAATTTTTCAAATGTTTATATTCTGAAATAAATAATAATAATAAAAAAAAAGTTTATGAATAAAAATCATGATTCTGTATTTGTTTCAAACATATAATTTACGTATTCTAATTATCTTCTTGTTTTAATCAAAATGAAGGGTTTACTGTATTTCTACTGTAAAAGGATAGCATCACATTTATATATAGGTGGCACACTTTCCAGAAGTAATGCAATTTTTTTAAGAAGTTTGTGTTTAGTGTAAAAAAAAAAAAAAAAGGTATGGCAATGTTCATGTTTTTAATCATAAGGGAGATTGTATCTACTGTACTCTACCTGGTCTTTGACCCAAACAAAATTATTGTTTGTAATTTTCTCTTAATCAGAAGGGTTAATGTCTTATTGTGTGATATATCATTTATTTTACTGGTGTGTGTGGTGTAGGAGGAGTGGTGTTCATTCCCTAATGTACATAGCCTTATTCCCATTTACCCACTGTAATAGGAGCCATTAGAATCTTGACAAGTACACCAAACTTTCTTTATTAAAGAGTTGAGACCTCTAACTGGGTTAGGTGTCTTGAGCTTTTGTGTTTTGTCTTGACAGACTGATGTGACGCTTCTTTAATTGCTTGTATCTCATCAGGTCAAGGGGTAATCTACTCCCCTCTTCATACAGCCATACCAGAGAAGAGATAGCTGAATTAATTTAGCAAATTAAGTTTGGAGAGATGAGAGAAATCATTAACTTCCAGAGAATGATGAGAGTCCTCATCCAATGAAACAAACCAGATGGGACAAAGCCACCACAACCCCACTACCCCCCTCAACCCTGTTTCTCTATCCCGTGGATACACCCGAAAACACATTTATATTAATTCAGAATATCCCCAGTTTAATCTTAGATTCCTCCACACATGGGCAGAGTGTGGAATAAGGCATGCATATGTAAGTGTTGGGGTTGGAATGGTTGATAGCGTAATCTGTAAGACACAAATTAATTATCAAAGTTGTCAGCTAGCGATGCAGGCCCTGGTAAGAGAGGGCTAGAAAGACTGAAATATGATATAAATATTCCTGTGGATTTGCCTTCTCCCAGAGATGTCACATCTGATTTGACAGTCCCTAATGGCTAGAGACAGTGAGAATTTGTGCAAGGTTTAAATGAAGGTTAAGTGGAAATCTTTTCTGATGTATGCCTCTCTGAAATAGTTTAGATTTAACTTTTATATTAACTTCTGTATTGCTTATTAAATTATTTATTATGTAGTTGGAGATTTTATATTCTACAAACAGGTTGTTGGTCACTCTAAAACATTCTAATACTTGAGCATTAAATCTGTTAGTATGAATATTCATTGGGTTTGAAAAATATATATGGCTAAGTTGTTGACTTGCCAGTAATTGTTCTTTTTTTCATCCTGTTTTGAACCAAATGCAGAGTAAACCAGACACTGGTTGAGCCTATAGCAATTATATCAGCGCACCTACTAAAAAAAAAAAAAAAACCTGCAAATTAGTAGTGAAAAAACACACACGTGAGCTTAAAAGAGAGAGAGGAAGAGAAAAAGAGACCCATCTACTTTGGAAGTCATGTCTGGTCTGTACTCGCCTTGAATTTCCTGCTGTAAATGGAAGCTAATGGGGGAAAGGTCTGTGTAATCCTTCTCCATTAGCCACTCTTCCTAGCCTAATTGCTTAGCCGAGCCTGAACAATTTTGTTAGACATTGCTAGGGTAATTATTGCTGCTTTGGCTAAAAATAAAAAAACCTCTCACCAAACTGGGATGGCTACTTTCTATTCTGATTATTTCTCTGATTATTTTCCGTTCTTTTCTGTTCCATTTTATCTTCTGTCCTACCATAAAAAGACACATATGTGCTAATCTGAAAGCGAGAGCACCGATGTGTCTTTTAGGAGTATATGAGGGGTTGTATAAGGCATTTTTCCACTGCAGGAACTTTTCCTAGTTCCTGGAACTATTTGAGGTCCATATTGTTTTTCCACAACATGATCTAGTTCCACATAGAACTAAAGAACCAAACCAGGAAGCTTTTAAGTGCCTTTTAAGGTAGGCTTTGATGACCAAATCATTAAACTATGTAGATTGAAAATGAATAAAATTAAACAAAACTACAAGAGAATAAAGGATCATAACATAACATTTGCGTTTCATGATTATCATGAATGTAATTTGTACATTGTGTTATTATATATATAGTTCACTCATTCTACTTTTCAGTACTTGAAATGTTTTACTTACCATTTTGCACTGCCTTATTTGCACTGCTGATTGAAACTTTTAAAGGGTTCACTGTGTTGGGCCTCATGTATTCAGATAGAAGACAAAGGCAGGCCTAACACAGTCGTAAAAACATAACTTAAGCCCCCACCTTCTAAGTCGTAAATCTTACTGATAAAAATCGCGCCAAAATCAAACAAAGGGAGTCCAAAACAGACTACAAATCCATGAAACCTTGCTCACTAAAGGATCGAGCACTCAACTCCTATTGGATGAGGCACACAACAGAACGTCCCTCAAACATGACATCATCAGGACTTCAAATAATTCTGAAATGCTTCCAAAGTGGCTTCCAGCGACTTTGTTCACCGAATACGGACGTAGCTTTTTGCTGCTCTCCGGTGCAACCTCGTGGCATAAGGAAGTAATGTCCGACTTGAAACTGTAGCCATACAATCTCCATCTCGCTGGACGAGTTGAGATTACTCTGTGTTCAACCGAACACTCTAACGGATCCGAAGGAGACCGCCGAGCAATTCACATCTTCATCCGTTTGCCTACAGAAGTGAAGAGATTAAAGATTTCTCTTCCATCTTCAATCAAGTCGACATTTCTGAGTTCTCCGCCAGCCCGCCGAGAATCAACAGCCGTACTGCCCGCCGACAGCGCGAGGAAACGCCCTCTCGTCATCACACGAGCCTCAAGGAACCGGGTCAAAGTTAAAGGACGGAGGAAAACACATTCTACCTGTGTCCTCATGTGATTCAAGTAAGAGGTTTACGTCTGGGCAGAGATAGAATATTATAGTGTGCTATTCTTGTGTTTCAAGGTTTTTGCTTGTACAATTTACGGACCGCCATGTCCGCTAATTATTAATACTCAGGGTATTAATTATCACGAATTTGTTTTGCTGTATTGTGGTCCAACCAAATTGGACTGTTGTGCATTTTCGCCATCGCGGGTGAGACAACAACTGAGTTCATCCATTAAAGAGTCAAATAACAAGGGACTTTTACGAGCCCCGCTCGTAAAACCGCGACTCTGAGTGATGAACACGGCTGCTTTATCTCCAGCTATCGCGAAATCAGCTTTTTGGCTGTCACTTAATCATCTATCTCTCTCTCTCTCTCACTTACCACACTGACACACACACACACTGTCACACACACACCTTGTGTTATAGAATTATTTTTATTTCCATATCTAATCATATCACTGTTTAGTTTGTAGTTGTAAGTCGGAAGTTTATTGACTGCATTGTATTAATTATTAATTGATATTACTGCATAAATAAACTTTGTTTATATTACAAAGAGAAGTGTTTTGGTTTGTTTTGCATACGCCTGTGTCATGCTGACGGGATGTCAGTGCTCGGATTCAAACCTTCATTCATTGTTTTTTTTCCCCGAAAATCGATATTCTTCGGATGTCGATTTTCCTAAGAAAACAATCTAATATTGAGACTGTTTTAATATTCGGATATTAGTCCCTGATTCCAGGGTGGTGCCCCGTCAATATTAATCCTTATTAATATTCTATTGATTTTTGATAACTGATAATTATCTTTGATTGAATTTGAATGATCAATAAGCTAGTGTTAATTTTAATGTTTCATCGATGTTAACAATTAACGATTATCTTTGATAAGTGTTGATTTTAAAGGATTAAAAAAGCTAACATTGATTCTCATCAATGTTCTATTGATTTTTATAATTAATAATTATCTTTGATAATTATTAATTATTGCTAATAACCAAACTTGCTCCTAAACGTAGCACACTACATTTACTGGAGTCCCATATGAGGTTTTAATGAGTTAGATACAATTAATTAATTTAAATATTGATTAATAACTACAGAAATAATTATTAATTATTTCTGATAGTAACACTGATCTAAACAACCAATAAAGCCCTACAACTGTTTGCATTATGCACAAATAAAGTTGTTTTTACTTTACTCTTTATGTGAACTTTTTTACATCCACTATGTGTACATACTATTTATCCTGCTTATCACAGATTTGATTTATTTGCTAGTTGAAATCAGTGTTAGAAAACTCAATACACCATTTCAAGTGACAGCATGTACAATGATCATGTAGTATGAAAAAGCAACAGATAAAATACATTTGACTACAAATGAAGGTAGTGTTAAAGCCGTCTCCTCTTCTCTGCTCTTGCTCTCCTGTTATTTTCCATCTCCTCTTACAAATTGGAGTGCATCTTATCATAGTACATTTTTGCACAACAAAACAGGATGATAAATAAGAATACTAAATCTTTCACAGAGCTGTAAAAAGTTTTTGTTTTGAAGAGAGTCAGCTCGGCTGTTGTCGCATTAATTTTAGGCGTCACCATTATAACAGCGTTACATACTGTACTTACTCTAGGTCAAAGCTTCTTTGAATAAAGTTCTTGCTTTCTGTGACCCTGGTGCAAAAACAATGTTAGAATGTTATCGGAAAGGGTCTAGTTCCACCACAAACTGATTTTAGTTCAGGTGCTAGTTCCACGATTGTGTGGAAAAATGCCTACAGACCATTTCAAGGACTGTTAGTTGGTGACATCAAGTGAATTCATTGTTCCATGAACATGTCCTGCTTGTCAAAACAGAGACTATTTAGCAGAGATGGGCCACTTCTATTAAAATGAATGGGAGAAATTGGATGCCCAACGGCATCCAACAGTCAACGGATGTAGAAAGGAAGAACCGCCTTACAGGTAAATTAGCCAATCACCTTTTAGATACAGAAATCGCCTGTCAATCAATTCGAGAACGCGCATGCGCATTAGCTATACAGGACGTAAAAAATATGTTTTTTACCATAATCTGAGTCAAAGACACACAATTTATTATATCAGGGTTGATGGAACAGCAAGCTCCTCCCGTGGATCATCGCTGCCCATGGTGACTTTTCCCCATGAATCCAATGAAGAGCATCATAACCGCTGCCTTTAAACACAGAGCACGCCTCTCCTCGGGAGACCGATCTCTACCTGCTGGAGTCTTCGCAGGTCCAGGAATGGAGTGGGTTAAATGTGACGGCAGGGGTTGGAGCATGTGTTACGGCCGAATGGTCAGGATGCCAGGCCGCTATTCCCTGCTTGAGTGATGCCGCTGCCCCACTCACCTCGGATCAAGGAGGGGAGCATGTCGCAGCCGCTGGGCCCGCCCACTATCATCTGGATCTTCAACTGTCTTCACTACTCATCCTTCACATTGCCCTTTCCACTGCGAAGGCCCCAGTTTCCCCTTTGTTTTGGACAAAGGCATTAAATAAATGCCTCTCCGAGGCCTGACGCCACACCCACTGTGTCCGTCTCTTGCTCACCCTGCCACACAGTGTTGTCAGATTTGACTTCTTATTTGAAATATGTTCTTTTATTGTAATCTTGATCAACTGATTTAGAGATTTCGGTCTTTCCCCATTCAAGTAGATAGGAGCTGCACTTACATGACGCATGTTTACATAGGAAAATAGCTGCCCAAACTGCCTAAGGGCATACTAAAGACGGTCACCAAGTGGACTAGCTTACCTTGAAAAAAAGACTTTGTTGAAAGCATCCATAAATATGTTCTGACCGTTCTAATTCCTTTGTTTTTGTATACATTCTTGAAATGGTCTATAGTCTCATGGTTTACGAGCTTAGAATGTACAGTCAGATTTTACCATTGGTAAATAAACTGATTAGAGGTGCTTGAACACCATTAAGTTCCCGATTTAAGATCCTTTTTATTCAAATTAATAAAAGGTTTGACCAAACTTTGAACCTGTCTGTACAAATTCTGAAAATTCAAAATTCTTCCTTTAAGGGCCCGAATTGAAACAAGGCATTCATTTCAATGCACAATGCTGCGGCTCTGGGCAAAGGTTGAACCTTGCACTCACTGGCTACCAGTTATCCCTCAAATCATAATAAAACATTGCATTTAATTATGTGGTTTGTGCCTAAGTGTGTATGAGCCTCTCTGTGAAAGCCAGAGTTAATTATTCCTGTTCCTCTTTCTGCTGGTCTGGCACTTGTGTTTATGTCGTGCCGTGATTGGTGATTTATATTTTGACAGCACACATCTGCGTATTTTGCTGATGTGCTGTTTTGGTGTGTGTTGGTGTGTGTGTCTGTTGTGTGTATGCCAGTCATTGTGCACACTGTTGACTTTTTTTTTACAAAAAATGGAATTTTTGGAATTTATGAGCTAGAGATGTTAGCGGATGTCACGCATTTTTTCCCCCAAAATCCGTTAGACCTTTTTTTTCCTGTTTCTTGGATTTGATGGAATCTGCTCAGCAGGACAGATATCCCCGCCAGTGTATGAAATGGATTTTGCTGCATTTTCATGTCCTGAGCTGAAGCGTGATGGGATAATGTAGCCCCTCTCAAGAGAGGATGACAAATACAGATATGACCTCCAACAGGTGGCAGTGGTGTGTCCAGACTTTTTTGACTGGGGTGGCCCAAGTGGGGCACTGACTTATGCAGGGGTGGCATGAAGTACGAGCGTGCACATGCACACACACACACACACACACACACACACACACATGTTGGTGCAGCTATCATTATGAGGACTCTCCATAGACATAATGATTTTTATACTGTACAAACTATAGATTTTATCCCCTAATCCTAACCCTAAACCTAACCCTCACAAAAAATGTTCTGCATTTTTACATTTTCAATAAAACATCGATTAGTATATTTTTTAAGCAATTTGAATTATGGGGACCATAGAAATGTCCTCATAAACCACATTTATAGCATAATACCCTTGTAATTACCAGTTTGTAACCTAAAAAAAAAGTCCTCGTAAGCCACTTAAACCTGCCCACACACGTCTGACTCTGAATAGCATTAATTTACTATTTGTCTCCACTGCCCATATCTACTTTACTAAAATTACAGTGTCTTACATTCCTGTGTTTAAAGTTTAATTTAAAAGATAAATAGACCTACCAATCACAACACAACAGAGTGGCACCATACAAATGTAATATAAATCTTCCAAGCTTTACAGTTAATGGAAAAACAACAATTCCTAATCATTAGGTAGGTCACATTGTGTGTTTGTAACGCCATAATCAAAAAGTTTGAGCTACAAACAGATGTCTTTGCCTTTGTCACACATTGGTAAAATGTTATATAAATGGTGTGGTCGGACACAACAACACTGTGGCCAATCACATTAATATCTTTGTTGCGATTTGCCATCTCAGCATACTGTTTTTATAAACCATCGCTTCCAGCACTATTAAACTTCTATCTTGATATGTACTTCATTTGCTACAAAAGATACTAGCTGCCTCTTGCAACACAGCCCAGGATACATTTAAAACAGTTCAATTCACCCGTTCTTGTGTTGGCTTGCAAACACTTTTATGAAGTCATCCATGTTCAATGCCTTAGCTCTTCTTGATTCAATGCTTAGCACACCTAAATGGCTATATTCTGTGTTGCTGTCAAAAGCAGTACATCTGCAACTGTTTTAATGTAACTGCTGCTGTGTCTCGTTTGGAAGGCTGCGTCCTCCGGAGGTCGCATTTGTCGGCCACATAGGTCATCGAGGCTGTCTCGTTTCAGAAAAGCGGTAGGACACTTCGAATGCAGCCTTCGAATGTGACCTTCTTCCACGGGAATTCGGAGAATGCATGAGGTGTATTCTTCGTGGGCACTCACAACCCACAATTCTTTGCTTCAACGGAAATGTCTAAAAATAATTATGCCAATTTGCCCATAAATATGATGTTCAAACTCAAGGAATGTTAATTCCCAAGTTGAAGTACCTCATTAGATGGGTGCAGAGTATATAATATGTATAATTATATTAATATATCATTAAAATAAAGTATTAGACTAAAGGTACACCTGTAAAATCTATTTTCTTTTCTCTTGACATCATTATAACTCTCCTAATATGTACCTCATGCATTCCCTTCCAGAGGGACTTTGTTCCCTTCTCACTCAAAGTGCTCGTGCTTGTTAAAGAGTGGCGTGCTGTCATAGCAACCATGTTACGTTCCGTTTCCATTTGTCCTACGAAGGCCGTCTCATTTAAACGAGGCTTGTTTAAAGGAGGACACTCGGGATACTGCAGCCTTCAAAGGACGCGTCCTACCTACCTAGCACACAGCCTTCGAAATGAGACACAGCCAGAGATTCTCTTCAACTTTCTTTCTGTACTCTTTGTTAATCATGTCTAATATAGAAGAATCTGTAAGCGCTACCCTCTTGTGCTCATTCCAAGCAAACATGGCATTAATGTGAGACTCAGATTTCTCATGCAACTTAAAGCCATCATCTTTGAACATTGCTTTTTTCTAATGTGAAAAGCCTGATTCTGAGGTGAAAACAGATTCTGACGCATTAGGCAGGGAGAAGTGTCTGCATGCATAACAGTAGGCTGAATCTTTCCTTTGTGAGTATTCAAGCCATGAATGCAGGTTATACCACAATGGATTGAACAACCTTCTCTTCTCACCTTGGATGGTTTTTGGAGAAATCTTGAGTGGGACCTGCTGCTCTTGACTGTGAAATATCTGAAAGTGACAAAAGCATGAGAATCAGATCTTGCATTAAATGCCATGTCAGTCACAGATGTGACTTACTGGGAATACAGATGAAAGAATTTAATGAAGTACAATATATTAAGTACAATATATTTTATATGAAAAATGAAATATTAAGGGATACCATGAGGTTCAGGTGGGGCAACAAGGGCTGTCACATTACTATCCCCACGTGACACTGCATGACCTGCTGGCACTGCTGGATGGTTCTCATTGTCAGAATAATTTTTTGACTCTGAGAGTGGCTGACTTGACACACTTGAAGCAATACAGGGATTTTAACAGTTGTATCAATTTATTTGTATGCCAAATTAGTCATATTTAGCTTATTTAAACTTGTATTGATAAAAATTGGGCTTTGCCATGAATGACAGTATAAGCCACTGTATATAAGTATAGCAAAAGTGAAACATCCCCATCCCAAGTCAAAGCAGATAAAGAAGGCAAATGCATACATACCCTGATGTGCAGGTGGAGCTGAAGGGCCTTCATTGCCAGTATCCTTGTCTGAGTCTACAAAAACATGCAAGTTGTCATCAGAATGATAAAAAAAACAAAACATCAGCCTTTTTCTAAGTAGGCTAAGTGGTATGTTACCCAACCCATATGACTAAAATGAAATAATGAGTATTGCACTTTTACACATATAATTGACTTGTTTCAACTTTAGTTTCAATGTCTGGCAATTAACCACAATGTCATTGATCTTACCAAGGTAAAGTACTTACTAAAGAGAAATCTGGAACTATCAGGATTTGACATACCCATGTGTACAGCTAAAGCTGGAGGTTCCTGCTGTACATCCTTCCCAGTGTCAAGCTGGCTCTCATCCTCTGACTGGCTAGCACTGCTGGCTTCTCTGTCCTGCTCTGCTGTTTTGGATTACTTTCTTTTGTAGAATTCCTGAATGTTCTGATTTCTTTTCATACTATAATAGTCGCATGACACATCTCACTTTATATCTTGCACAATACATTTAATTATGTATGCATGAATTAAGGTGACATGCAAAACTAATGCCTGATATACACTATTGTTTTTTTGTTTTTTTTTTCTATATGTGGGTCGGACTGGGTGGGTGTGTAAGCAATCATGCCAGTTATTCATTATGTCAAATTACATAGCTAGCGTTAGCATTGTTGACAATAACCAAACAATGACGACAGGTATGCTAGCAAGCATCATGGAAATAAAAAAAAAAGATAACAAATGTAGCCCGGAATCACGGAGACTTCTTGACGTGTGGTTGACCAAACGCTCTTTTTCTTCTTCTGTTGATTTATTGGCAGCTGGTACTCAACGATAACTGTCCCGCTCAAAATCAAAAACTTTCTATGGGTTTTTGGCAGGCTAGACACTACTCTGGCGCATTACTGCCGCTCAGGTTTAAGACTGAATTGCACCTATAAATGAAAGGTTGATGATCATAGTTTAGGATAAGGGGGTGGCACGTGGGATGGCCAATCAGATTCCAGGGGTAGCCCGTGCCACCCCAGGCCACTCCCTGGACACACCCCTGACAGATGGAAGTCTTAATTTGCAGCAGCAAGTTTAAGGCAAATGAGCACAGGCACTCACAGCAGACGGGCAAGCCTGGAAGTACAAACAAACAATACATCAAATTAATGTGTTCATTCGTAGAACATGAGAGAGTATATTCTTTCAGCCCTGCACCCATGTGCACAACAGATCCTCCAAATAAAACAAGTATGGACATTTTTGGCCCACAAAGAGCAAAGCAGATGAAATAGTCTTTGTTTAGTAAACCAGCACAATTTAAAATGGCGGAGACTGATTATCATACTGCCTTTAAATTGCGCTGTACTCACTGTTTTTCAGGTTGTTTTTTTTATAAAAGTGTTTATTTTTTGTATTTTTTTTAGCTAGATCTTTTATATATTTTTAGATCTTGTGAAATAATAATTTATGGCTTCTTTTTCTTAAAAAAAAAAATGGTTTGTGCATTCAGTCTTGGAAAACAGTAGGTAGAATAGAGATTTGGCTTTACATAACAATGATGATAAGGCTAAAATTAAAAGCAGTAAGTATGTGACATTGTTTTTGCTGACAAGGAGGGAAATGCAATTCAACATTTGTATCTCTCTGTCATACACGGAGGTCACGTTACTGAAAAAGAGACTACTGCTTGGAGTTTCATGTGGTACACTGTACAAAAACTAATAAAAAAATAAAGTAGAATCACAATGTTTAGCAGTGTCTGAATTACAGCAACCTCTTGTATATTTATTTACAGATCAACTGCAATAGACTGACATCTACACTTTCCAGCATCATGTGGCATTAATGAATTCAATTTGCATTGTTAAAGTTTATGCTGGTTTATATTGCTATTCCTGTTTTTGTATTTATAATTTAACAAAATATTATTAGACGGTTCCTTACACGTATCCCGGCAGTTCTTAGATGAAATGTCAGTAGCACTTTATTTTACAGTGCTTTTATACATTCGTACTATATAATTACAACAACTACTGTATAATATTAGGTAATAACCCTTAGAGTTGGGGTACTTGAGGTCGGACTCGGAGTCCGAGTCACTAGTCCAATTTTAATGGACTTGGACTTGTCACGGACTCGGATGCAATTTTACTCGGACTTGACTTGGACTCGAGCCTTTGGGACACAGGATCTTTTTCTGACTCCAGCCGAGTCCATGGCATTTGATTTGTGATGCAATGACCAAAATAAATACAAATAATGAAACAGAAATAAATGGACACTCTGTCTCCAAGCAGTTACCGTGTTGAGCAAACACACCTGCAGAGTGGCACTCAGTCAACCAATATGCTTGAATGTTACTACGGAAACTGCTGTATAACATCGATTACCGAGGTGGCTGGCACGACAAACACATTATGTAGCCAATGTAATAGAAACTACAAGGCAGTTTTGCATGGGACCTGACAACTGGTCAAATCGCACACGGCGTTTGGTGCTCACATTGCTGTTTCGTCGTGTAGACAAAACATAAACGCAAACACACACACTCTACTGATTGGTTAAGTTTAGATAAGGGGTTTGGGCAAGGGCATACTCTTAATAAGTATGTCCTTAAAGCCTCGTGCGCGGAATTCACGCTTACTTCCGCATTAGACATCCGGTTTATGCGCCCAACATTGTGCGAGACCATACGAAATAGCCAACTCGCAAATTATGTATGACTTTTCATGAGATCGGGTTGCAATTTCTCCCTTTGTGTTAAGAAAAAGAAAGAAAATCATATGGAGTAATGACAACACAGGGGTGAGTAAACAATGACTGAATTTTCATTTTTGGGTGAGCTAATCCTTTTAGAACCAATGGAATGTAAACTTTAGGACAGGATCATTTGTTTAAATTCAGTTACTATTTTTGTCTTGTGGAATATATGAGAGTATCTGTTGTCAAACAGCTTCTTCAAGGTAGTACTAAATACATTTTTATGATACCTCTTATTTTTTTAAAGGATAACACATGGACGCATCAGGGTTTTAGGTGCACAAGCAGTGTGTAGAACTGCCCCACGTTTTCCGCGAATTAACAATCATGTCCGTGTTAAATGGCCCTAATATTAGCAGTGGGCTTTACCAGTGTTTTCGGATGTAGCATTTGCAGTCAAGTCATGAGATGTAACTACTCAGTGAGTGCTAATTACTACTGTGTTGACTCATTATTTTCCCAAACCAGTCGGAGGATAGAGACAAAAAAGAAATCTCAGAATATATTATTTCTTTAGATAGGGATAATTTTTTTCAGATTCATGAACAGATTTGACTCGGCCCCTTTTGGACTCGGACTCGACTCGTACTCGATTGTTTAAAGACTCGGACTTGACTAAGGTGGACTCGAACCCAACACTACTAACCCAAAACCTAACCCCAGCCCTAACCTTAACCCATATTATGTACATGTAATTACCTAATATTACTCAATACTTTCTTGGGTAAGTACACTGTAAGTATACTGAAAGTACACGTACTGTAAAATAAAGTGCAACCAAAATGTCTACTGTGTGTGGTGCTAAAAGTGAGTTACATTTTCTCCCAAACAAATGTGTTTTTTAAGGTTAACAAAACCTACCTCCATACCCTAAACTTTAAACCTAAACCTAACCAATAGTGTCATAAAAAGCAAATGTGACATGAAAATGCAATTGTTGAAGCAATCTCATTTTGTGGTGCTTCTATGACACTTTCGGCTCACATGTTGATTTGCATACTCTTCAAGACTTGCATCCCGGTGCTTAGCATTGCAAGTACAGAACTCTATTAGTTGACATACTGCACAATTTGATCATGCTTGAACAAGCTTGTAAATGTAATCTTGGTAATGTGATACAAACATTCAAATGTATTGCCTTATACACATCACGTCGAACCTTGAGGCGGATGTGCTACAAAAGCAGAAGACCACGTCGAGTTCCACTTCTGAAAACCAAGAGCAGAAAGCTGAGTCTGCATTGGGCACAGGCTCACCAAAACTGGACAGTTGAAGACTTGAAAAACATAGCCTGGTCTGATGAATCTCAATATCTGCTGAGGCACACAGATGGTTGGGTCATAATTTGGTGGCAACAGCATGAATCCGTAGACCCAACCTGCCTTGTGCCAACAGTCCAGGCTGGTGGCAGTGGTGTAATGGTGTGGAGAATGTTTTATTGGCACACTTTGGGCACGTTAATACCAATCAATCATCGCTCGAATGCCACAGCCTATTTATTGTTGCTCACCATGTAAATCCCTTCATGGCCATAATTTACTCATCTTTTAATGGCTACTTCCAGCATGATAATGCACCATTTCACAAAGTGGTCACAAACTGGTTTCATGAACATGACAATAAGTTCACTGTTCTTAAGTGGCCTTTCCAGTCACCGGATCAGAATCCAATAGAACACCTTTGGGATGTGGTAGTACAGGAGATTCGCAGCATGAATGTGCAGCTGACAAATCTGCAGAAACTGCATAGTGGAATAATGTCAACATGGACTAGAATCTCAGAGGACCATCTTATGGAATCCATGCCACAAAGAACTGAAGCTGTTTTGAGAGTAAAGGAAGGCCCTACCCAGTATTAGGACAGTGTTCCTAATAAAGTGCTCAGTGAGTGTATGTCATGCACTACAGTAAAAGTATTTAGAGGAATAGGGTGAAAAGTATTTGTGTATGAACTGATAATGAAAAGGGAGTGAAAACCTTGGAAACCAAGCAGATCACAAGTTTTGGTTTGTGAACAACACTTAAATATGGCTGAGGGGATTCCACTCTCATGTCATCACTTGGAAGGTTAAAGCTTTGTCATGGAGAGTCTGCTGTCACTTTGGCTTAGGTATGGGTATGGTGGGTGTCTCTTTCTCACTCTTTATCCCTCTCTCTCTTTCTCTTTCTTTTCCCTCTCACTTAGTCACAGTGCCCATTGATCTCATGAAAATGACAAAATGGGGGAATAATAAGAGTTGACAGCCAACATGCTACTTTGTCCCTTCTTGCTTACTGCCTGCATCTTCAGCATCACTGCCAACAGTTGTGGGCCACTGGGCATAACAGGCAGGTGTGTGTGTGTGTGTGTGTCTGTGTGTGTACATGTTTATGCTACGTTGTGGGGACCAAATGTCTCCACAATTATAGTAAAACCTGAGCCAGCCAGCGGTCCCCACGAGGGAAATGGCTTAGTAAACATACTAAACAATGTTTTTTTTTTTTTTTTTTGAAAATGTAAAAATGCAAACAGGTTTCTGTTAGGGTTAGGTTTAGGGGCAGGGTTAGGGGATAGAAATTATCAATATATCTATATAAAATCCATAAAATGCATGAAAGTCTATGGAGAGTCCCCACAATGATATACAAACAAGCTTGTGTGTGTGTATGTGTGTGTTTGTGTGTGTGTGTGTGTGTGTGTGTGAGAGAGAGAGAGAGAGAGAGAGAGAGAGAGAGAGAGAGAGAGAGAGAGTATGTGTGTCTCTGTATTTATTTTTAAATAGTTTTTTTTTTTTTTTATTGAACAGTCATGTAAGTGATTGTGTGTGTGTTGGAGTCGATGAAATGAGTCAGGGTGAATTCATTCATAGGTATTTGTACATAGTGTGAACACATATTTTTGTGCATTTGGATAGACATTGAAACATAAAATGTATGTGTTTACAGCATTTTAATGTGAATTTTATCTATACAACTTTAGAGATGTACAAATCACTATTAATCTCATGACTGGAATAGGTTTAATAAAATCACCCAATGAATTTCATTAATTCAATATTCTATTAACCCCAAAAGATTCGTAAACTGTTGTACATCTAAAGTTGTTCATAAGTTAAGGTTTTTACATTTTAGATGATGTCAGTATGTTGATATTGTACTTTTCAATGTCTATCCAAACATAAGAAAATTTATGTGTGCTAAAACCACACTTTACGCATGAATACCTGTGCATACTAATGAGAAAAGAAGAAAGCAGTGTACAGGATGAGATCTGGAGAAGAAATTGAGGAGAGAAAGCACTTTGAAATGATAGTGTGACAGAGAGGGGGGGTTGAAGTAATGGCACACAACAGAATTAAGGAGAATGGAGGATGTGTTTCCCTGGGGGAGAAAGTCATACTCATGGGAAATGTCTGTTTTTGTGGAATTAAATGATGTAGTGCACTTTAAGCATGACGGTCAAACTCAGTGTGGGTTTGTTTGACTTTGAGTGAGGTGTCTTGATTAACAGACAGTTATTGCATAAAAACTGCAATAATGTCATCATCCTAACAAACATCCCAACAATAACCTTCATTATACAGTATGCTTTAGATTCATTGTTACAGTAAATACTATTATGCCATATATTTCTCCAAAAATATAATGTATATTAATAATGTGTAATATTTAGAATTATGTTACTACATCCACTAGTATTACTACTAATAATAAGGATTATAATGATCAACATTATTACCATTACATACAACATCGGTTACAAGACATAAATGCATATTTAATGCAGAATGTTACGATTAAATGTTGTCATTTGTCATTTAGCAGATGCTTTCTAATAGTAACCCACATCCCTGCTTTTCTTCCACGGGTTTCGCTAACCTAATTTAAATTTTAATTTAGATTGTCTTAGTTTATTTTTATCATGTGCCAAAAGAGAAAGAGAGAGAAAAAAAAGAGACACAGCCAATTATAATCTTCAGACCATCAATGCAAGATGCTAACACTGTCCGTAGGATAAATTATGAGGAAAGAGAGAAGTTATTCAGTCCGAGACAAGATGGCATTTGTTGTGATGCCCCATCTCCATTATTAAAGCAGAATGTCACTGCGGATGTGATATATATTCAGCTGTAGAGCCGGAGGTGCAGTAGTGTTTCTTGCTTTGGCTGGTTGCATACCCTGTCAGTTCTGGCTCTGCTTTCATAGCAAATGTCTCAGCTGCTGCTCTAGAGATGAAGCCTCATGCAGGGGTATGTGGAGGGAAGAGTCCTGAGGGCGAAAGATCTGGAGTGTTTAGATCACTGTGCCTTTGTTCACTGGCTCTGTCTCTTGTTTTCTTTTGTCTTCTTTTTCATGACAGCAGACAGCACAGCGGACATGTGGGCAAATAATAGTGCTGATCAGGTCCCTATGGTGTACAGATGGTACAAACACACATACACACACACACTCACTCACACACACACACACACACAGTTTTCTTTCTTCAATTAGTCAACACCTCCTTGCGTAAAGCTGTGCTTCAGCTAAACATTATATATGGCACCTGTCACAACATCTTGATGTATGACAAATAGCCGACTCTAACAGTACTTAAAAGCCTCTTTTCATGCTTTACTGAATCTGGGGATTGGTCAGCTGTGCCATTGTGACACAAGTCATGCATTCCACATAATTTATATGTTTGTCTATATTAATAATATGTTGTTTCCAACACGTCATATTTGAGCGATGTGTCATATCCTCTTTATGCTTGTGCACATGATGACAAGTTGCTTGTTTTTATTTCCAGTTCACATTATTTAAATAGCATTGTTGAATCCAAACACATCAGTGTAATACATAGTGAGAGGGAAATCTAGTTTAGTTTTGTATAATCTCTCAATAATGCTTTACTTATGGGTTTGAACAGAATAGCTTTTGAAACTTTCTTTTCTAGAGGTTTCAAAAATAAACATGAAAGATGTCATGATCCCACCCTGCAGTTGTCTAACTAAAAAAAAATAAGTCACAGATGTTGTTCTGGGTCCAGCTCCTGCTATGAAGGATGCTGGGATTGCACCCCAGCCCTTGTGCATGTACAGGGATGGGAGACCTAACTAGCACATTTTTGCCAGAAATATTCAGTGACGATGCTGTGTGAATTAGTTATTTTCCTGATCCATCAGAAAGAACCAAGTTGCATCTCCGATACAAAGAAACTAATCTCAGTCAGAGCTCAACCTCAAAAAGAAGATAAGGTTTTTAAATTAATTCAAACTTTCTCCCGGGATCACAATTACTGTAATGATAAATGTGTTTGCTTTTTAACAATAAACACAATTGTCATGTCTGTTCATCTAATATATGGAAATTTATGGAGTAATAAAGAGGGAGTGCATTAATTCTGAGACAGGGAAATAAAGAATACTAAAATGGCTCACCAAATCTGAGAAACATAAAAGAATGAAATGGTAAAAAAAAATAAAAATAAAAAAAAAATAAAAATAATAAAAAAATAAATGTACATTTCCTTTCCTTTTTTTTTTTTTTTTTTTTGTTTGTAGTATTAGTCTGGAATTTAAAAAAAAAAAAAAAAAAAAAAAAATATATATATATATATATATATATATATATATATATATATATATATATATATATATATATATCAATGGCTCCATTATTCATAATCTTATCCATACTAGTAAGTCACTGAAGAGTTTTAGTGCACTAAGTGTGACTTTTGGGTTTTAAAGATGCATAAGGATCTAGCAGCAGTGATGTGTATTAAAGAATTAGGAAAGACACATCCAGATTTATTCCATTACCAATTTTAAACTGGACAAAGTGCCTGAACATGGGCAACCAGACAGATTTGGGGGAGATTTAACACTAGGGAGAGAATTACCACAGTGACATACAATACTAAATTGTACGAATTGGAATTAAAGCTATGATTCATCCATTGTGGTGGGGCAAGACATTAAAATCCAAGTCTCAAGTCTCCACCACTGAAATCCAAAATTAATGATTTTTTTTT
Source organism: Myxocyprinus asiaticus (assembly GCF_019703515.2). Taxonomy (NCBI): domain Eukaryota; kingdom Metazoa; phylum Chordata; class Actinopteri; order Cypriniformes; family Catostomidae; genus Myxocyprinus; species Myxocyprinus asiaticus. The sequence goes on along the minus strand of NC_059370.1, from coordinate 22,993,400 downwards.
TTTTTTTTTTTTTTTGCATCAAGTGGTAGAACTAGTGCAGATTATGGTGACATAATAATTAACCAGATTTCAGAGATAACATCCTGCTAGTTCATTGAATTAATGCTCTCTACAGCAATTATCACATTAAATCTGGATTAGGATTCAAGAGATGGGATGGTTTGAGCTATTTGAATTGGTCTTCACACCATTTTCATTTACATTTATGCATTTGGCAGATGCTTTTATCCAAAGCGACTCACATCAACATTTTATTTGGAAAGATATTAGCAAATCTTGAAATGTTTGAATAGTCAAAAATGGAGACATTGAAGTGCCTCAAGGTTTCTCAAAGGGCCCTTCCTGTTATGCATTTAACTATGAGGAATTTTGCACTTTCACTGGATGCACAGTGACACTCTGACACCCACTAAATGCAAAGTTAGGGGGTGAAATTTATTTCTACCTGACGGGACAACAATTTTTTGTGGCCTATTGTGTGTGAAGGCCTGTGAAAAGGAGCATTTGCATGCAAAAGCAGAGAGAAAATTATTTCTCTGAATCACTAGGAACAGCACACTTCTTATCTTCAATACAGGTCTATGCTGAAATGGGATGATGCTAGTTTATGCTTTATGCTGAGGCATCATATTACAGAGAAGAATTTTCACATGCTCGGTTAAGTATAGACCTCCCTTATTTATTTCCAGAGATTCTTCCACAGGCCTACTGGTTAAAGATCTATGCAAGTGACTGAAAAGTCTGAAACCGAACAGGACCATCAAAGATTAGTCACCTTAGAGGTGCGGGGTAACATTGAAATTTTAAAATTACCCACCCCCCCCCCACACCATGCATGGAGCACGGCACCTAACCCCAGGTATTTCCAGCTTTATTGTGCCTGTATTAAGTGCACACACACACACACACACACACACACACACACAAGATAATCATCAACGCAGCTGTATGTACCATACATGTGCCAAATACCCAGATGCACATGAACATTATTTTTTTTAAATATATTATTAACAAAACTCTTATCCATCCTGAATATATCCAAACATAATGCAGGATTTTCCTATCTTAAAATTAAATTCCTTTCTAAAACCCTGCTTCAGGGTTCTTTATCATAATCCAAATCCTTCACTGGAAGGTCACAGTGTTTGACAGGTCTCCGTTTAAACACCAGGGCAATTTTTAATTATGTCCCAATTACATGCCTTGTGAGCAAAGTGGTCTCATCAAAGACTTCCTATAACTGTGGTTTTAGCCAATTAGAACACGACTGCAGCAGATTATTTGATGGACAGTTTTTAATTCGATATATAAAAGGGTAAAAGTAATCCCACCCCATCCGCCAGTCACTCATATTTGTAAAAACTGCGTAGGGAACAAATTAGTTTGTAATTACCAAATATTCCACATTTATTTGGCACATTAATTCATAAATAGCAAGTCCTAATCCACTGCAAATTCCTACCTGTCACAGCAGTCTGATTTAAACATGTACAGAATGACAGTGAGAGGCAGGAGTCTTGCCACTTTGATTATGGAGACCTGCACTAAGCTCAAAGCATGTCGACACATGCTGACTGTTAAAATTAGCACAATAACACGCATAAGGCTTGGAATTCTATAATGTTACATGCCCATTCTGTATCTGTTTTTGTGATTATATGTGTTTGTGTGTAAAGAATAACTGTAACCCAAGCCTGTTTTGCCGCATTGGTTCTCAGCTGTTACATCATTGGTATATTAAATAACCAGCTGAATGTAACATTTATGAATGTAACAAAATGGCTTTCACAACCACAAAAAGCAACTCTTGGCCAATCTACATTAACATTTAGGTCTGATGGTTTCAGATGACAAATAGATTACAAGGCTGTTTGGTGTGTTGCAATCTATACAAGCTTCCCTAAGGTTCATTTCATCATGCTTCCTATTTAAACATTATTGACATTCACTGATGATAGAGCAAATTATATAGATTTTACACAGCCTTTTGGCCCCATGTCCATCTCATTGGCAACATTTGTCAGTGTCAACAAAAGGCCTCAGGCTTAGTCAAAATCATATCAAATGGTCATATCTCCAGGGTTGCTTTCTAGTGCTGCTAATACACTTGTATAATTTCATTTAATGGCAGACTTTGGTATCTTATACAAATATAAGAGCAGTTTTTTGACATTGTTGAGATCTCTTCTGATACTCTAAAGGAGACAGGAGAGGTTACCAGGGTCTTTTTCTCAGGAGAACTATCTGATAAGTAGGAGTTATCTGTGAAGATTTGCTCTTAATATAATCTCATCGCCATTTAGGAAAAATAATTAGTGATCTCATTTGGAATTTTTATTTCCTACAGGTTTATTTACTGCTCAGATGTCCATGCAGTTTGACAAATTTTGAAATTTAGATTCTTTGTTTTCAACTCACTTATGCCTGTCTTTTTTGTAGTTTTTACCTTGCATATGTAAATATATTTATGTATAATATATGCTAAATAAAAGATTCTACTAATGCCTTATGCAGATTGGTCGCTGGAGATATCATATCAAACATCAGTAAAGCCTCCTCAAAACTAGAATGAACAGGTGATGTCTTATCACAGGGGGGAGAGCCAACCATGTGGATTAGACTCCAAGAATGACTGCTTCTGTATTCAAAAATGCTTTTATACAATAAGCCTTCCCCTGTGTGATCACTCTCTCAGGTTTTAATGTCAGTCTAAGAGGTGAAGATAGACAGAAGATACTTACATAATTTGCTTGCACACTCTGATTTTAAGCACACATATTCAAACACTTATAAAGTGTTCTGATTGTGTCTGTCTTGCACATCAGTCACGCACCAGTGCTAATCCTTTATGCACGCTCCCCTCCAACCCCTCCCAAAAAAAGAAATAATGAGTGTGAGAGAGAGAGAGAAATGCCCTGAGTTAAAGAGATGTGAGAGGGGGATTTGCATTCAGAAGGGCCATCCTTTAGTACAAGGGTTGAATACTCATGGAGCCCTGCCATTACCGATCGCTGCACTCACATTAAACCATCAACCTGCTGCTCCACTGTTATGTTAAGCTGCAAAGGTGAGTGGTCGTTGGAGCCCATTAAAATTGCCAAGATCTTTGGGAGCGTCTGTCTCCCTGTGCTCATAATGATGAAGAGTGCCTGCTTTGGCAAGTGCAAGATCAGGATTTTACACAAACAGTGTACATTGGCTCAATGATCAATTAAGCAAGAGCTGAGAAAGTTTAATTGTTTTGATTTATTTACTGTGGGATCAAAAAGGACAAAGTCTTAAATTCTTAAAGAAATTGTTCACCCAAAAATGAAAACTCTGTCATAATTTACTCACCATCATGTCATTCCTTTTGCTGTTATTTTTTTCTTTGGCTCACAACAGGAGAATACCTAAGAATTTTCATGCAGCTCTTTCCATGCAATGACATTTCATAGTGAACACATCTGTCAAGATCCACAAAGGACACAAAAACAAGTAGTTTATGGGACTCATGCACTTTATTCAAAGTCATCTGAAGCCATACAATAGCTTTGCTTGAGAAAAAAAAAAAAATACAAATATGTAAATCATTCATGGCATTTTTTAAAATCTGGATGCAGATAAATTCTAGACATGAGCTGGCTGTGGGTATGATTATAATATTGCATCCCATTCAATGTCGGATGTGGGAAGTTCCGACTTGATTTCTCTGATGTCCGACAATAAAGGCCTTCAATTGTCTGAGCTATGCACCCGTTAGCTTAGCAGGTGTTTGATTGTCACCAGAGATGTCTTCTAGCAACCAAATTGATAAAAGATTCCCTAATAACAGCATTTGTGCTACAGGGGTACTATTATTAATATAGATTACAATTTACCATGTTTTAAACACTTTTCTCTGCAAACATTTGCTTGTTAAAAGTGAATGTTTATCATTAACATTGCACATCTCCTTTTGTCTCAACATGTTTACGTGGCGTCATGCACCAGTATCTCAATGTAATTCAATGGAGTTGAAGATTTCCACATGAGAAAGTCCTACTTCTAAGGGCATTTCATTGCATTTTTCCTAGTAGGATTTTGGAAATTCCAATTTCCGAGTTGAATGGAAGACTGGGAAACACACAAGTCATATGGACTAATTTTAAAATGTTTTCTTTTTTTGTGTGTGTTTTTGTATTTGTAGTAAAGTAAAAGTGTTATACTTCACCAATCTTTAAGCATATAGGCCAAAGCAGATTTGTATTTACACTACAGTATATAAGGGGTGACAATATGCAGAATTTGTCATACAAATGTAGCCTATGTAAACACTTTACACAACGTTACAATACTAGAAGTGTTTTATATTGTAAACGTGCAGAGGCAGGATTACGATTTCCGAGGCCCTCAGCAACCATCCAATTGGGGGCCCTCTTTCGGCTTACAACAGCGCTGGATGTGACATGCCTCAAAAAAATTTTTTTTTTTTTAAATTATATATATATATAAATAAATAAATAAATAAAATGTTTACAGATCAGCCACAACATTAAAACCACCTGCATTATATTGTGTAGGTCCCCCTCGTGCCGCCAAAACAGCGCCAACCCGCATCTCAGAATAGCATTCTGAGATGCTATTCTTCTCACCACAATTGTACAGGGCAGTTACCGAAGACTTTGTCAGTTCGAACCAGTCTGGCCATTCTCTGCTGACCCCTCACATCAACAAGGCATTTCCGTCCACAGAACTACCGCTCACAGGATGTGTGACAAGGCAGATGAGGAAAGAGGATCTAAATGCAGCTTTTAATAGAGCAAAAGATAAACAAAGTACTCAGAATAAACTAAACTAAACATGGGAAACCAGGCACAGAACATGAAACAAGGGCTTAAATACACAAGGGAAAACACCTGGGGAAACAATCATGAAATAAAACTGCAAAGGACTACAAAATTAACACAGGAAACAGGAACGGGGAACTAAACAAGAATTTCAACATAAAAATCTAAACAAAAATAGGGAATACATGACAGAGCCCCCTTTAAGGAGCAAATTCCAGACGCTCCCAAAAAAAAAAAAAAAAATAATTGTCCATGGGGTGCGGGGGGAAAAGGGGAAACAGGCAGTTCAGGGGGGCACAAGGGGCAATGGGAGCAGAGGAACAAGTCAAAGTCAGGGAGGCTTGAGACCAAGCTGGAGCCAGAGGTTCAGAGGGCTGAGGTGGAGCTGGGGGCTCGGAAGACTGAGGCAGAGCTGGTGGGAGTGAGGACCAAGGAGACCACAGCAGATCAGGCGGACAGCCAGGAGACCAAGGAGACCAGAGCAGAACAGGCGGACGGCCAGGAGACCAAGGAGATGACCTCAAGGTGGAGATTGGGTCAGGAGTCCTAGTAGGCGGCCGCAGGGCTGAGAGAGGGTCAGGAGGCCTGGGAGGTGGCCACAGGGCCGAGACAGGGTCAGGCGGCAGAGCAGCTGTAGGAGGAGTCACTGGTAAAGCGGGCGGAGCCACTGGAGGAATTGTCTCTGGGGGAGCGGGCAGAGCCGCTGGAGGAATAGTCTCTCGGGGAGCAGGCGGAGCCATGGAAGACTCTGTGGGTGGAGCCAGGAGAGGCTCCACGAAGGCAGGCGGAGCCAGGAGAGGCTCAAGGGGTGAAACCAAGGAAGGTGAAGCCATGGGAGGCTCAAGACAAAGAGTCTTGGATGACTGGGAAATGACTTCCATGGTCGCAAACATGGGAAGAGACTCAGGAACGACCTCTGTGGTCAGGAACACTGGCAGAGACTCGGGAATGACCTCCGTGGTCCTGAACATGGGCGGAGACCCGGAAAGGACCTCCGTGGTCCTGAACATGGGCGGAGACTCGGAAAGGACCTCCGTGGTCCTGAACACGGGTGGAGACTTGGGAACAGAAGCCTTTCTTCTCCTCCTCCAGATGGCCGAAGTTGGCAACGCTGGCTCTGGGACGGACGAGGCTGGCAACGCTGGCTCTGGGACGGACGAGGTTTCCGGCTCATTGGCCGTGGCAGGCGTGGCCGCTGACAATTTGTGAGGTAGGGTCTTCATGGCCCTACGCACTGACATCAGTGACAGATCATTCAACTTGGAGATATGTGCCATGGAAGGCTTCGAGACAAGGGCCGTGGAAGGCTTGGACGAGGGAGCAGAAGATGCAGGTTTTGGCCCGGGGTTCCCGCCATAATCCACAGGATCAGCCGGAGGCATCAGTTCCTTCAGTGTACTATTCAGACCGGTCCGGAAGAAAACCACCGGAGAGCGGTCTGGATAGTGCACTAAATTTGCTAGTTCTAAAAACTCACAGACGTGATCCCCTCGCTTCAGAAGCTAAATTCTGACAGCCGCTATATGCAATTTTGGTCACTCTTTCTGTGACAAGGCAGGCGAGGAAAGAGGATCTAAATGCAGCTTTTAATGGAACAAAAGATAAACAAAGTATTCCGAATAAAATAAAATAAAAACAAAACACAGGAAACCAGGCACAGAACATGACAACACATGTGAAGACTGACAAACTAACCAGGGGAAACAAGGGCTTAAATACACAAGGGGAAACAAGGAACACCTGGGGAAACAATCAGGGAAGGAGGAGCACCAGGAGAAAAATTCAGGGAGAACCAATCATGAAATAAAACTACAAAGGACTACAAAACTAACACAGGAAACAGGAACAGGGAACTAAACAAGTTTTTGTTTTTGGCACCATTCTGAGTAAATTCTAGAGACTGTTGTGTGTGAAAATCCCAGGAGATCAGCAGTTACAGAAATACTCAAACCAGCCATCTGGCACCAACAATCATTCAATGCAATGAAGAATGGTATTTAATTTGTACTGCAATAAATGTAATTTATTTATATGCACAAATACAGCAATAAAAAAATAAATATTTACCTACATGTATTTAACACACACACACACACACACACACACAGACACAGAATGCAAAAACTACAACTTATTTGGGAACATATTGTTATTATTATTTTTATAAACCAACAATTATGTATTGTTGTCCAGTTCATTTTACTATTATAATACTGAATAATAATAATAATAATAATAATAATAATAATAATTATTATTATTATTATTATTATTATTATTATTATTATTATATGTTTTACACAACAATGAAATATTTCTATTTTACTTCACCCTAACCTGTTTTTTTTTTTTTTTTACAGCTGAAAGTACACCGCAGCGTCAGTGGTAGTGATTGTTTATCAAGTTTCTTATAACAAAATCTGGTGAAACGCCGTCACCACCTGTCTGCCTACTTCTGTGATACTGTGTCGCATTTTATATTTGTATAAAAACTTTAAGCAGCTTCAAATGTTTGGAATTGCACTAATGGGTGCACCTGCAGCACTTTGCCTCCACAATGCACGTGAACTGCTCCGGGACGGCTGAAAACAGCATGTCCATGTGTGAATACAGAACAACGCATCACCTGTTTGCTCCACAGGTGCTGTATCGCTCCGCACCCTCAGCGAGAGTGTCCTCGCTGCAGACTGTAGCACGATGACGTAGTGGATCTAATCCTCTGCGTAGTGGATTTTGGTGACATAGTGGATGTTTTGTTTTTTATGCGTTACACTATGTACATTATTACTTAGTATTCAATTATTACAATGAGACATTTGTTTAATATAGCTTAGCTTTTAAAAATGGTCATAATCATGGATTTCGTAAATTACTTTTCCTTGTTTTTCCTCTGTACCCACAGAAAACAAATATATTTGTTTTGTATAATATACATAAATATATTATGCTCCTCATTTTAACATCTACTCTGCTGTACATAAATGCCATGGGGTGAATTATTTGTATTTGTATATGAACATGTAGTGGTCAAACATTCTTGGAAGTATGCAAATTAAAGTGAATCTTGAGTGCTTTAAAAATGACACGCTCAGCACACGGAACCGAATGGAGCACATCTGTTACTCGGAATATGAGATGGAGTTGTGGAGCACAGAACTGCTCTGAATACACTGTAATAATGCTTATACACAATACAGACAGGACAGAGCAGCCTGCATAGACTTTGAAGAGAACAGCATGATTTATCTATTAATTTAATTAAATCATCATAGCCCTGTCATACCGCCATTTTATTTTAATAAATTGTGCAGCCCTAATATATAAATGTGTGTGTGTATGTGTGTTATATGAATATATACTGTATTATTGACTGTTAAGTACACTACAGTCATAAAAAAAAAACAAAAAAACATTAAAATGTGAATATGCATGCGCATTAAAACATCCACTACATCACTAAAATCCAATACGCATGGGATTAGATCCACTACATCATCGCACTACAGTCTGCAGCGAGGAGTACTTACCCCCAGCAGCTAGTCTTATTGCAAGATGCACTATGAGAGTTGCATGTCTCAGTTAATGATTAATTAAAACAAACTCTATTGAGCATACTCTTTTGACCCTGATGAAATATGACCATAATGAAACATTGAAAATGTTCGTTGATTCTATTTAAGCCTATGTGTTAAATGACATTTACTGTATAAGCTCTTTTGCTCTTATCAGTATGTAATCAGTTTATAATTTATTAATCTTGATATAAAATTAAATGTTATTCTGCATTTTATTATAATAGAATGAAACAATTCACTATATGATGACAAGATAAAACATAACATTTTGTAATATTTTGTATTGAGTCTTTGAGAAGCATTTTTAGGAGAGAAAAGAAAGATTTAAGAGAATCACTGTAACACTGTCCCACCATATGATTTGCAGTAACCACTCAAAAAAACACCTGTGGTGTTTGCCCTTTTTGGGGCTGATCATGTGGTGCGTGGAAAGAGCTTTGTGAAGATTCTACAAAATAATCAATTTCTGTTTCACAGAACAAATGCATGCAAATTTGGAGCAACAAGAGGGTGAGTAAATAATTGCACAATTTCCACTGTAAACTATTCTTTTAACTTCCTTGACCTAACCTCCCCATACAACAAACCTCTGTTACATTCAGAAAAATATTAGAATTTAGCTTGGTTATGTCTTTTATCATTATGTAATTATTTGATGCAATGCACAGATACATTGCATAGACTGTCAGCAGAATCGCTGTATCCCTTCAGCAATTTATAGAACAGTTAAGTTTATTTGGAGAGTGAGCTTTCTATATAGGGCTTGTGAGGACAGGGGAGTTATGGTAGAAACTTCTCATTCAGAGAGAAGTATGAGCTTTTTATAACATTCTTCAATATGTTCCTGACAAAGTCGCAGGAGTCAGTGTGATAAGCCACCATTTTCACCATTTGGATCACCACTTTAGTCACAGTAGTGAAAATGCTGACCACAGTTCCTCCAGGGTCAAACAGATTGAGAGGACATGACAGAATTAAGTTGTGGTGTTCCTGATACACCTTGAGACACATCTACACATCTGATGTTCCATTATGCTGGTTGTGTTAGTTCTCTTTCCTGCTGATTTCTGAGATGCTGTCTGTCAGTTTGCTCAAGTTAAAATAAAATGAGCAAAGCCTTAATCAAAGTTGAAATTGCGGACAGGAAAAAAAAAAAGAAAAAAAAAAAGGAAGTACAATAGTTGCCCTTTAGCTAGATCACATGAAGTCGGCATGTTGTTGGAGATAAGGGCCATATCAAAACTTAATATGTAGAATGAACAGTATATAACGCATTTGTAGGTTGAATTCACCTAAAGGTGCAACAATGTGGCTTGTTGTAGCTTTCAAAACATTCCCGTTTGTTTAAAGCAATAGTTCACCCAAAAATGAAAATTCTCTCATGATTTACTCACTCTCCTAGCATCCCAGATGTGTGTGACTTTTTTTCTTCTGCAGAACACAAATTAAGATTTTTAGAAGAATATCTCAGCTCTGTAGGACCTCACAATGCAAGTGAATGGGTGGCAAAAATTTCAAGCTCCAAAATCCACAGGTACATTTAAATTCACATCATCTCAAATAAAATGAAAATGTTAGCATTGGTCAACAGTGTGAAAAATGCGCAATTCAGAGTGAGGCCTCTGACACACTTTTTTGTCCTTCACACTTTGTATGAAATAAGGACTAGTCCTGCAATTACACCTCATCATATGTGCTAAGTAAAAAAAAAAAAAAAAGGTTTTCCAAAAAAAAAAAAAAAGAAGAAAAAAAAGAAAAGAAAAAAGAGGCAGCAAATAAATGAGGGGTATGCAACAGAGTGCACATAAGAGCCATTAGGTCTATTCATACACCATAATTCACGAGTAAGTGAAAATTGCAGCAGATGAAGGAAACAATTTCTCTCATTATGTGGCCCCTCTCTTTTTGTTAAAGTGAATTAGGTATTAGGATGGCTATTGGCTAGATTAGGTTGGGTCTGCTATTCTGGCATTAATAATTGTGTGCCGCCATTTGCTGGAGAAGAGTACATTACCTGACTGGCCCGCTGTCCTTCAGCCTGTCTGTTTCAGTGGGAACATTTTGAGGGCCGGTTCCCTTCATAAAGTCCATTAGCTTTCCCACTTTCCTGCTAAATACAGGTCCAACACTGCAGTCTAAAGCATAGAGTTGTCTTTATACTCATGTACTTAAAAGGATGAAGGACAGGAGAGGTGGGGGTTTTTAAGAGCAAAGGATGCCGCAGCATCAGCAATGATACAGAAAGCCACAATAACCTTCAATGTACCACGGTACAAAATTCTGAATTTAAGGACTGGCTCACTTTCAGTTTATGATTAAAATGTAATTGATTAGATAGGAATTAGAATAGATTTTTTTCACACCTCACAGTAGGGATGGGCGATATGACCAAAATCTTATATCACAATTTCACTAATTTTATATCACAATAATGATATATATCACAATATAGTTTTAATAAAAAGAACAAAATCTATAAAAATTGGTTTATATATTAAATAACCATATTGTAATGCCTATTTATTTATTTATTTATTTATTTTTATCCAGTCATTGAATTAAATACTTTATAAATGAAAACTACTTCCTCTTATATAATTTTCTCTTTATTTGGAACTTGACATAGTCAGAGAATTTTTTTTTTTTTTTAATAAATGGTGGTATTCAAAAAGTGGCAATCAACCTTACCACAATGTTAAATTTCACATTTCAGTCTGATGTTGTTGACTAGTATTATTATTATTATAAAACACTTCATAAGGCTCTTAATGGTTTAAGTCATCTCTGTAGACAATATCTGAATATCTGAGAGCAAAGCCAGTGTGTTTCTAATATCTAACATCATTCGAACTGAATTTTATTAAGGGTGATGATGTACAGTGTAGAGTTTAAAAAATCCGTACGACAGATGACATATAATTGTTGGCGTATGACACATTATTTTAGCTGTTTTCCTCATCAGTGTTGGTGAGAGAATGTCAGGATCTCTCGACATTTGAGATGTTTGACTTCCTCCATAGTGCTTTAAGGAAAAAAAACTCAAAACTGGGCAAGTGTCTGTGGAGCCCAATCTGGAAGCTTGCTGAATTCGCACACACTTTCTTGCTTCAGAGATAATCACGTCAAACACAGCTGCGTGTGTCTGATGAGAAGCATGTTCAGAACGCAAGATTAATGTCACCAAATTTGCTCCGGTGGCCTGAAATTCAGCTTGGGCGGCCTCTGAAAAATGGTCAGTACCTGAAAAACCCTGTTTTTCAATTCTCTCAGTCAATTCACATAAACCCCATCAGCCTTCCTCTTACATTTCTCTGACAAAATGTGTACCGCTTACGTGTTATGTTAATAGAATGAAGTGCAGATTTTTTGCATGCAGTGGCGGTTATGCGTAACCGCGATACAGACGATAATCCAAAATGTATACCAGTTGCCAAATTTCTACCGGTTTATTATGTCTACCGCTATATCGCCCACCCCTACCTCACAGGATGTTATATTGGAATTTACTGAATTACAATGCAAATTAATTGTCACACAAACAGTCACATGTCAGAGGAATTTCATTTGTCTAACACAAATTTTGCGAGAAAAATATAATGGCATCATTAATTTGGAATAATTATACCTATTTATTCCTTGAATTGTAAAATTAATTTTCAAACTGGCACAGTTCTCTGATTTAAGTTCAGTCCTGTCAAAATAATTAACACAAACATCAATATAGAATTTAATGTTGCCATACAGCACCATAAAATTCCCAGCATATTGTAAGCCTGCTTCATGCCGTTTTAATTCATTTGAAGACATTGGGTTAAATTAGATGATTCTGAATTAAATATTGTGTGAATGAAACACACACACACAGTATACACACACACAGTACACACACACACACACACACACACACTATATATATATATATATAAACTCAGCAAAAAAAGAAACATTTTCTCCTTTTTCAGGACACTGTATTTTAAAGATAATTTTGTAAAAATCCAAATAACTTTACAGATCTTTATTGTAAAGGGTTTAAACAATGTTTTTCATGCTTGTTCAATGAACCACAATTAATGAACATGCACCTGAGGAATGGTCGTTAAGACACTAACAGCTTACAGACAGTAGGCAATTAAGATCACAGTTGTAAAAACTTAGGACACTAAAGAGACCTTTCTACTGACTCTGAAAAACACCAATAGAAAGACGCCCAGGGTCCCTGCTCATCTGCGTGAACATGCCTTATGCATGCTGCATTGAGGCATGAGGACTGCAGATGTGGCCAGGGCAATAAATTGCAATGTCTGTACTGTGAGATGCCTAAGACAGCGCTACAGGGAGACAGGAAGGACAGGTGATCGTCCTCGCAGTGGCAGACCATGTGTAACAACACCTGCACAGGATCGGTACATCCAAATATCACACCTGCAGGACAGGTACAGGATGGCAACAACAACTGCCCGAGTTACATCAGGAATGCACAATCCCTCTGCCTGTGCTCAGACTGTCCGCAATAGGCTGAGAGAGGCTGGACTGAGGGCTAGTAGGCCTGTTGTAAGGCAGGTCCTTACCACACATCACCAGCAACAATGTCGCCTATGGGCACAATCCCACCTTCGCTGGACCAGAAAGGACTGGCAAAAAGTGCTCTTCACTGACGAGTCGTGGTTTTGTCTCACCAGGGGTGATGGTCAGACTCACGTTTATCGTCAAGACAGGAATGTCAGGGGGCCTGGGTAGCTTAGTGGTAAAAGACGCTGGCTACCACCCCTGGAGTTTGCTGGTTCGAATCCCAGGGTGTGCTGAGTGACTCCAGCCAGGTCTCCTAAGCAACCAAATTGGCCTGGTTGCTAGGGAGGATAGAGTCACATGGGGTAACACCTCCTCGTGGTCGCTATAATATGGTTCGTTCACGGTGGGGCGCGTGGTGAGTTGAGCGTGGATGCCGCGGTGGATGCCGTGAAGCCTCCACATGTGCTATGTCTCAGTGGCAATGTGCTCAACAAGCTACGTGATAAGATGCGTGGGTTGGCAGTCTCAGACACGAAGGCAGCTGTGATTCGTCCTCCACCACCCGGATTGAGACGAATGACTACGTGACCATGAGGACTTGAAAGCGCATTGGGAATTGGGCATTCCAAATTGGGTAAAAAAAAAGACAGGAATGTCAGTGTTCTGCCATGGCCAGTGAAGAGCCCGGATTTCAATCCCATTGAGTACGTCTGGGACCTGTTGGATCGGAGGGTGAGGGCTAGGGCCATGCCCCCCAGAAATGTCCAGGAACTTGCAAGTGCCTTGGTGGAAGAGTGGGGTAACATCTCACAGCAAGAACTGGCAAATCTGGTGCAGTCCATGAGGAGGAGATGCACTGCAGTACTTAATGCAGCTGGTGGCCACACCAGATATTGACTGTTACTTTGTTCAGGGACACATTATTCCATTTCTGTTAGTCACATGTCTGTTAGTCATATTGTTCAGTTTATGTCTTAGTTGTTGAACCTTTTTTTTGTTCATACAAAAATTTACACTTTTACATTTACATTTATTCATTTGGCAGATGCTTTTATCCAAAGCGACTTACAAAAGAGGAAAACATAAGCGAATCATCTTAAGGAGACAGTGGTATGAAAAGTGCCATATTACAAAGTTTCACTAGCATCAGAATAACATCAAAACAGATTAAAGTGAAAAAAGGATTTTTTTTTTTTTTTTTTTTGTGACTAGTTAAGTGCTCATGGAAAAGATGTGTTTTTAGCCATGTTATGAAGACAGAAAGTGAGTCAGCTTCACGAATGGAGTTGGGAAGGTCATTCCACTAACTTGGTATGATGAAGCCGAAAGTCCGGGAAAGTGTTTTGGTGCCTCTTTGTGTTGGTACAACAAGGCGATGTTCCTTGGCCGACCGCAGGCTTCTAGAGGGCATGTAGCTCTGCAGAAATGATTTTAGGTATGCTGGAGTAGACCCAGTGACTGTTTTGTATGCCAGCATCAGAGCCTTGAACTTGATCAACTGGCAGCCAGTGAAGAGAGACAAGGAGTGGTGTAACATGCGCTCTCTTTGGTTGATTAAAGACCAGATGTGCTGCTGCATTCTGGATAATTTGCAGGGGTCTAATTGCACATGCAGGGAGGCCTGCAATGAGAGCATTACAGTAGTCCAGTCTAGTTATGACAAGTGACTGAACAAGAAGTTGTGTGGCATGTTCAGAGAGGAAGGGTCTTATCTTCCTGATATTGTAGAGTGTAAATCAACATGATCTTGCGGTCTTTGAGATGTGGTCTGTGAAATTTAGTTTGTTATCGATGGTTACCCCTAGATTTCTGACCGTTTTGGAAGGCGTTACTGTAGTTGCACCCAGCTGCACGGTGATGTTGTGTTCAACAGCAGGGTTGGCTGGAAAGACAAGGAGTTCAATCTTGGCTGGGTTAAGTTGCAGGTGGTGTTCCTTCATCCGGGCTGAGATGTCTGCCAGGCAGGCAGAGATTCGAACAGTCACTCTTGTGTCATTGGGCTGGAAAGACAAGTAGAGTTGCATGTCATCAGCGTAGCAATGGTAAGAGAAACCATGTGCCTGAATGATGGGTCCCAGTGATGTTATGTATATAGAGAAGAGAAGTTGCCCAAGCACTGAACCCTGAGGTACCCCAGTAAGTAGCTGATGTGGCTTGGACACCTCACCTCTCCAGGCTACCTTGAAGGACCTACTTGAGAGATAGGAATTAAACCAGTCAAGCACAGTTCCTGTGATGCCCAGCGAAGAGAGGGTGGAGAGTAAGATCTGATGGTTGACTATGTCAAAGGCTGCAGAAAGGTCCAGTATAATCAGGACGCATTATCTGGATTCAGCTTTTGCCTGATCAGTGACAGACAGCAGGGCAGTCTCAGTGGAGTGTCCACTTTTGAAGCCTGACTGATTGTCATCCAGCAGCTTGTTCTGTGAGAGAAAGGCAGAGATTTGATTGAAAACTGCCCTTTCAAATGTTTTTGCCGTGAATGGGTGTTCTATTTGTGTGGGGTTAATTGTGGGTTTCTTCAGCAGCGGGGTTACTTGACCCTGCTTAAATGTAGTGGTAAAATTGCAAGTAGAGATGTGTTAATTATGTGAGTGAGTGCAGGTAAGATGGATGGAGAGATGGCCTGGAGAAGGTGAGAAGGAATTTCAAAGGAACAGGTGGTGGGATGGTTGGAGAGGAGGAGTTTAGAGACCTCAGTGTTAGTCAGAGGAGAGAACATAGAGACAGAAGAGTTGCATACAGGAAATGGGTGTTTGACAGGGTGAGATGCTGAGAATGTATTGCTGATGGTTGTAACCTTATTAGTAAAAAATGTGGTGAAGACATCTGCTGTCAGTGATGTGTCAGGTGGTGGAGGAGGAGAGCAGAGAAGTGTGTTGAATGTTCTAAACTAGCTGCGAGTGTCAGTGGTGCTGTTGATCTTGTTCTGGTAGTAGGAAGTTTTTGCAGATTTAACGTTATCTGAAAAAGTTGCAAGCAGAGACTGATACTTACCTAGACCTGCTGGATCTTTAGATTTCCACCATCTCCTCTCAGCTGCCCTGAGGTCAGTCCGATGTTCACGAAGGACGTCAGAGAGCCAGGGGCTGGGTAGTGTAGTACGTGCTGGCCTTGAGGAGAGAGGAAAGATGTTGTTTAGACAGGTTGATAAAGTAGAGCTTAGTGTGTCTGTGGTAGTGTTTACATCAAGGGTGGAAAATACATTTTGTGTGGGAAGAGAGGTAGAGACAGCAGTGGAAAGGTGAGAGGGTGAAAGAGAACGGAGGTCTGTTTTAATGTAGATGGGAGAGTCATGTTGAATTGAACAAAGTAGTGATCAGAGACATGTAAAGGAGTAACAAGAATATTTGAGTTGGTACAGTTACATGTAAAAATGAGGTCAGGCTGGTTGCCCGATCTGTGAGTTGCTGTGGTGCTTAGTCTTTCCAAGTCAAATGAGTCCAGAAGAGCATTCAGTTCAGTGGCCTTGGGCTTGTCTTGGTGTATGTTGAAATCACCAAGAACAACAAGTAGCTTACTATCCTCCGGGAAGGAGGACAGCAGGACATCCAACTCCTCAAGAAAGTTTGTCAGCTGACCTGGAGGGCAATGAATGACAACAACATGTATTTTTGTGGGTTGCATTGTTGTAATAGCATGGAATTCAAAAGTAATATTGTTACATAGAGAAGAGTGTGGTGAAAAAGTCCAGTTGTTATGAATGAGCAAACCTGTTCCCCCACCGCTACCGGTGTGTTGAGGGGTGTGAGAGAATAAGTTGTTGGAGAGAGCAACTGGTGTTGCTGTATCCTCTGGATGTATCCATGATCCTGTCAGTGCCAGGATGATGAGGGTGGACTGTGTGGCAAAGGCTGGAATGAAGTCAGATTTGTTCACAGCTGACTGGCAGTTCCAGAGTCCCACTGAGAGAATGGAGCAGGTGCTGAAGTCCAAAGTGGCTGTAGGTTGTGTGGGTTGCATTTTGTCTTGCATCTATATCATGTAAACGGTCTGTAACAGATAACAGGGATGTGCTTGAAGGCATATGTTATTCGTGAAGTAGACATGTTTGTATGTACAAGGAAAATAAAAAAACAGATAAAATTAAAAGGTACTTAAGTGCTATGGTGAGTGGTGCCTTGTCGTGTCCTTGCTCGGTGGACTCCCACAGGTAGACTCGCTGGTCTTTACACAAATAGGTCTTCACACGAGGAGGGCTTTACACGAGGGCTACCAATTCCATGGCCGCTTCCGCGTCAGCATTCACGTCAAATATATACACAATGCTAACGAGCTGTTCAGTGAAAAAAGCAGGACACGCTTTAATGCTACTTAGCACAAAGCTAGTCATGTGGGCAGCCGAAACTACGGGTCACATGAGGTGAACAGTGCCGGAACAAATGCAACTTCAGTACACCACAAACAAATTATGCTACACTTTAGCAATAAATAATACTCTAAAACAAGTGAAGCACTGTTTATAGAGACTAAAAACAATGATGGTTTTACACACACTGGACAAACAATTCTAAATCTAGCATTGAATACCCTGGGACAAGTCAAAAACAATATAGCATACACACCAAAGCACGTTTAAGCGACGCGAGTTCAAGCCAGTAAACGAACAGCACAAGTCTAGCAATGAATACCACTCTACAACAAAGTAAAACAATGAAATAAACACACTTACACGTAACTGCAGACTTCTGTAGATAAATCGCTACTCCATATTTACACATGTTAAGTTTGCTGAAAATGAAAGCAGTTGTGAAAAGTGAGAGGATGTTTCTTTTTTGCTGAGTTTATATATATAAACTACCAGTCAAAAGTTTTGAAACTCTTACTCATTCTTTATTATACATATATATATATATATATATATATATATATATATATATATATATATATATATATATATAATATTTTTTTTTTCACATTTTAGAATAATAGTAAAATCATTAAAACTATGGAATAACATAAATGGAACTATGGGAATTATGTTGTGACTAAACAAAATCCAAAATAAATCAAAACTGTGTTATATTTTAGCATCTTCAAAGTAGTCACCCTTTGCCTAGAATTTTCAGAAATGTGATTGTGGCAGCGGGGGTGTGGTCAAGCATCTCTCCGGAGATAGAGAAAGCGGTAAGGGCGCTTACACCTGAGCTAAATTATGTCTAACACCTGTCTCTAATTTCAGTGAGCACGGGGAGAGTGGCATCAATAGAGCCAGACTGCAAGTAGACGAGAGAGAGAGCCTGGGCACCAGAGACCCTATTGTGAAGTATAGAGTTTATTATTGCTAAGCTGAGAGTTTATTTTTGTGAAGTAGTTTGTTCATTTTTAGAGTGAATTATTGGACACTGTGAAAGCCCTGAAAGAGTGTATTTACTGCAGTGAGGAGAATAAAACGCTTACCTGAACCAGGAAATCTGCTTCTCACCTCCTCCTTTCACTGAGAAGTGTTATACTGGTGCCGAAACCCGGGAAAAGGTTTGATGGAAATTGCCCCCAGTTGGCTGAGATCCTCCAAGCCCTCGCTGGCTTACATCGGAGCCACCAGCAATCCCTGCTTGAGCTCCGGCAAGATCAAGACCGCCGGTTTGTGGAGCTCGTGCGCGCTCAAGCAGAGGACTGACAGGCGATCCGGAGCCTCCTCAGCCAGGAGGCATCCCCAGCCGCGACCTCAGACACCCACACGCCATTACCCTCGCCTGCGTTACAGAAGATGGGGGCGGCGGGCGACCCAGAGGCATTCCTGGATCTCTTTGAATGCACCGCCGAGATCTGGGGCTGGCCGCTCGGCCAGTGGGCAGCCCGACTCATCCCGCTACTGTCTGGGGAAGCCCAGCTCGCGGCTCAACAACTGCCAGCGATGAGCCTCCTGGATTACGGAGACTTAAAGAAAGCCATCCTGCAATGGGTTGGTCAGAGTCCGGAAGAAAGTCGTCAACTCTTCCGGAGCCTGAAGCTGGAGAGCTCCGACTGACTGTTTGCCTTCGCCCAATGGCTCCGCGACGCCTGCCAAAGATAGTTGCTAGCGGGGGACCGCGGCATCGACGGGATCATCGACCAGGTGGTACTGGAGCAATTAATACATCGACTGCCAAAGGGGACGGCGGAGTGGGTCCAGTGACACCACCCGGCGTCGCTGGAGGAAGCCATCCGGCTTGCGGAGGACCATATGGCGGAGATCCCGAGGGCAGAAGAGCCCTCCCACTCTCTCTCTCTTCCCCCGTCTCATTCCCCTCCCCTATCTCCTCTCGTTCTGCTCTCTCTCCAGGTCCCGTTCCTGCCCCACGCAGACGTAAGGTACAGGATACCGGTAAGTGTCAAGGGGGGTACTCACCAAGCATTGGTGGACACCGGGTGTAATCAAACCACTATCCACCAATGCTTGGTTCAACCCGAGGCATTGGGCACAACTAAAACGGTGAGGGTGAAATGTGTGCACGGGGATATTCACAAGTATCCGGTGGTGACCCTGACGTTTAAATTCCAGGGGATTAAGCATAGAGTGGAGGCCGCGGTTAGTTCCCACCTCACCCATCTGCTGATTTTGGGGACTGATTGGCCTGATTTTAGAGTTTTATTAAAGGGAATTTGTGTGGATGGGTCCTGTATGAAGTTAGGGAGATGTGCAATGTGCGATGCTCTGGCAGGGGAGGCGGAGCCGGGGCCATCCTCGACAGATCCGTGTCATAATGATGAGAGAGGGGTAGAGGCTGCAGCCCCTCCCCTTCTCAGGGAATTCCCTGAGGGGGATTTCTCTTGGAGCAGTCGCGAGACAAAACCCTCAAACCCGCCTTCGACCAAGTGAGAGTCATCGATGGTCAACGACTCCAGCTGGACATTGCCCTTTCATACCCCTATTTTGTGATTATAAATGAGCGGTTGTATAGAGTGACACAGGAGGCTCAGACTAAAGAGGATACAGCTCAACTTTTGATTTCACGGAGCCATCGGGAAATGGTATTCAGGCGGCTCATTATAATCCCATGGCGGGTCACTTAGGTGAAAAGAAAACACTGAACCGTCTAATAGCCCGTTTCTATTGGCCGGGCATTGGCGGTGATTTCCGCAGGTGGTGTGCGGCATGCCGCGAATGCCAGCTGCTTAACCCACCGGCCACCCCAAAAACGCCATTGCGCCCTCTCCTTTTGATCGAGGTCCCCTTTGAGAGAATTGGAATGGACCTCGTCGGGCCATTAGAACGGTCAGCACATGGACTTCGCTTTGTATTGGTCCTAGTGGACTATGCAACGCGATATCTGGAAGCAGTGCCTCTTCGCAACATCTCAACATGCAGTGTTGCAGAGGCACTCTTCAAAATAATCTCCCGGGTGGGGATTCTGAAAGAAATCCTCACCGATCAGGTCACAACGTTTATGTCACGGACACTATGCAAACTGTACGAGTTGTTAAGTATTAAATCGATTCGCACCAACGTATACCATCCTCAAACGGATGGCCTTGTGGAACGATTTAATAAAACCCTCAAAACATGATTCGTAAGTTCGTGCACGACGATGCTAGAAATTGGGATAAATGGCTCGACCCCCTGTTATTTGCAGTACGAGAGGTCCCGCAAGCCTCCACTGGCTTCTCCCCATTCGAGCTGCTGTATGGGCAACATCCATGCGGTGTGCTTGATGTATTGCCAGAGGCCTGGGAGGAGGGACCTTCAAACAGTAAAAATGAAATTCAATACGTTCTTGATTTAGAGCAAAACTCCACACTTTGGGGAGAATTTGCTCCAAGCTCAAGAATGACAGTGCCGACTGTATGACAGGGGAACTCAGCTAAGGGAATTTGCACCGGGAGATAAAGTGCTTGTATTGCTTCCCACATCGAGCTCTAAATTACTCGCTAAGTGGCAATGACCCTTTGAGGTCACACGACGAGTGGGAGACCTCGATTATGAGGTTAAACGAACCGATAGAGGGGGCGTCAAATATACCACCTCAAATATACCACCTCAATCTCCTGAAATTGTGGAGGGAGGCGGTCCCCGTGACGTTGGCTATGGTAGTTCCCAAGAAGGTGGTGCTCGGACCGGAGGTGAGTTCAAAACATAAACAGTTCACCGCGGTCACTTGCGGAGACCACCTCTCACCGAGTCGACTCGCGGAGATTGCTAGGTTGCAACAGGAGTTTGCAGATGTGTTCTCTCCTCTACCGGGACGTACAAACCTCATCCATCACCACATTGAGACCGAGCCAGGGGTCGTGGTATGTAGCCGCCCCTATCGATTACCCGAACACAAGAAGAAAATAGTTCGGGAAAAATTGGATGCAATGCTCGATATGGGGGTAATAGAAGAATCCCACAGCAATTGGTCCAGCCCTGTTGTTCTTGTGCCTAAGAGCGATGGGTCTGTATGGTTCTGTGTGGATTATAGGAAAGTCAACGCGATGTCTAAATTTGATGCGTATCCAATGCCCCGTGTTGATGTGTTGCTCGATCGGTTGGGCACTGCTCGATTTTATTCGACATTGGATTTGACGAAGGGTTATTGGCAGATCACCTTGACACCAATTTCCCGTGAAAAAACCGCCTTCACCACACCGTTTGGATTACACCAATTTGTGACACTTCCGTTCGGTTTGTTTGGAGCCCCGGCTACGTTTCAGCGACTCATGGACTGAATCCTCAGACCGCATTCAGCTTACGCCGCTGCCTATTTAGATGACATCATCATTTATAGCAATGATTGGCTGCGGCACATGCAACATCTGAGGGCGGTTCTGAGATCGCTGCGCCGAGCGGGACTCACAGCAAACCCAAAGAAGTGCGCGATTGGGCGGGTGGAGGTACGGTATCTGGGGTTCCACTTGGGCCACAGGCAGGTGCGTCCCCAAATTGACAAGACAGCGGCGATTGCGACCTGCCCAAGGCCCAAGACTGAAAAGGGGGTGAGACAGTTCCTGGGGCTGGCTGGTGATTATAGAAGGTTCGTGCCTAATTATTCTGAAGTTACCAGCCCGCTGACTGATCTCACTAAAAAGGGTGCTCCAGACCCGGTCTAGTGGACGGAGCAGTGTCAGCGGGCGTTCACGCAAGTTAAAGCTGCACTTTGCGGGGGGCGGCTTTTACATTCACCTGACTTCTCTCTCCCTTTTGTTTTACAGACAGATGCTTCAGACAGAGGGCTGGGGGCCGTACTCTCGCAGGTGGTGGAGGGTGAGGAGTGCCCGGTGCTGTACATTAGCCGTAAGCTCTCGTTGAGGGAAACTAAGTACAGCACCGTGGAAAAGGAGTGTCTCGCCATCACGGTCCTCACTCTCCGATACTACCTGTTGGGGCGGGCCTTAGCCCTCTGTTCCAATCACGCCCCACTCCAGTGGCTCCACCACACGAAAGATACCAATGCCCGGATCGCCCGTTGGTATCTGGCTCTTCAGCCGTTTAAGTTCAAGGTGGTCCTCAGACCGGGAGCACGGATGGCTGACGCCGACTTCCTTTCCAGGAATGGGGGGGGAGTGGTAGGCAGGCCGGATGCCGCCCCGGCCTGAATCGGGTGGTGGGGATATGTGGCAGTGGGGGCGTGGTCAAGCATCTCTCCAGAGAAAGAGAAAGCGGTAAGGGCGCTTGCACCTGAGCTAAATTATGTCTAACACCTGTCTCTAATTTCAGTGAGCAAGGGGAGAGCGGCATAAATAGAGCCAGACTGCAAGTAGACGAGAGAGAGAGCCTGGGCACCAGAGACCCTATTGTGAAGTCAAGAGTTTATTATTGTGAAGCTGAGAGTTTATTTTTGTGAAGTAGTTTGTTTATTTTTAGAGTGAATTATTGGACACTGTGAAAGCCCTGAAAGAGTGTATTTGCTGCAGTGAGGAGAATAAAATGATTACCTGAACAGGAAAATCTGCTTCTCGCCTGCTCCTTTCACTGAGAAGTGTTACAGTACTCTTGACATTTTCTCAACCAGCTTCTTGAGGTATCACCCTGGGATGCTTTTTAAACAGTATTGAAGGAGTTCCCATCTATATGCTGGGCACTTATTGGCTGCTTTTCTTTATTATTTGGTCCAAGTCATCAATTTCAAAAACTTTTTATTAAATTTTAGATTTATAATGAAATAAATTAATATGGTGGCACAATTATATTTTTGTCTACAAAACTAATTTCAAACATTTAAGCATACGCCTTCAGATCAAAAGATTTTTAAGATCATGAGAAACATTTCGGTCAAGTGTTTCAAAACTTTTGACCAGTAGTGTATATCAGAATCAGAATCAGAATGAGCTTTATTGCCAAGTATGCTTACACATACAAGGAATTTGTCTTGGTGACAGGAGCTTCCAGTACACAACAATACAAAAACAGCAACAAGACTTTTAAAACATAATTAAAATTGAATAAAAAAATAGATAAATATTGAAAAGAAAAAAGTATATATAGTGTGGCAAAGGCTGGAATGAAGTCAGCTTTGTTCACAGCCCACAGGTGGGTTTTTGTTAAATGTGAGCCAAAATCATCACAATTAAAAGAACTTAAGACTTAAACTACCTCAGTCTGTGGTCATTGAATTTATTTAATACACGAGTTTCACAATTTGAGTTGAATTACTGAAATAAATGAACTTTTCCACGACATTCTAATTTATTGAGATGCACCTGTATATATATATATATATATATATATATATACACACACACATACACACATTTCTTGAAATTCCCCATATTAATCATCCATAAACATAACTGATTCATAACTTGAGTATAATGACGTTTATGGAGGATTCATATTAAAAAGGAACTGTACTATTCTATACACCACATAAATTATACAATACTATGTAATATAATACTAACATATATCAACTACTCTTCTATTACTTTTTTTATGAGATATGAGATTTAATTCAGTCTATTTTAATTTTACTTCCTTAATTTACCTATTGTAAATTCAAAATTAATATCAATTTCAGTAGTTAAATCAGAATTTAAATAGCATTCTCGATTTAATTCTGAACAGTGCTCCCTGGTATATAAGTAAATACATTTGAATTCTCTATACATAAATATAACCTCTTAGTTTTCACCTCTTTGTCACCATAGCTAGACTATGATTGTATTATTAAATTACTTTTGAGAAAGGTATTGTGAATTGTTTTTAATTTGATATTGTTAATTCCAGCTGTACATTTTAAAAGTAGATGCTTCTCTTGTATGTCTTATTTTCATTAATGTTTTAATTATACACTATGCATGTTTTCTCTATACCGTCATTTACTATTTGATTAATATTATTTATATCATTTAATATGCCTGCATACTGTAATATGCAAGGGCGGAATCAAAACCCTTAGCTGATTCTTGTCGTGGCTAGCTGGAATATTTCATTCACACTGAGATGGGCATTGACACACGAGTAATTTAATTTTCACAATTATCCACTGCAAGTTTAGGCCATTTCGATGCTCTTAGCCCACAGTGCTCACTCACTGCAGTACCTCTTATTTAAGATGGCTTCAGAGTGGTTGCTGCCTGACTGATTACTTTATCTCTTAGCTACACGTGTGTGTCTTACAGCAGGCCAGTAAGTTTTACTGTGAGGCCATGACAAGGTCAGACATTTGAGGGGTAGTGGAGAATTTCTACAGCAGCGATGTTGACAGGCAGCATGTAATATGAATATAATTACACTGAGTGCAGAAATAATAGGCCCCATAAATTCAGTAAACAACAAATACCCTGGCATCACCTTCACTGATGACACATTTTTTGACAGGACAAAGTAATATAGTACTCTCAAGAGACTGGCAGGAAACAGTCAATTTGCCTGAACTAAATGTCTGGTCAGGCATGCCAATGGGAGAATGAAGTGCTGGAGTTGCACTTATACAAAGTAGGTAACAGAGGACCTTAGAAATCCACATTGGATGGTTAATAAACAGGCCAATTCTTTTCATCTTTGTCTAATTGGCAAAGTTATCACCCATCACTGCAGGTTATTGATGAGGATAGCTAAATGACCCAGAAACCTCATTGCGTGTCTACAGTATGGAGTATGGAGTAGCATCAATATTAATGAGCTGAGCTTTTATAACACTGACTAAAACCAGCTAATCAAAAGTGTACATCTTTGTTGTGCGGTTACAATATATTAAAAAGACTCAAAGGGGGCCTGGGTATCTCAGCGAGTAAAGATGCTGACTACCACCCCTGGAGTTGCGAATCCAGGTCATGCTAAGTGACTCCAGCCGGGTCCCCTAAGCAACCAAATTGGCCCAGTTGCTAGGGAGGGTAGAGTCACATGGGGTAACCTCCTCGTGGTCACTATAATGTGGTTCGCTCTCGGTGGGGCACATGATGAGTTGTGCGTGGATGCCGTGAAGAATAGCGTGAAGCCTCCACACGCATTATGTCTCCGCGGTAACGCGCTCAACAAGCCACATGATAAGATGCACGGGTTGATGGTTTCAGACACGGAGGCAACTGAGATTCGTCCTCCGCCACCCGGATTGAGGCGAGTCACTATGCCACCACGAGGACCTAGAGCGCATTGGTAATTGGGCATTCCAAACTGAAAAAAAAAAAAAAAAAAAAAGACTCATACTAATAGAATGCTTTCAATAACATCCATTGTAAATACTCACAAGACTCACATGGTAAATATACGCCAACATAATTTTTTTCTCTCTCTCTCTATACAGCTGTAAGGTATAAGTCAATATACTAGAGTCATGAAGCGTATATTGCATTATTTCTATATATTATTGAACCCTGCCATCCCTATCAAAAAAAAAAAAAAAAAAAAAGAAAAAAAAGGAGCACAAACATTCTCTCTCTCTCTCTCTCTCTCTCTCTCTCTCACACACACACACTCACACACACACACACACACACACAAACTCAAAATGGTACTTTAAACATGTTATAAGCTTGCTCGAACATTTGACTGTTTATTTACCCACAAAGATATTGGTTACATCTCGTAAAATGTAACATTCCTTTGCTCATGAAAAAAAGTTTAAGATTGCTGAAGCTGAGGTCTCGCTAAAATGACTTCTATATAATACACTTGCTACATTTTCTTTGTCTTTAAAATGCAAAAACGATGCTTGAGTATAAAGTAATGTGGATTTCTTTCATATTTTTTTTTTTTTAAACAAACAGCGAGGATTATACTAGTCCACAAGTAACTTCACTCCTTTTCTAACTGTAAATAGCTCAACATACCTGTATAATAAATTGTTCTAGTTCATTTTTCAGTTCATTACAGAATATTGAAATAAAAGGGTAACGATTAATAATGGATTGTGTGTTTTATCCAAAAGAAGAGCAAAATATTCTGGAACAAGCAGAATCCTAATTTTGCTTTTGATATTGCTTTATGGTGTCTTCGTCCTCCATGTCCACTGTCTGTTAAACCATATTCCACCACACTCACTGACGACTGGACTAGCAAGACATTATTGGAATAATTGCATGTCCACTCAAGGGATGAAAATGGGCCTGTTATGTGATCTGAGTAATAGAAACTTTTTGACAGAGAGGCTGGGGTGAGACAGTACTGCAGAGTGCAGACTAGAGGCATGAGTTGGTTATAGGGGTGTAATTATTCAGTCAAATAATGCTGACAGGACACTACACAGTGAGCTGTGGAGGAATCAAATACATGCAAGTGCTGAGACTTTTCTGAAAATGCCAGGGAGAGATTTGAATATGACAGTATATCATGGCCAGATAGTGCAGATGTCTCCACAAAGATCATATGTGGGCAGACACCATCAACGTGTCTCGGAAATTATGATCTGTTAGGTTTTAGCTTAATTATAGTAAGTACTCCCGTTTGTCATTCAGGTCCAAATCTATGTGACCTGACAGCTGCATTCTAACACCAACCTGTCTGTCACTAGCCCTGTGCCTCCATGTCTTAACTTCTGGACAGACTGACCCCGAATGGCCAGCTCAACATGGACATCTGCCCTTGATGCCTATTTTTCATGATTAGCTTCACGCTAAAACACTATCTCTGACCCTCTTCCTTTACTAAGCTTGGCAGATGTGGAACGGCGGTAGGGATTCTGATCCTGGAGTAAATTGAAGTTGAATGCCCTTTGGGTATAGCAGCACAGAGAGCTTTGGCCCTGGGGATGCAGGTTTTTAATTTGAGTGAGTTGATGTTGATGGCCTCTAAATGAGCCCTAACAATGAGGATGGTTTAATAAAGGAGGCTGAAGGGGAGGAGAGAAGTTTAAAATCAGTATAATGTGCTCACAAGCCAAGGGCATGACTGCATTCACACAGATTCAAAGGTCAGGAGCACTATCAGTGATTTGCTTGTAGAAGAGCTTTGTTGGTGTTTTGTACTCATATCAGTGGGTCAGGAGGATGGGATGGAGATAAATGAGTGGAGGAGAAGTTGTGTATGGAAAAGACGTATTTGTGTGTTTATGTGGGTTTAGGGTTAGGCTAACCCACTCATGGGCTTGGTAACTAATTTGGAACTGATTCTGAGTAAGTGTGTGTTCAAATATATATATATATATATATATATATATATATATATATATATATATATATATATATATATATACACACACACACACACACACACACACACACACGTTGGTGCGGCTATCCTTATCAGGACTCTCCATAGACATAATGATTTTTATACTGTACCACCTATATATTCTATCCCCTAACCCTTCCCCTAAATCTAACCCTCACAAAAAACTTTCTGCATTTTTATATTTTCAAAAAAACATAGTTTAGTATGTTTTTTAATCGATTTGAATTATGGGGACACTAGAAATGTCCTCATAAACCCCATATATAGCATAATACCCTTGTAATTACCAGTTTGTAACCTAAACAATGTCCTCGTAAACCACCCAAACCCGCCCACACACACACACACACACACACACACACACACACACACAATCTTTTGGGTACTTCTATAAATATGTAAATTAATGAATTAATAAATAAATAATAATATATTATTCAGTTATTATTATTCAATAACATATTCAATATGTTAGCACATTTTTTATTTGTTTACAATTATAAATTAATACATAGTTACAGTAAGACAAATTATTGGATTGCATTTATGCTGCAAAAAAGTCTGCATAAACACACTTTTTGTAACAATTGCATTAAATTTTGCTCTGGTTTGTTATGTCTGATCTGTTGAAATCTGAAATTATCTCATCATCTGGCGGCAGACTGCTGAGGGGATAAATACAAGAGAAATTGCATTTCTCATTTTCAAATATTTCTTCCTGAAAAGTAAGAATCATTTTTGGAACCATTAAGGAATCAGAATCGTTAAGAGGAATCGTAACCAGAATCAATAAATGCCTTACAAATCCCTATAATCGAGTCAATTAAGTTACTTGGTGGTGGGACAACATTGCCCATTTCAAGCAAACAGCACACACTGTTTTATTTAAAGAGCACCTCAGTAACTAAAAAAAAAACAGCACCGTGATGGGGTGAACAGGTGTTTCGTGTCATAACTGTTAATATCTTGTGGATGTTAGTACACCTGGAACACTGTATTGATCAATCAGTATCCAGGACCAGAGCTATCCATTTTATAAAGGTGAATAATGACAGTCATTGAGAAAGAGAAAAAAAAAAAAAGAAAATCCTTAACTTTGAAGACACAATGTCTATGACTTGATTATTAGGTTAAGAATGAACTATTTTGGTGCTAAATGTAATTGCATCACTCAGACACTCAGGGTAGAACACACTGCTTGTTCTAGAGTATTTCCAAATTACTAATTGCCGTGTGTGTCCTTGATGTGTGAGAAGATTGTGATGAATTTAAAACAACTGAGCAACTTGATTTCACAGTAAATAAAGCTAAGCTTCTAGTTTGGGCTTAAGGGCATCGTAAATTAGAAATTTGCTGGCCTTTGGAGACATGTACCTGTAAAACAAATCCCACTCTACTCGCTCACTTCACTATCCATACTCTATTCCATTCTTTCTATCACCGTTTTCATCCCCAGCCTTTTCTCGTGCTCTCTAATTCAGCTTTCAATTATGGTCTTTCATTTTCGCTTCCATCCTTGTCTCGTTGGTTTTTCTATCTTTCTCGCTGCCTCTCTCATCCTAATACTGATACTGTGTTGAGATGCAGGCATTGTTGGGATAATGTAAAGAAACCAGTGTACAGATGTCACTCTCTGATTTACTCTTTAAGATCTTCACTTTTCTCTTAACTTCAGGGGTGTGTGTGTGTCTTTGTGCACGTTTGTGTATCTGATGCATAGCTCTGCATGAGATCTATCTGTCTATCTATTATAAATATAGATTATCTAGATTTATGATGTAAATATAGATGTTATATAGGGGCATTTTTGCCCCAAGCCCCTGTTAATTTCTGACCCTGATATGGAGTGGTGGTGGCGTAGTGGGCTAAAGCACATAACTGGTATAGTGTACTGTAAGTCGCTTTGGATAAAAGCGTCTGCCAAATCCATAAATGTAAATGATACATAGAACATGTTACCATGTTGTTGGCTAACACAGTTTCAAAATGAGGAACAATGTAATAAAGCGGCAAGCGATCAAAGTGATGAGCTACAGAACATTCCATTAGTTGCTTGGTTTCTATTTCTGTGATGCAGCACCTGGCAGCCTTGCCAACTGTGAAATCTCATTGTTTAAAAATCCAACAATGTCCAGAAGAGCACGTGAAATGCTTCTCAAGCACTCAGATGCATGCACCAGCAGCAGAGGCTTGTGCCAAACTCCTACGAAAATATACACGAACAAATATAAACTTTGATACTGAATGCAAAGCACTCCGGTTTCACTTTAAATGATGGTGTAATGGCAAATGTTTGTATATATCTATGCTTTGTTGTTTGATTTATATATTTGAACTTAAATATGAAAAATTACTTAGGGTGTATGAAGCACATGCACCTTCAGAAATATGACATTAATATTACAATTAATCGTGGAAGCCCTAAAAGAGACAATAAATCACAATAGCCCTAAAATAGACAATTAATTGTCATAATCACAATTATCTGTTTGACAACTGATCATCAGCCAAATTTCATAATCGTGACAGCCCTACGGTGTAGTGTTCGGTATTGTAAGTATTTGATTTTAGGGTATGGTTTGAGATGTTTTGATCTCAAGGGCCCCCACAGGTAGAGTACAAGTGTGTTTCACAACTTACACAATCACAAAAACATGGTATGCCACTGAAGTATTCAACATTGCTGTTTTCTTGCTGCAGTCTCCCTGCTTTCCCTCTCTCACTTTGCCTACAGCTTTTCTTTCTCCCTCTCTCTCTCTCTTGCTCTCTGCTTGTTTTGGACTGCATGACATGTTGTCAGAGGCAGAAGAGAGAGAGTGAGAGTTAATGATAATTAAGGGAATTAAACCATGTATAGTCCAACAACCTTTCTTGTTACTGTCTTTAAATGCTAGCATACATAATAACAGGCAAGGCACACAATCCATTCTTCTGCTCCAAACCTACTTCTCTGTCTGCTCGTATGAATGTAACACATAAGAAAGTGTTTCACCGCTGTTCAAATGTATTTTGGATCGCGTCATTTATATGTGTAAATGTTTTCCATCTGTAAAGACAAAATATTAAACAAATGAAAATAAAATGCAAAGTAATCTCTTCAGTAATCAAAATACTTTTTGAATGTAAATGTATTCTAATTACCAATTATTTAAATTGTAACTGTAGTGGAATACAGTTATTATATTTTGTATTTTAAATACGTAATCCCATTACATGTATTCCGTTACTCCCCAACATACGCGTGTATATATATATATATATATATATATATATATATATATATATATATATATATATGAGGCACCTACTGTAAGAAATCAAACAGCTCAGTTTATTTTTATTGCCACAGGGATATTAAATATGGAAGTGATGGTGCTGAAGCATGAAGGAGATGCAAGCATTTCAAACCTTTATTAGGGAGGTCATTTCGCATACTGTTTTATAATGTGCTCTACAAAAGAATATTTTGTTTTTTAAATGAGTTTGGATGTGTAGTATTACAGTTAGGGGAGAATTCAATAGGAATTGCGTCCACTGATACATGTGCTGTTTGCATTGTTGTTGCAAATCAGGTAATGGCACAAACATCAAAACAATTGGTGCTGGAATGCTTTTGCATTGAGCAATTCCTAGTCTTGCAGGTTGATTCTGTGTTCTAGGTAGTGGAGGATGCAGCAGACTCCACAGTCTAGCACACTTGACTGAGACTGTGTAGCATCGCTCTACCAGAATCTGGCTCTTTAAAGAAATATTTCACCCAAAAATTAAAATCTCCTCACTATTTACTCACCCTCATGCCATCCCATGTCTTTCTCTCTTCAGCAGAACACAAATTAAGATATTTAAAAGAATATCTCAGCTCTGTAGTTCCATACAATGCAAGTGAATGGTGACCAATTATTTGAAGGTCCAAAAAGCACATAAAGTCAGCATAAAAGTAATTCATACGACTCCATGCAGATTTAATCAATGTCTTCTGATGTGATCTAAGTGGACTTGGGTGGGAACAGACCAAAATATAACTCTTTACTATAGATCTTGACATCAGCAGACTCCTTGAAAATCATGATTTCAAGCTCGATTACACTTCATAGTACTTGACGTAAACACTGAACACTAGATGGTGCAAGGAAGTAAAATTATTAAATGCATTAAATGTGCAAAAATGTGAAGAATGTGAGCTGCTCTTTGAAAGTGATCGTGACGAGGAGGGGGGCGTGGCTGGGCCATGATGACTCACGCCTGGCGCCGAGTTGACTAATCAGTGGGAGAGAGATAAGGGGGGCCAGAGATGCCAGTTCGAGAGAGAGAGAGAGACGCACGAAGCTGTGTGTGTGTCTTTGTTTGTTTTGCAGTTTATGTTATGTTTGAGTTCAGTTTGTTATTAAAGTTTTACGTTGACTGTTCAGCTGGTTCCCACCTCCTCCTCGCCCATCTTAAGAACCTTGTTACAGTGATTTATTTGACAGACTAGCAGGGATAAAAAAAGCATTACACCATAATAATTATGATCAGGAACATGCAAAGGCACAAATTATATGCTGTCAACAGCGGTTAACTTTTGCAATTTAGGGCGAAAACAGTGGCATTTGTGTCAGAATAAGACAAGGTGCAATTAACAAGCCACGCGTCATTAGAGTAGGCCTGCTAATCTGACCTAGTTTGTTGCTGTGGTCAAAATGAAGGTGGAGATACAGACTTGTATGCTTTGAGCTTATTTGAGGAACCATTTCCCTGGAGGATTTCTGCTTCCTATTTTGATGTTTTGATCATGTACACACAAGAAAGTGTTCTTGCTTCCCTGAAACACTAGACTGGTTATCATTATTTGCCATCTTATTTACTGTATAAGCACTTAAATACAACGGTGAAGAATGGGCTGTATCTTTTGTACTTTAATGAAATCTATCAAACTATACTCTGAAGCCTTATATGATTATATTTGTTTGGACAAGATACCGATTCATTGTACCAGAAAAAAAAAAAAAAATGTGCATCATAGATGGCC
Source organism: Myxocyprinus asiaticus (assembly GCF_019703515.2). Lineage (NCBI taxonomy): Eukaryota > Metazoa > Chordata > Actinopteri > Cypriniformes > Catostomidae > Myxocyprinus > Myxocyprinus asiaticus. The sequence continues at coordinate 22,960,985 of NC_059370.1, read as the reverse complement.
ACGAGGTAACAATTCACAGCCAGTCTTCATTCCTGATGCATTTGCTAAATGCAGCTGTTAATGTTGTCAAGGATACTGATTGCCTGGTGTAATTTAACACAATTATTCAGAAATACAGGATTTAAAAATAGCAAAATTTTATAGATGGGAATGTACACAGTTGGGTTGAAGTAAGTGGATTACACAATGTGCAAGGCAAAGACTGATAACTAACTGATGGGTGACAGTTTTTGTTATTTAGAAGTAGCCACCTTCTAAATAACGGTTCCGGTTGATAGGGAACGCTGGCGCGTTTGGCTGCCGCTCCTCTCACCGTTTAAATGTTTATTTATTTATTTTACTGGTAGCGCGGATTTTCTGAGCCTCGAAGTTTTACGTTTTTATATCTGAGCACTATTTCCCTTCATGGCTTTAAGGTACACTGCTTGGCAGCTACTGAATTTAAAATGGAACTATTATTTGCCGAAAGACACTCATGAACTTTGTAAAAATAATGGAATATTGCGTCCAAAATGCTACATGCATCGCAGTTCAAGACGCAGTTTTGTCTTCAACTGCCATCTCTATTCCACTGTTTCGGCAGAAAGTCAAAAGACTGATTTATACTGCCGTTGATTTGAACAATTTGGCATCGCTTCCATGTCTGGAGGTTTCCCCATCTTCATCTCTGTCTCCGAGTATGGTTAAAACAGCGTTATTTAATGCACGCTCTGTGAATAACAAGGCTCTGTTGTTATCGGACATTATAACAGAAAAAAAGCTTTTTAGACTTTTTATGCTTAACAGAAACGTGGCATAAACAGAGTGATGGTTTCATCTTTAATCAAATTACTCCCACGGGCTATGGGTTGTTTGATCTCCCACGACACTCTGGCAGAGATGGGGGTATTATGGTGCTTCACAATCTAAAATACAACATAAGTCCTGTGTCTGTACCACAGTTCACTTCATTTGAGTGCCCCGTTCTGAGTGTCTCTGCCCCTCAAACTACCATCATCGTTACAGTCTACAGACCTCCAAAGACTAATGAAGCCTTTTTGTCTGAGTTTGCTGATTTGCTGTCTCTGCTGTGCCTCAAGTTCAAGATCATTCTTATTTTGGGGGACTTTAACATCCACATTGACTCAAAAGACTCAGTATTGACAAAGGACTTTCTGTCTTTATTGGAGTGTTTTGATTTGATCCAGTTTGTTGACTGTTCTACACATAACAAAGGTCACACCTTAGACCTTGTTATTGCAAATGGTTCTTTTGTGTCTGAGTTTTCTTCTGTCGATTTAGGTTTTTCTGACCATTTAGCCATCATTTTTAATATGGAATTACCAAACATTAATTCTTCTTCTCACACTGTACATCGTAAATGGAAATCTATTGATTTGTCAGCTTTTACAAACTATTGTTTTTTTCTTTAACTTGTTTTTCTTCTTCTGATCTTCTTGAAGATAAGATTTCTCTGTTAAACACTGTTCTCACATCTGGCATAGATGATTTTGCTCCATTGAAATCACGGACTCTCTCTTCTTTGCGTTCTGCTCCCTGGTATAATGACAATCTGTGCTCAATGCAAAGGCTGCTTGTCGTAAAATGGAGCAAAAGTGGCGTCTTTCTGGCCTGAAAGTATATTACCATTCTTGGAAAGACAACTTACATTATTATAATAGAAGAAATCAGATCAGCCAGAACCTGTTATTTTTCTGAAATAATTTTAATCAAAATAATCTGAGACATCTATTCAATACTATTAATATTCAAATGTAATTGTTCTACCACCTTGCCTGCATCACTAACACTGTGTAACATGTTTTTAGACTTTTTTAGCACTAAAATAGACACTGTTCGGAAAAATATTCTTGCTACCACATCTGTTTTTTCGGTTTCATTTCTCAGCCTGTCCTGTTTCTCTCACACACCTCTCTCAAATTTCTCTCAACTCGACCATGTTACTCTTAAGTAATGAGGTATCACATATGAAAGCTACCACTAGCATAGTTGATCCTCTACCGACTAGTCTATTCAAATCCTGTTTTGCCTCTCTGTGTCTCATTGTCTTGGACATAATAAATGACTCCTTGCGTACTGGTGTTGTGCCTGCAGCATTTAAAATTGCTGTTGTAACTCCAGTTCCAAAAAAGCCGAATATGGATTTGGACAATTTGAGCAACTTTCATCCCATTTTAAATCTTTCCTTCATTGCAAAAATCTTAAAGCGAGCTGTTGCATCTCAATTACACAATTACCTCATTGTCAATGATCTCTTTGAACCATTTCAGTCTGGTTTTCGGAAATGTCATAGTACAGAAACGGCTCTAGTCAAGGTCACTAATGACTTGTTAATGGCTTCAGACTCAGGCTCTTTTCTATTCTCATTCTTCTTGATCTCAGTGCTGCTTTCAACACTGTTGATCACACTGTTTTACTCACCTGCCTTGAATCTGTCTTTGGTGTCTCAGGTACTGCATTAAACTGGTTCAGGTCCTATCTCTCTGATTGTAGGCAGTTTATCTCTCTAGGTGGTTACAGGTCTGAGATTGGTTCAGTCCACTCTGGTGTCCCACAGGGTTCAATTTTGTGCCCTTTTTAGTATTTATATTTTTCCTCTTGGTCAGCTTTTAAGATCACTGGGTCTTAATTATCATTTCAACACAGACGACACACAGATATATTCATTCCAAACCTGGTGAAAATCTGGCAGATGCCTTTTTTTAAACTGCATTTCTGAGATAAAAATTTGGAAGGCTCAATATTTTCTTTGTCTTAACAGTAATAAGACAGAGGTTATGCTTATTGGATCTCCTCACCAGCTTCGGAAGGCTGGCTCCTTAACTCTGTCCATTGAGGGCTCAGTTTTGGAGCTTCAAACAAAAATGAAAAATCTGGGTGTTATATTTGATGCAAATTTGTCATTTGATCCACATGTAAAAAATACTGTTAAAACATAATTTTACCATCTCAGAAACATTGCAAGGCTGCGCCCTATGTTATCATTCTGTGTGGCTGAAAAGCTGATCAATACTTTCGTTTTCTCTCGCATTGATTATTGCAATGCTCTCCTTGCCGGAGTCTCAATATCTACATTAAATAAATTGCAATATGTGCAAAACTCGGCTGCCAGAATCCTGACTAGGGCCAGGGCCAGTGATCACATCACTCCTATCTTGGAATCCTTGCACTGGCTCCCTGTCAGTTTTCCTGTTGATGTTAAAATTCTTATGCTTGCCTACAAGGCTTTGCATGGTTTGGTTCCCCAATATTTTTCTGAGCTTTTAACTCTCTGGGGTCTGAGGGTGTTTTGGGCCCTGGAGAAGTTTTGACATGCCTTGACATTTGTACTTTTTTCAGTTGCTTAAAAACATATGAATGGCTAACGTCTGATAACACTGTATTCAGCACAAACTGGGCTACAATAACATGTGAGCAACATGTATGTACATGTTTGTATTTTTGAGAAAATAATGTTTATGCGTGGTTTTTGAAAAAAACAAAAATTGTAAGTCACTGAAATAAGGCCATATATCACATACTAAACATTAGTTCACAAGACTTTTGAGAACTGGATCTTGTAGCCTAGAGTTTTTGCTACAAAAATGATGTGAAACCATCCTGATCACTCATTCATACAAAAAATATAGTCATTTAACTTTTGTAAGACACTTTTAGTGTTAGAAAGGCCATATGCGAGGAGGTGTGGATGAACATGAATATTGATGTAATTTACACCTGAGAAGACAAAGTCCCCTCCCCTGAGAATGAATGTGAGGAGACTTAATGATTGAATGTATTATCTGACTATACATTTTCTTTACATAAAGACTTAAAAACTTTAGACCTACACTACCGTTTAAAAGTTTATAGTTCGGTAAGATTTTTTAAAGTTTTTAAAAGTCTCTTCTGCTCACCAAGGATGCATTTATTTGATCCAAAATACAGCAAAAACAGTGATATTGTGAAATATTTTTACAATTTAAAATAACTGTTTTCTATTTGAATATATTGTCAAATGCAATTTATACCTGTGATCAAAGCTGAATTTTCAGCATCATTACTGCAGTCTTCAGTGTCACATGATCCTTCAGAAATCTTACATATTTACAACACATTTTTCACATTTACACCCGAACAGATATTTGCAAGCACAAGCTTCGTTGATGATAATGAGGCAGCATAAACACTAGTTAAAATATAATCTAAACATTCATATTATTTTTATATCATATTACATATCATATTTATATCATACAGCATACAATTTAAATACCTGCTTTAGCCGAAACAACATTTAAATGTAACTAAAACTTGCCTATTGGGACATATTTCAAATGTAAATACTCTGAATTCTGGCTGGCAAGTCTGGAAATAGTCCAACTAGTAAAATATGTGCATGTTTATATAAAATAGCATGTCAACTAATGTAAGTAAAACTAAATGACTTACTCATCCGAAATTGTATCCTCGGCTGGATCAAGACGCTCTTCAAAATGTAAACGTTCATCGTCGGAGTCCCGCTCTTCTTCTGAGGAAAATGTGAACTCTTCCTCACTATCCAGGACCATCTGTAGAGCTTCCTCACCTGTGTAGCGTGCCGTCTTCCAAACGCGCAGGAAAGTGAATGAATCTGATGATGAACTTGATGTTTTTTAAGGCATTGTTGTGGGGGCGTTTACCGTTTGCATTGATCGCCTCAGCACATTACCGTATTGATAGCGTGCTCTGCTGGTTGGTGTGATCTCATTAGCGATAATGAGCTGAGCCAGGAAAAACTGTACATAGCTTTGTTTCATACAGATTACATTGCAGGAGAATATTTGTTATAAATTTGAATTGTTTTATTTAAAAGTAGACATTTTAAGCTTTCTTTAGACATATGTTTCATGTTTGTGTGATAAGAATTCATGGAGTTTCGCTTCATTTTTGTGACGTGTTTCAGAAAGATGCTCGCGGAGACAGAGATGGCTGAAAGCGCACCCTGTATATTTTCTTTATTTTACAAAAGCACAAGGTTTTGTTGTTATTGTGAGTGTACACAAATAAAAGTAGACCCTTTATAGTTTCTAATGATGTCTTACACTTATCTGTATGCCCAAAAATTACGAATTTTAAAAAGTATTTTAAGTTGTTTCCGCTGTTATGTGGAAAAATCCAGCAGGATGCACCGGCGCGTCCGTCAACCCCAGAGGGTTAACCACATATACACCAAAGCGTGATCTCCGCTCCTCTAAATCTGTTTTTTTAACTGTTCCTCAGACTCATTTACGCTCTATGGGTGACAGGGCATTCTCTTCTTATGCTCCGAAGCTATGGAACTCTCTACCCTCAGAACTTAGAGAAGTTCAGTCTTTTAGTGAGTTTAAATCATGTCTTAAAACTTATTTTTTTCCAGGAGGCTTTTAATTGATACTATTATATTCAATTAATTTAATACTATCATTTTATTTACTGTGTTTTATCATTAGTTGTTTTGAGATGCTTGTTTTATCCATTTGTATTAAGCTCTGTATTTTTATATTTTATTTTTTCCTTTCTATGTAAAGCACTGTGAGAGGTTTCTTTAAAGGCGCTATATAAAGTTTATTATTATTATTTATTATTTATTTGTGTCACACATTATACATTTTGCACATATACAGTGAAATGATTTTTTTCACATATTCCAGCTAAGCTGGGGTCAGAGCGCAGGGTTAGCCATGATACAGCACCCCTGGAGCAGATAGGTTCAAGGGCGTTGCTCAAGGGCCCAAGAGTGGCATCTTGGCGGTGCTGGGGCTTGAACCAGTAACCCAGAGTCTTAACCGCTGAGCCACCACTGCCCCCAATATTTAAATTCAAGATACACTGAATCCACCTACAATATTTATGTAAGGGCATCTGTTCTCTTTTAGCCATTGTAAAACCTGTTGTCTTGAATTCTGTCACTACTATGCAAGGTCCACTGAATTATCGGAGGTGGTAGAAATGAATGGAGTCATTTGAGTTATTGAACAGTATTCTTGAGTCCGGCTGATATTAGATCAATGCAGCCCGTAACCCTCTGAGGTCATTATCCTTCAGAAATCATTCTAATATGCTGATTTCCTATTATGGGCATATTTACAGCACATTTTACACCCGAACAGATATTTGCAAGCACAAGCTTCGTTGATGATAATGAGGCAGCATAAACACTAGTTAAAATATAATCTAAACATTCATATTATTTTTATATCATATTTATATCATACAGCATAAAATTTAAATACCTGCTTTAGCCGAAACAACATTCAAATGTAACTAAAACTTGCCTATTAGGACATATTTCAAATTTCAATACTCTGAATCCTTAAATCCTTAGTGTTTTTATATTAATAGAAGAGAGGCATGCTGGCAGCTCAAATAACAAAAATAAATAAATAAATAAATAAATAAAAATAAAAAAAATTAATAGGAACAAACCATACCAACCATACCAACTTAAAATGCTATATTTATGTTACCTTGTAGATAATAGCAGTCATCATCTCCTCACATTAAGCTAGACATCCTACCTTTTCTCATTCCTTTAATTATCTTGATTTGGTTTAAACAGTCACCTTTCAAACTCATTCTTCCTTGAGACTCTGCTTTCAGAGGGGCTCTGTATTTCTGTTTGTTTGTTTGTTTGTTTGTTCACTAATTAAAGACTTTCCTGACACCTGTGCTAACTTTGCCCTCCCAAGAGTTCTAAAATGCACAGAACTGTGCACGCAAACACACACCATCACTCATCAAGATAAATAGGAAAGAATTCATGCACACACATACACACGCACATTCCCTTGTGTGCAATTACTTTCCAGTTATTTACCTCTCTCCATGCACTAGCTGTTTGATGGGCTGCAGGTAAACAACAGTGTTCGCATCATACAAGACGGATGCGATGCCCCTGCCAATGAGGTGGCACACGATCCGTGACCCCCATCTGCATTATGAGTCGTTAGACCACTCTTTCACTTCACAAGGGGTCTCCTCGCTCAAGCGCTTTCCCATTCCTAGCTCCAAGCAACGTTATTATGAGGATCAGAGTGCTGTATCTACTATAACTATGTGAGTGTGTGTGTCATTTATTATTGCTGGCTGGTAGAGGGTGAAACTCCCAGCAAAATGCAATACCCTCCCACTGTCAAACACAGGTGCTTGTATAGCTGATATTGGGAATAAGAGGGCTTTGTGTCTGAAGTCATCTCAGTGGTGGCCCTCGCAGCGTCTGTTGATGCAGCAAGCTGAATGATTGCTTTGACTAAACATATGGATGGGACCTAGCAAGGGATGTAATTGCTCACTGTTGTGGCGGGAGTTTACAATGCAATAAAGGAGCATGATTTCATCTACAAGAGTGGAAAACATTCAACCAGATGAACATGTGGAATGTAGAAGAATGATGTGAACAGAAAAAAGACAGAAGGGGGAAGTATTCCTGCTGGAAAATCCAGGTTGCTGTGTTTTGGAACATGGTAGCTGGTTTTCAGCTTGTTGACAAACTACCATATTTCAAAAACCAGCTTGAGCACCATAAACTGGAATGACCAACTAGGAGCTGGTTTGTTGCTGGTATAAAATGGTCTTTCAGCTTAGACCAGCTATAAACCAGTTTGGACCAGCCAAAAACCAGCTGCAATGTTCCAAAATGCTACCAGCTTAAACAGTATCTTCCAGCAGGGATAGTAGTATGATTTTGATTGAAGACAAGGTGAATGAGACTGGTTGAAAATAAGTGAGTTTGAGAGAGAGAGTTTGGGTCAAAATGATGGGCAGTGATATACAAAGTTTAGGTCACAGGATGTGGGGTACGGTTAAGTGAGACAGCGACAGTGATGCACAGGGACCATACAGAATGTCCAGATCGGCTAATTGACCCCCATTAGGCTTCACACACCCATCTAGGCTCACAACAACTCGCTAATTGCCATCGCTGATTCTCTGCTGATAGAATTAGTCTTGTCAGTGAAGGTCATTATTCTCTGCCTCAAACTCTGCAGGAACGTCATTATTTTTCCCTCTTCCTTCTACCCCCTTATTTCTTATCAGGTTAACGGCCATGTCATTCTAGAACATTCTCTTTCTTTTTCATTAAGGTCATGTGTGGGTGAAAGGATCAAGTTAATTGGTGATGTTATTTCATCCAGATAAAGTAAAAGAAACAGACAGTCAAGGGACATTAAAAGAAATAAAAATGCATAGTTTGAAAAATACATATTGTTTTATATATAGAGGTATGGAGAATATAAAGTACATGAAGTAAACAAGTGCACATCACCAGTATCAGGCCCACTATTTGTACTTACTGAAGTGCATTTACAGTATTCCCCCATAAATAAGTTTTTGTGTAGCTGGTAATCCTGAATTTATAAAAAAATAAAAAATAAAATAAATTACAAATGTGGCAGTTCCGTAGTACGGTAACGGTATCAACTTACTGGTATATCATGGTACTGAATGATTAGCACATGTCCCATAGTATTTATAGTACATGGTACAGGCCCTTTAAAGAATACCACAGTGTTTTGTCATACAGTTTTTTTAGTGCTGGATATGCCATATATATATATATATATATATATATATATGTCACAAACTATGGACGTGCCATATTTTATGGAATGAAAATTAAGTTAAAAAGATAAGTAAAACAGGTTTGTATGAGTCATATCTAGCTATAAGAAAAAGTGTAAATGAAATGTATGAAATGAAATGAATTTCTCTGTAAACATACACGCATACATATATTTTAGTGAGCCATTGCAAAGAAGTAACTCATTAGACTTCTTAGAATTAATCTTACATTTTAAACTAAAACTAATACATTTGCCTGCAAGGGAAGCTTGCTGCACGACAGACAGGAGCATCAAAAACATTTTACATATGCATTTCTTTTTTTTTTTTTTTTTTTTTTTTTTCAGGATCAAGATAATTTTAAAGTTTTGGAGGCTGCCTCCAGGCTTTTTTTTAAATACTGCTACAGGCTATTTGAGATGAAATAACAGAAATAAATATTTTAAAGGGATTTGATTATCAGGAACTGAAAATTGAAAAAAATAAATAAAATACAAAAACAGTGATTAGTTTATCTGATTACTTTAAGTTAGTATATTTTTTCAAGGATTAGGGAGACAATGCTGTTTGGTCCAGGCAAATTCAGTGGTAGAGTAGTGGAAGCCCAGATTCTCAGTTAAAGACACAACATAGAAAAAGGACTCATTTGACTGAAGACTCTCCAAAATGCCCTGCAACTGACAGGCAACCTCCGGGAGGACTTTATTCTGTTCTGTGTGCTTATTTATTTATTTTTCCCTTTAAGATGCACCTCACCCAAGGCTTTAGCAGGCATAAATATTTGATGAAAAAAGAACAACAATAGTTACTTAAGATTTTCATGCAATATTTAATATACATGCAGCACAGCGCATGGACTGGGGAGAGGCAGAGGAATGTTTTCAGCTTACCTACAACTAACTGATGAGGGACAGGGTAATGAAAGTTTATTTATTTTTTTATTTATTTTTTTTACCAGGGAAGCGATGGTTAGCAGTAGGCTATAGAGAGTAATTTCTCTACTCTCAATCTCCAGGATTTTAATTGGAACCTCAGAGAGATTGTGCTGTATTAATATGAAGTTAATGCCAGGATGATGTGGTCTAACACATCAACAACACAACTTTAAAATAACAACCCTCTCCACTTATAGCACTGAGAATTACAAATGTACTATAACACACGTGTGCGTTCTTCTGTGTCCTCAGCATTGAGACATTTTCTATGGTATATTATAAGAAGAGAAAGTAACCCTCCAGTGAGCAGAGAAAGTATTATACATGTGCACAGAATGATAAAAAGTGGAAATTGTAATAGATTATAGATAAATCTCAGAAGCAAATATCCTGCACCAGCTGCATTGATGAGGCATTGTGAAAAAGTCAGTATATACAGAGTCAAGCACTTGTTCTCCACCTCTCTCCCTCTCTTTCTGTCCCCATCTCCCAAACCATCCTGAAACCCAATTACTCAAAAAACCCTACAAGTAAGCAGTGCATGAATACCAAATGTAGTGTAATTGATTACTTAATTTATTAAAGAACCAGTGATTTGTTTAATGCCTGTTATTTATTGCTCAAATGTTTACTCAATTCAGCTGATATATGAGTATAATACACTGGCGGCTAAAAGTTTGGAATAATGTACAGATTTTGCTGTATCAGAAGGAAACTGGTACTTGAATTCACCAAAGTGGCATTAAACTGATCACAAAGTATAGTCAGGACATTACTCATGTAAAAAACAGCACCATCACTATTTGAAAAAAAAGTCATTTTTTATCAAGTCTAGACAGGCCCCATTTCCAGCAGCCATCACTCCAACACCTTATCCTTGAGTAATCATGCTAAATTGGTAATTTGGTACTAGAAAATCACTTGCCATTACATAAAACACAGTTGAAAGCTATTTGGTTTGTTAAATGAAGCTTAACATTGTCTTTGTGTTTGTTTTTGAGTTGCCACAGTATGCAATAGACTGGCATGTCTTAAGGTCGATATTAGGTAAAAAAAACAAAAAAACAGCTTTCTATAGAAACTCATTAGTCAATCATTGTTTTGAGGAAGGAAGGCTATACAATGCTTGAAATTGCCAAAAAACTGAAGACTTCATACAGGTATACTCTATAGTCTTCAAAGACAAAGGACAACTGGCTCTAACAAGGACAGAAAGAGATGTGGAAGGCCAGATGTACAACTAAACAAGAGGGTAAGTACATCAAAGTCTCTAGTTTGAGAAATAGACGCCTCACATGTCCTCAGCTGACAGCTTCATTGAATTCTACCCGCTCAACACCAGTTTCATGTCCAACAGTAAAGAGAAGACTCAGGGGTGCAGGCCTTATGGGAAGAATTGCAAAGAAAAAACACTTTTGAAACAGAAAAACAAAAAGAAAAGGTTAGAGTGGGCAAAGAAACACAGACATTGGACAACAGGTAATTGGAAAAGTGTTATGGATCTTAACCCCATTGAGTTTTTTTTTTTTTTTTTTTTTTGGAATCAGCTAGACTGTAAAGTGCGAGGGAAGTGCCTGGCAAGACAGCCACATCTATGGCAAGTGCTACAGGAAGCATAGGGTGAAATGTCACCTGAGTATCTGGACAAACTGACAGCTAGAATGCCAAGGATCTGCAAAGCTGTCAATGCTGCACATGGAGGATTTTTTGATGAGGACTCTTTGAAGTAGTTTAAGAACTTCTGAACATTTATTTATTTATTTATTTATTTCCCCAAATTGTAAGTCATTTTTCACATTATTAATGTCCTGACATTGTGATCAGTTGAATGCTACTTTGGTGAATAAAAATACCAATTTCTTTCCATAAGAGCAAAATCTATACATTATTCCAAACTTTTAGCCACCAGTATATATATATATATATATATATATATATATATATATATATATATATATATATACACACACACACACACACACATACAGTTGTGCTCAAAAGTTTGCATACCCTTGGAGAATTGGTAATATATGTACCATTCTTAAAGAAAACATGAGTGAGCAGGAAAAACACATTTCTTTTATTTCTTATGGGATTGATATTCAACTGTAGGTTATAACAGGATGGCACAATCATAAAACAAAACATGGCAACAAAGAAAAAAATGAAATGACCCCTGTTCAGAAGTCTGCATACCCTTAGTTCTTAATACTGTGCATTGCCCCCTTTAGCATCAATGACAGCGTGCAGTCTTTTGTAATAATTGTCTATAAGGCCCCAAATTCTTGCAGGTGGTATAGCTGCCCATTCGTCTTGGCAAAATGCCTCCAGGTAATGCAAAGTCTTTGGTCGTCTTGCATGAACCGCACGTTTGAGATCTCCCCAGAGTGGCTCGATGATATTAAGGTCAGGAGACTGTGATGGCCACTCCAGAACCTTCACCTTTTTCTGCTGTAACCACTGGAGGGTCAACTTGGCCTTGTGCTAGGGGTCATTGTCGTGCTAGAATCTCCAAGAGCGTCCCATGCACAGCTTTCATGCAGAAGAATGCAAATTGTCTAACAGTATTTTCTGATAACATGCTGCATTCATCTTGCCATCAATTTTCATAAGATTCCCCGTGCCTTTAGAGTTCACACACCCCCAAAACATCAGTGGGCCACCACCATGCTTCACAGTGGGGATGGTATTCTTTTCACTATAGGCCTTGTTGACCCCTCTCCAAACATAGTGCTTATGGTTGTGACCATAAAGCTCTATTTTGGTCTCGTCACTCTAAATTACCGTGTGCCAGAAGCTGTGAGGCGTGTCAAGGTTTTGTCGGGCATATTGTAACCAGGCTTTTTGTGGCATTGCCGCAGTAAAGGCTTCTTTCTGGCAACTCGACCATGCAGCTCATTTTTGTTCAAGTATCATCGTATTGTGCTCCTTGAAACAACCACACCGTCTTTTTCCAGAGCAGCCTGTATTTCTCCTGAGGTTACCTGGGGGTTTTTCTTTGTATCCCGAACAATTCTTCTGGCAGTTGTGGCTGAAATCTTTCTTGGTCTACCTGACCTTGGCTTGGTATCATGAGATCCCCAAATTTTCCACTTCTTAATAAATGATTGAACAGTACTGACTGGCATTTTCAAGGCTTTGGATATATGTTTTTTATATACTTTTCCATCTTTATAAAGTTCCATTACCTTGTTACGCAGGTCTTTTGACAGTTCTTTTCTGCTCCCCATGGCTCAGTTTCTAGCCTGCTCAGTGCATCCATGTGAGAGCTAACAAACTCATTGACTATTTATACACAGACACTAATTGCAATTTTAAAAGGCACAGGTGTGGGAAATTAAACTTTAATTGCCATTTAAACCTGTGTGTGTCACCTTGTGTGCCTGTAACAAGGCCAAACATTCAAGGGTATGTAAACTTTTGATCAGGGCCATTTGGGTGATTTCTGTTATCATTATGATTTAAAAAGGAGCCAAACAACTATGTGATAATAAATGGCTTCATATGATCACTATCCTTAAATAAAAGACAGTTTTTTTGCATGATCAGTCATATTTCCAAAATCAATGCCAAAATTTCACAATTTCTGCCAGGGTATGCAAACTTTTGAGCACAACTGTATATATATATATATATATATATATATATATATATATATATATATATATATATATATGTATGTATCAGAGCAATCTTGGGAGGACATATCACTGAAGAGGGTGGATTTGTAATGGAACTGTGTTTCAGATGTCTTAAACTACAGCACTGAGCTGTTTAGCTGCTGGCCTGCTGACCGTCCTTCCCTTTACCCGGGACTGCTGCCTATTCCAAATCTATGCCAGCTTTAATTTGCAGCTTTTTGCTCTGCTCATTCCTACCCATAATCCTCCTGTGTAGAGCAGTGCCAAGCCAAAATAATCAGTTTGACTGCTTCACTTGTATCACCAGGCCAGCTGCTAATCTCCTGACATCCCATCATTTGTAGCAGAGAACGACTTTAGGATATTTTACTTTCACTCCCATTAACTGGAATTATTCGAGTCTGATCAAAAGTGTGCCAGATAGACATGGGGCACTGGTATCTTGGTCCCACCACAGGCTCATGTTCGTAATACTTAAAGTAAAGAAAAGCTGAGTACAGGGTCATTTAACATAATTGAACTCTTGATACTAGTTAGTTTTATTTATTTACTTATTTTTCATTATTTTATTTATTGGTTTATTTTTTGGTGTTTAAATACTTCCACCTATCCAAGCTTAATATGCAGAGACAACTATACGTAACCCCCAAAAGTGTAAACAATGTTGCACTGTTTGTATGAGCATCCCATCCAGCCCGGCATGGCAACAACGGTTAAATCAATAAAGTGAGTTTGGGGCAGGAATATGAGTCATGGGAAACTATTTGAAAGCAGTTATTTTTGAAATTCCAGTTGGTGGCATGCACATTTCACTAGCCATACATGTAGCTCTCTGGTTTACTTATGGTCGACTCTTTTACTGATGGTTCACAGATTCCTTTTTATTTTCACAGATTACTTGAGCAACCTTGAATCACTTTCAGTAACCATGAATCACCACGAGTAGCTTTGAATCATTGTGAATCACCGTAAGAGCTGTATGAAAACAAAAACATACAATAAAGAATGAAATAAACATACAATGTATACAAATTAATATGTAACCAAAAAATAAACCATTTACATTAAACACAGTTTCACCATTTTATAACAAAGTATTACTACATATTGTCACAAGGCGGTGACAGAGACCGTGCCAAGTAAAAAATGCAATGAGTCAGCACAATATATGTACAAACTTTTCTAATTTACAAACAGATAAATTCACTCAATATAATACACACCTTGCTCTCCACTGCAAACCAGAACTAAAAACTGAATATACTTATTAAGAATCCGTGTTTGATAAGTGAAAACTTTCGAAACATTCACAGAGTGCATTTAGAGTGTCCTTCTCCTTCAATCCCGCATCATGCACTGACTTAACATGCGCTGTAAAGACTGACACAAGATGTAACATGCCTTTCACAGTGTAGGACTTTACTGGTTGTTTAGATCAGTGTTACTATCAGAAATAATTAATAATTATTTCTGTAGTTATTAATTAATATTTAAATTAATCAATTGAATCTAACTCATTAAAACCTCATATGGGGCTCCAGTAAATGTAGTGTGCTACGTTTAGGAGCAAGTTTGGTTATTAGCAATAATTAATAATTATCAAAGATAATTATTAATTATTAAAATCAATAGAACATTGATGAGAATCAATGTTAGCTTTTTTAAATCCTTTAAATCAACAATTATCAAAGATAATTGTTAATTGTTAACATCGACGAAACATTAATTAAAATTAACACTAGCTTATTGATCATTCAAATTCAATCATCAAAGATAATTATCAATTATCAAAAATTAATAGAATATTAATAAGGATTAACATTGACGGGGCACCACCCTGAAATCAGGGACTAATAACCAAATAGTAAAACAGTCTCATTATTAGATTTTCTTAGGAAAATCGACATCCGAAGAATATCGATTTTTCCGGAAAAAAACAATGAATGAAGGTTTGAATCCAAGCACTGACATCCTGTCAGCATGACACAGGCGTATGCAGAACAAACCAAAACACTTCTCCTTGTAATATAAACAAAGTTTAATTATGCAGTAATATCAATTAATAATTAATACAATGCAGTCAATAAACTTCCGACATACAACTACAAACTAAACAGTGATATGATTAGATATGGAAATAAAAATAATTCTATAACACATAAGGTGTGTGTGACAGTGTGTGTGACAGTGTGTGTGTGTAAGGAGGGACGTGCACAAAATGGCGGACGTGACTCTCGTGGAGAGTATGTCACGCGAGACTTCCGGCCAGGGAATATGACCGCGAATGGGGGAGGAGATGGCGTCTACCAGTTACCGTGTGTATCCGCTTGTACAATAGCTAAGGGACAAAGCTGGGCTTTAGCATTTAAGCTATCTACGAGCCAAAATGTGTGCCAGAATGTTTGTGAGGGGTCGCGTGCCTGCGTGTGTGTGTGTGTGTGTGGTTAGTACGAGAGAGAGAGAGAGAGAGAGAAGTGACAGCCCTAAAGCCGATTTCCCGATCGTGGGAGAGAAAGTAGCTGTTATTTTATCGCTCAGAGACGCGGTGGACGGCTTGTAAACAGTCCCGCGTACTTTGACTATTTAATGGATGAACTCAGTTTACCTGTCTCACCCGCGATGGCGAAATTGCACAACAGTCCAATTTGGTTGGACCACAATACTGCAAAACAAAATCATGATAATTAATACCCTGAATATTAATAATGAGCGGACATGGCGGTCCGTAAACTGTACAAGCAAAAACCTTGAAACACAAGAATAACACACTATAATATTCTATCTCTGCCCAGACGTAAACCTCTTTCTTGAATCGCATGAGGACACAGGTAGAATGTGTTTTCCTCCGTCCTTTAACTCTGACCCAGTTCCTTGAGGCTTGGGTGATGACGGGAGGCCATTTCCTCGCTCTGTCGGTGGGCGGTACGGCTGTTGATTCTCAGCAGGCTGGCGGAAAACTCAGAAATGTCGACTTGATTGAAGATGGAAGAGAAATCTTTAATCTCTTCACTTCTGTAGGCAAACGGATGAAGATGCGAATTGCTCGGCGGTCTCCTTCGGATCCGTTAGAGTGTTCGGTCGAACACAGAGTAATCTCAACTCGTCCAGCAAGATGGAGATTGTATGGCCACAGTTTCAAGTCGGACGTTACTTCCTTGTGCCACGAGATTGCACCTGAGAGCAGCGAATAAACTACGTCTATACTCGGTGAACAAAGTCGCTGGAGGCAATTCCTGAAAGCATTTCAGAGGTATTTCAACTCCTGATGATGTCATGTTTGAGGGACGTTCTGTTGTGTGCCTCATCCAATAGGAGTTGAGAGTTCGATCCTTTAGTGAGCAAGGCTTCATGGGATTTGTAGTCTTTTTTGGACTCCCTTTGTTTGATTTTGGCGCGATTTTTATCAGTATAATTAACGGCTTGGAATGTGGGGGCTTGAGTTAGGTTTTTACAACTGCGTTAGGCCTGCCTTTGTCTTCTATCTGAATACATGAGGCCCAACAACAATAAAAGTCCTCAAACTCCAATCTCAATAGACATAAATGAAATAAGTCTGATTACTCAAATACAAAAAATATAGAATGTAAAAAGTGAAATATAAACAATATATATGTACATTCCATTAAAATTAATGATCATTTACATTCCCACCAAATCATGAGTGCATTTCAAATGAAAGACTTAAGCACAAATGATTTCCTTATCAAGGCCATTTTTGATTTGACCATGATAAAGTATAGAATAATATACAATGACAAACACATTGGAACTCTTAAATCATGACCTTTGATTTTGTAATGAAAAAGATAAACAAAGACATACTAGCTGGTCTCCATTAAGAAAAGTAACTTTTGAACTGGACGTTCAATTACTGAGGGCTTATTAAAAATGCTCACCCTTAGCATTAAGCCTTGAATCACCAAAGACCAGTTTTGCTCTCCTTTCAAGACCATCCTTGCTAACAGTAGTCTCCAATACTCTGCCAAGTCTCCATTTATTTTTTGGTAAGTCATCATCCTTCACCATTACTATATCACCCATCTGTAGGTTTCTCCTTGTAACATGCCATTTCTGTCTTGCAGCTACATTTGCTAGGTATTCTCTATGCCAGCAACTCCAATATTGCTCCCCCAGGTACTGTATATGTTGCCATCGCTTTCATGCATATACATCCTCTTGAACAAATTTCCCTGGTGGAGGCAAAGCTACAGTGGATTTTAGAGTCAGCAAATCATTTGGGGTAAGTGGCTTTAAACTTCTGGGATCAGTTAGAGTGTCAACTGCTAGAGGTCTGCTGTTTACAGTTGCCATTGCCTCATATAAGAAGGTTCTTAGGGACAAGTCATCCAGTCTCCCTGGATGAAGTGCAAGTGTGGAATTTAGTACAGCCCTTACTGTTCTGATTTGATGTTCCCACACTCCACCAGCATGGCTAGTATGAGGTGCGAAGAAGGTAGTCACTCTCTTTGTGTCAATTTCCTCGAGTGCTTCTCTCAATTCGTTTTTCGCTCCCACGAAGTTGCTTCCTTGATCTGATTTTATGTCTCACAGTACCCCCTATTGCAATAAAAAAGCGCAGGGCATTTATGAAGGAGTCCATAGTCATATCAGTGAGCATTTCGATGTGTATGGCACGAGAACAAAAGCAAGTAAACAGAAGACCATACCTTTTGTAGATGCTTCGCCCTTGCTTGACAAGAAATGGACCAAAACAGTCTATGCCAGTGTAAATAAATGGTGGTGATGGATTTACCCATTCTGAAGGAAGATCAGCCATTTCCTGTTCTTCAACAGGTCTTCTGTGCTTTCTGCAGATATCACACTCCCTGATGTAGGATGTTACCGCCCTGTTCATTTCTTGAATACAGAAGCCACTGGATCTTATCTCATTTACAGTGTATCCCTTTCCTTGATGTGCGACCTCTTCATGAAAGTGGGCAATAATCAGTTTTGTAATTGGATGATCCTTTGGAATAACTACAGGGTGTTTTAGTGAATCTGAATAAGCTGAATGATGAAGTCTTCCTCCCACCTTGAGCACACCATCTACATCTACAAAGCCATCAAGAGGGTACAATCCATTATTTGGTGAGACATTGCTTCCTTTCTTTCATTTCATCCTTGTATGTTTGATTCTGCTGACTTTTGATTATATGAAATTCTGCTTTCTGTCATTCTAATACAGTAATGAGATGATTTGATTTGTCTTTATTTGCTTTTCTCAGAAGGCGAGCAATAGCTCTGATAGCTCGTGACCAAGAAGAGAACTTGGACAGACAATCTACTAAGCTCAGTTCATCCTTACACTCTTTGTTCAGAACACAAACTGTCCTTACTTCTGGATCTCCCAAAGAGAGCTCTGAAATTGTTTCTGTTGGCTTTGGCAACTCTTTCTGCCACAGAAACTTGGGACCAGTAAACCAGTTTGAAGTTAGCAGCTCTTGCACAGTTAAGCCTCTCGACGCATGGTCAGCAGGATTCTCCTCCGTGGGAACATACTTCCATTGCAGTTTATTTGTGCTGAGATGTATCCTTTGCACCCGATTTGCAACAGAAGTGTGAAACCTGCGGACCTCATTGTTTATGTATCCCAGCACCACTTTGGAATTTGTCCAGAATGTTTTCTCTATAACATCATACTCCAGTTCCCTTTTAAAAACACTGCTTACTTTAACAGAAACAACTGCAGCAGTCAACTCTAATCTGGGAAATGTTGTGACCTTAAGAGGGGAGACTCTTGATTTTCCCATCACTAAAGCACAATGAACATCTCCTTCTTTGTTACTAAGTCTCAAATAAGAGCACTGACCATATACTCACAGGTGCTAGCAGAGAAGTGATGCAATTCAGCTTTAACATGCCTTCCAAAGCAAGCAGGTGAATATGTTCGAGATAGTGATTTACAGGAAATAAACCTAATTTTGTCTGAAAGAGGATCATCCCATCCACTGCCTCACCTGCACACTTCCTGCAGTATTCTCTTCCCATTGAGTAGCAGAGGTGCTACAAGCCCTAAAGGGTCATACACTGAAGCGACAGTGGACAGTATGCCATGACGAGTAGCAGGCTGGTCTTTCAACTCAACTTTGAATTTCAAGCAATCGAACTCTCTTTGCTATTGTCTCCCTAAGGCTCTTTCTATTGGAGAATCATCAAATGTAAGATTGAGATCTTTATTTTCAGAAGCATGTTCTGATGTGGGAATGCTGTCAAGCACAGCTCTGTTGTTAGACACAAATTTGTGAAGTCGTAAGCCACCCATGGCTGTTTTCTTGGATCATTTGCAACTTTAATGGCTTCTTCAGTGTTCTTTACACTGGTCACTCCGTCATCTACATAAAAGTTCCTTATCACAAACTGTGAACCTAGAGGGTACAACTCACTATTTTCATTTGCAAGATGTTTCAGGTCGTAGTTTGCACACCCAGGGGAAGAAGTTGCCCCAAAAAGATGAACTTTCATGCGCAACTCACGAGGCTGTCGGCTGAGATTTCCGTCTTTCCACCAGAGGAAGCGCATCCACATGAAACTGATGATACATTTTTTCCATGTCGCACAAGATGACAATAGGATGTCGATAAAATCGAATCAGGATACCATTTAGATTGTTGATCAAGTCAGGGCCCTGGAGTAGGTGATCATTTAAGGAGTAACCTTCATACCTTGCAGAACAGTCAAAGACTACCCGCACTTTGTCTACCTTCTTTGGATGAAATACGCCATCATTATGTACTTCCTCAGCATCTCCTCTCTGAAGGACCTCACTCATGAATTCCTTGTAACGTTCTTTGTACACCTCATCCTTTGACATTGTCCTTTTGAGATGACTCAGTCTGACTAAGGCCAGTTGTTTATTGTTAGGTAAAGTGGGTCTCTCTTTAAAAGTCAAGACATTTTTATTTGTATAGCGCCATTCACAACACACATCATTTCAAAGCAGCTTTACAGAAGATCAGGCATTAACAGAAGATAAAACTGTAATATCTATAATGTCTTAGAGTCATCATTGTGTAGTTTGATAAAATACGATTGTGAATTGTGTTTAAAAATAAGTAATTATATAATAACTGTATTTATAACCCCAGTGAGCAGGCCAAAGGCAACTGTGGCAAGGAACACAAAAACTCCCTAAGATGTTGGTTAATGGAGAAAAATAACCTTGGGAGAAACCAGACTCACTGTGGGGGCCAGTTCCCCTCTGGCTAACATCATGAATATAATGCCAATATTATTTATGTATAGTGAAATTCATGATTTAAAATTATTAAACTAAGTAAGTGTTAAGGGTCAGTGTTTAAAACAAAGATTTTGTATGAACTGTAAAATTAATGACTAATATCTTTGAAGTCCATCCTGGATTAACTGCAGAAGTTCACATAGATGCAATTGTCCTTGTTATTTGGCTGATGAAGGGTTTTGCTGGCAATTAATTGATAGTCTATGTATTCCATTTCAAGAGTGTAGTCCATCATTAGACCGAGGTGATGAAGGCAGACATCAGTTAGGTGCATCGCAGTTCAACCTGGCCGGTAATTTTGGTGATGTCTATCCTAAGTCCAAGGTTCAGGCAGTGGCATATGAAGTATCCCATGTCTTATAGTTGGAGTTGGCACCAGTTCATCCTCTGAAGTCCATCGTAATTGACTGAAGTGATGTTTGGCTGGCACCGGCTGCTATTAGTCATCATCACACAGTAAAACATAGCAGTGGAGTCCAACACCAAGCAGGAATGGAGCTGGATCTGGCCGGTTCTGGTGACCTCAGGATAGGAGTCCCAAGGATGAGACGGGGAAACAAATAGAATAATATTAGCGTAGACGCCATTCAATTTATTGCAGAGTTATAGATCATGATCACTGTTTCTGGTTCCGGCAGACCTAACTAAAGCAGCCTAATTGTGAGTTGAAGGATAAATTAGGTGTATGCCTGGCTAAATAGATGAGTCTTTAGTTTAGACTTAAACTGAGTGAGCGTGTCTGCATCTCGAACAGTGTTAGGGAGACTATTCCATAGTTTAGGAGACAAATATGAAAAGGATCTACCTCCTTCTGTGGATTTTGATATTCTAGGAACTATTAACAGGCCAGAATTTTGCGATCGTAATGAACATGATGGAATATAGTGTGGTAGAAGGTCACTTAAGTACTGCGGAGCTAGACCATTCAAAGCTTTGTACGTAGTTAACAGAATTTTAACAGGTAGCCAATGTAACGATGATAAAATGGGGCTAATATGATCATATTTCTTGGTTCTCGTCAGTAGTCTGGCTGCTGCATTTTGAACCAATTGAAGTTTATTTATTGATCTTCCTGGACATCCTCCCAGTAATGCATTACAATAATCTAGTCTTGAGGTCATGAACGCATAAATTAGTTTTTTGGCATCAGCAACAGAGAGCATGTGTCATAATTTAGCAATATTTCTTAGGTTGAAGAATGCTGTTCTACAAACATTGGTAATTTGATTTTCAAAGGACAGATTGGTATCAAATATAACATCTAAGTTCATTGCTGTTGAAGATGATGTAACAGTACATCCATCGAGAGTCAAATTATATTTTAGCGGCTTATTCAGACTCAAGATGGCGCCGAGTATGGCTGCTGCGTTGCGAGCTCCGACACAACATAGTTATGTTTTGTTTGTTTTGTTCACAATTCTTATCTTTTTTTGTCTTGGATGTTGTCTGCCTTATTGTCTACGACAGACAAACACTTTTGGACATTGGTTCAGCAATCTCACACCGTAAACCGATCTTCACATTCCTCAATGCCGACCCGCTGTTTACAAACACGCAAGCAGAGCCCCTTGTCTGGGCAGTACAGCCGCGGAAATGCAAAAGGAAAAGGGGAAACAGAGCCGGCGTTCTCATCAGAGTAAGACGCCGTGCAAATCGACCCCCGCTACCCACTATTCTACTGGCAAATGTTCAGTCTCTGGATAACAAGCTCTGCAAGCTGAAAGCGCGGATCTCTTTCCAACGAGATACAAGGGACTGCTGCATTATCTGCCTTACGGAAACTTGGAAGTCTGCGGAGATTCCAGACTCAGCCATTGAACCCGCGGGGTTCTCCGTGCACCGAGCGGACAGAGCAAAAGACCTCTCAGGTAAAAGCAGAGGTGGTGGTGTATGTTTTATGATCAACAAATCCTGGTGTGATCAGAGGAACGCACATTCTATCAAGTCTTTCTGCTCTCCTGATCTGGAATTTCTCATGCTTCTGTGTCGACCATTCTGGCTACCGAGGGAATTCACAGCAGTCATTATCACAGCTGTGTACATTCCCCCACAAGCCGACACAGACCGGGATTATAAGTGAGCAGGAAACCGCGCACCCTGAGGCCGCATTCATTGTGACCGGGGACTTTAATAAAGCCAGTTTAAAATCAGTCGCACCAAAATATCACCAGCACATTAGTTTCAACACACGAGGGGACCGGGTTTTGGACCATTGCTACTCTCCATTCCGGGATGGCTACAAATCCCTCCCCCGCTCACCATTTGGCAAATCGGACCACTCTTCCATTCTGCTTCTGCCCGCTTACAGGCAGAAATTGAAACAGGAAGCACCCACCCTCAGAACAATCCAGTGCTGGTCGGACCAATCAGATTCTACGCTACAAGACTGTTTTGATCACACGGACTGGGAGATGTTCCGGTCCACCTCTGATGACGACATCGAGCTTTACGCTGTTAGCATAATGCGTTTCATCAGAACGTGCGTAGAGGACGTAGTTCCGACCAGAACAATACGGATCTATCCGAATCAGAAGCCATGGATTAATAGTGATGTTTGCGCGGCACTTAATGTGCGGACCTCCGCTTTTAATTCCGGGAACGTGGAGGAGCATAAACAAGCCAGTACAGGAGCAAGATTGAAGGACAGTTTAACACCACCAACTCTAGAAGCATGTGGCAGGGAATTAACATCATCACGGACTTTAAAGGGAATAAAAACTCCGCCATGAACACCGCTGCCTCTCTCCCGGATGAGCTAAATACTTTTTATGCTCGTTTTGAGGGAAATAACACCGCCCTCACGGAGAGAGCTCTCGCGGCTGAAGCTACAGAGGTTAGTTCACTCTCCGTCTCTGTAGCGGATGTAACCCGATCCTTCCGACGGGTGAATATCCGCAAAGCCACGGGCCCAGACGGCATTCCGGGCCGCGTCATCAGAGAATGCGCGAACCAGCTGGCTGGTGTTTTTACAGACATTTTCAACCTTTCCCTCTCTTTGTCTGTAGTCCCCACATGCTTTAAAACATCCACCATTGTGCCTGTTGCAAAACAATCAAAAATAACTTGCTTAAATGACTGGCGTCCTGTTGCTCTGACCCCCATCATCAGCAAATGCTTTGAGAGACTAATCAGAGATTACATCTGCTCTGTATTGCCTCTCTCTCTTGACCCGCTGCAGTTTGCTTACCGCAACAACCGCTCCACTGATGATGCTATTGCATCTACAATACACACTGCTCTCTCCCACCTGGAAAAAAAGAACACTTATGTGAGAATGCTGTTTGTAGACTACAGCTTAGCATTCAACACCATAGTGCACTCCAAGCTAGATGAGAAACTCCGGGCTCTGGGCTTAAACAGCTCGCTGTGCAGCTGGATCCTGGACTTCCTGTCAAGCAGACGCCAGGTGGTTAGAATAGGCAGCAACATCTCCTCCTCACTGACCCTCAACACTGGAGCCCCACAGGGCTGTGTTCTCAGCCCACTCCTGTATTCCCTGTACACACATGACTGTGTGGCAACACATAGCTCCAATGCCATCATTAAGTTTGCTGATGACACGACGGTGGTAGGTCTGATCACTGACAATGATGAAACAGCCTACAGAGAGGAGGTGCACACTCTGACACACTGGTGTCAGGAGCACAACCTCTCCCTCAACGTCAGTAAGACAAAGGAGCTTGTGGTGGACTTCAGAAGAAAAGACAGAGAACACAGTCTCATCACCATCAATGGAGCACCAGTGGAGAGAGTCAGCAGCTTCAAGTTCCTGGGTGTCCACATCACTGAGGAACTCACATGGTCCATCCACACTGAAGTCGTTGTGAAGAAGGCTCATCAGCGCCTCTTCTTCCTGAGATGGCTGAGGAAGTTTGGAATGAACCGCCACATCCTCACACGGTTCTACACATGCACTGTAGAGAGCATCCTGACTGGCTGCATCTCCGCCTGGTACGGCAATAGCACCGCCCACAACCGCAAAGCACTGCAAAGGGTGGTGCGAACTGCCAGACACATCATCGGAGGTGAGCTTCCCTCCCTCCAGGAAATATATACAAGGCGGTGTGTGAAAAAAGCTCGGAGGATCATCAGAGACTCCAGCCACCTGAGCCATGGGCTGTTCTCACTGCTACCATCAGGTAGGCGGTATTGCAGCATCAGGACCTGCACCAGCCGACTCCATGATAGCTTCTTCCCCAAGCAATCAGACTTCTGAACTCTTGATCTCCCACGATCAAATACATCAGCACTGCACTTTATTACCCTTACTCTTATATCTCACACCGGACTGTCATAAATTATATTATTATTAAATAATATTCTCTCTTAACAACTGACTATCAACCGACAGCCTGAATGTCAATACAGTACAATACTGTACATTCTACATATATATATACTTTTTTTATATATATATTTTTATTTTTTATTTTTATTGAATAATGTGTATCTATATAGTGAGTATTGTATACTGTACAGTGTATGTTATTATTTGTATATTGTTGAGTGTAATTATGTGTATAACAGATGTTTAATTGTGCTGTGTTAATTTGATGTTATTGTAAATTGGTATATGTGTCATCACTGTCACGACTGCTATGTTGATCGGAACTGCACCCAAGAATTTCACACACCATTGCACTTGTGTATATGGCTGTGTGACAATAAAGTGATTTGATTTGATTTGATTTATTTTTATAGGTTTTTGGTCCAATAATTAGTACCTCTGTTTTGTCGGAATTGAGTAGAAGGAAATTTCTGGCCATCCAATCTTTTATTTCATTGATACACTCTGCTAATTTGGAGAATTGTGTAATCTCATCAGGTTTTGAAGAAATATAAGGTTGGGTATCGTCGGCATAACAGTGGAAATTTATTCCACGATTCCTGATAATATCTCCCAGGGGAAGCATATACAAGGAGATAAGCAGAGGCCCTAAAACTGATCCCTGTGGCACTCCATACTTTACTTTTATTTGGTTTGACAATTCCTCATTTACATAGACAAAGTGGTAGCGGTCTGCTAAATAGGACCTAAACCATGCTAATGCAAGTCCAAAAATGCCAACATAATTCTCCAGCCTATTCAAGAGAATGTTGTGATCTATCTTGTCGAATGCAGCACTAAGATCTAAAAGCACTAGAAGTGAAATGCAGCCATGGTCAGATGATAAGAGCAAGTCATTTGTAACTCTGATAAGTGCAGTCTCTGTACTGTGACCAAATCCTGACTGAAATGGTTCATATATACTATTTCTCTGTAGAAATGAACATATTTGGGAGGATACTACCTTTTCTAGTATTTCCGACATAAACGGAAGATTTGAAATCGGTCTATAATTAGCCAGTTCTCCAGGATCAAGTTGTGGCTTCTTAATAAGCGGTTTGATAACTGCCATTTTAAAGTTTCTTGGGACATGTCCTAAGGATAGCGAGGAGTTAATAAAATTAAGAAGAGGTTCTGAGATTACTGGGAATACTTCTTTTAAGAGCTTGGTTGGTATTGGATCTAACAAACATGTTATGGCTTTTGATGTTTCGATAAGTTTTGTTAGCTCTTCATGACCTATGACAGTGAAGGATTGAAGCTGCATGTGAGGAAAATTATGAGACACTGTTTTCTGAGGTACTGTGACAGATGATTGCATAATTCCAATTTTATTTCTGATTATTTCAATTTGATCAGTAAAGAAATTCATAAAGTCATTACTCTTTGCTGCGAAGGAATATCTGGTTCTGTTGAGGCTTTATTCCTAATCAATTTAGCCACAGTACTGAATAAACATCTAGGATTGTTGTGGTTATTTTCTATGAGTTCGCTAAAATATGCTGACCTGGCAGCTTTTAGTGCCTGTCTGTTGTTACAGACACTATCCTTCCATGCACCACGAAATACCTCTAATTTTGTATTCTTCCACTTGCGCTCCATTTTCCGAGCTACTCTCTTGAGAGCATGAATGTGATCACTGTACCATGGTGCAGGGCTTTTTTTCTTTAATTTTCTTTAATCCAAGGGGGGGGCGACACTATCAAGAGTGCTAGAGATGACTGTATTTATATTTTCTGTTATTTCATCAAGTTCTTCTAGGCTTTGGGGTTTACTGAGTGTATGAGATAGATCTGGAAGATTATTAGTGAAGCTATCTTTAGTGGTCCTCTGAGTAACACCAAATCTTCACTATAAATTGCAGCAACACCTCCTCCTCGACCCTTCAGATGAGGCTCATGTTTATAACGATAACCTGGGGGACAAGATTCATTAAACTACTATATTCATCCGGTTTAAGCCAGGTTTCAGTCAAACAGAGCACATCCAAACTATGATCTGTAATAATTTCATTTACAATTAGTGCTTTGGTCGAAAGAGATCTAATGTTTAGTAGCCCTATCATTATATGGTGTTTATCTTTAATTTGTTTTTGTTCAAATTTGACCGTAATCAATTTTTTTCTAAATGATTTAGTGAGGGTTTTGTGTTTGATAGTTCGGGGAACAGACACAGTCTCTATATGATATCTAGGTGATACAGTCTCTGTGTTGTAGTTTACATGACCTGTGTGACATCTCAACGCAGCTAGCAGACGTTCAAATTAACCAGTTAGTCTGCTTCCTGAACTGGGCCCCAGTTAGTCAAATACTATCATTATTAAGACTATGAGCCAAATTACTATAGAGGAGAGCAGCACCTTCTCTGGGGGGATGGAGTCTGTCTCTCTTTAGCAGGTCAGGTCTACCCCAAAAACTAATTGTCTATAAATCCTATGCTATTCTCCGGACACCACTCAGACATCCAGCCATTCAGTGACACTAATCTACTATAAACCTCGTCACCACAACGAGCAGGGAGGTGGCCAGAGAATATTACAGTGTCTGACATAATTTTTGCAAATTGACACACCTCTTTAACATTATCTCTAGTGATTTCCGACTGGTGAAGCTGGACATCATTAGTGCCGTCATGAATAACAATTTTAGAAAATCTACGTTTATCATTAGCCAGCACTTGTAAATTTGATTTGATGTCAGACGCTCTGGCACCCAAAATGCATTTAACAATAGTGGCTGGAGTCTCTATTTCCACGTTCCTTACAGTAGAATCACCAATAACAAGGGCTCTTTCTTCATGATTCTCAGTGGGTGCATCACTGAGTGGAGAGAATTGATTGGAAACCCTAACAGGAATGGGAGAGTAGCGTCGCTTTGCTGAGCGAGTATGCCGTCGATACGTCACCCAAACACCCTGCTGTGGGAGCTCTACAGCCAGAACCAAAGGTTGTGTGTTGCTCTCTGTACTGCCCGCATCCGAAACAGTATCTACCGGCTTCTCTTTCTCACTGACCTTCACAAGCGTTCGGATGCGTGCCTCTAACTCATGAACCTTCTCCATCAGCCTGACTAATTCCTTACATTTATCAAATGTGAATCCCTCACTGCTAATGGAAGAGGCTATTGTAAACATGTGACATGCAATGCAGGAAGAAATAACATGAGCGGATGCCATGACTTACCGCAGTTGTTTGTTGTTGTTGTTGCTGGTTGTTCCTGAGTGGTGAAGGTTTGTGATCGATGTGAATCCCTCACACAATTATTTGTTGTTGATAAGCGGTGCTTTGAGATGGAAGAAATAATCTGTGTAACACAGAGGAGGAAAAACAGGTGCGTGCTGTAAAATGCACACAGTTTAATCACGATAAAAATAGAAAGCGGATTCACGTGGAAAATGCACACAGTTGAATCGCAATAAGAGAATAATGCGGGGAAAAACCTGATGTGTCAAAAAGGTAATGGCATTTGATAATGACCGCGAATGTTCTTCTTTATGCCTTATTTATTTTTTTAGAAAGAGGGTGTCATCCTGAGAAACCTTTACAGTCTCTTCTTTAGGGTCTTTGAAATCACCCTCAAGGACGCAAATCAGATCTGCAGGGGTGACAGAAGGAAGCTCTTTTACCACAAGGCGGTGACATAAACTGCTGGAGTTGACGAACAACCTACTATACTCAATCCTAAATCTGTTAGAATGGCATAAGGTTCATCATCTCTTCCAACAATAACCTCTCTAGGAGCCACTGTCCTTGAACTATTGTAGCCTATCAACAAGCCTACATCAAAATCCTGAAATGGAGGTATTTTGTCTGCAATGAATGCTAAATGACTCCAACCTTTGGCGACTTCACAGGTGGGTATATGGCTACGATTTACCGGTATATAGTCTTTGGTGGAAGATCAATGTAACTGCCAGACTTATATGCTCTCACCTGCAACCCTGACACCCTTTCACTCTATAAAACTGTGTCCATGCCAAGCATAGTAGTCAGTTTCAGCCTCACTGGACAAGTTTCTGCTTGGAGAAAATCACTAACTCCTTGATCAATGAATGTGGTATCACTTTGAGAGTCCAACAAGGCATACACAAGTTTTTCATATTCATGAATTCATGAGTGTCACTGAGAGATTGTGTGACTAGCCGATTCCATCTACTAGCTGCCCAGTCAGGTAGTTTCTGAGCAAGTTTCTGGTTTTCTTGATAATCATTCAAGATTTGGAGATCTTTGACATGGGGCATTGCATCCTGACATGCACTCAGAATCAGGATCATCATGATGGCGCCGCGGATGGCTGCCTCAGTGTGGAGCTCCTCAAGATCTTTTGTTGTTTTTGTTTGTCCTGTGTTTAGTAATCTTTTTCCAGTCAGTTTAAACAGAGACGAACTGCTGAACATTCGACAGCATTTACCAGACAATCTTTTCCCGGTTTTTGAATATTCAGACATTTTGCTAGACATTTTAGTTGGAGGCGTGGCTTTGTTGTTCAGGAGACGTAGGCAAGGAAGACGAGTCTGTGTGCTGGTCAAACTCCGTCGGCACAGATTTCGAACAGCGCTGCCAAGTATTCACTTAGCGAATCTCCGCTCTCTTCCTAACAAAACAGACGAACCACATCTCCTCACCTGCACAAACGAGGACTTTTCAACCTCTGTTGCCTTGTGCTTCACAGAAACCTGGCTGAGTGAAGCCATTCCGGACAGCGCGTTACATCTGCCGGGCTTCCAGCTGTTCAGAGCGGATCACATCACAGAGTTAACGGGGAAATCGAGAGGTGGTGGAACATGCTTTTATATCAGTGAAAGCTGGTGTACAGATGTAACAACATTAAAGAGGATGTGCTGTCCTAATTTGGAAGCGCTCTTTATTAACTGTAAGCCTTTCTACTCGCCACGGGAGTTTTCCTCGTTTATTCTGGTGAGTGTGTATATCGCGCCAAACGAGTGTTCGAACACAGCGCTGCAACAGCTGGCTGATCAAATCACAGACATGGAAAAACAATACCTGGACTCAGTTATTATTATTCTTGGGGATTTTAACAAAGCAAATCTCACACATGAACTGCCCAAATACAAACAGCACATCACATGCCCCACCAGAGACAGGAACATACTGGATCATTTATACACAACAATAAATGATGCATATCGCTCTGTCCCTAGAGCAGCTTTGGGACTCTCTGATCACTGTCTGGTTCATCTTCTTCCAACCTACAGACAGAAATTAAAATCAACCAAGCCAGTAGTAAGGACTGTAAAGAGATGGACCAATGAAGCAGAGCGGGAACTACAAGCCTGCTTCGACTGCACGGACTGGAGTGTTTTTGAGGCTGCAGCCACAGACCAGGACAAGCTCACAGATACTGTTACATCATATATCAGTTTCTGTGAGGATATGTGCATTCCTACTAGGACTTATTTAAAGTTCAACAACGACAAACCGTGGTTTACAGCAGAGCTCAGGCAGCTTCGTCAGGCCAAAGAGGATGCTTACAGGGGTGGCGATAAAGTCTTGTACAATCAGGCCAGGAACACACTGAACAGGGAAATCAGAGTGGCTAAAAGGAGATACTCTGAGAAGCTGAAAAACAAGTTTTCAGCTAACGACCCCCAACCCTGAACTGAACATGCTCAAAACGGTGGAAATCATTGTGGTCTTTAGGAGAAACAACCCAACACTGACCCCCCTCACCATTCTAAACAGCACTGTGGCAGCAGTGGAGTCATTAATGTTCCTGGGCACTACCATCTCATAGGACCTGAAGTGGGAGACCCACATTGACTCCATTGTGAAAAAGACCCAGCAGAGGTTGTACTTCCTTCGCCAGCTGAGGAAATTCAACCTGCCACAGGCGCTGCTGATACAGTTTTACTCAGCTGTCATTGAGTCTGTCCTCTGCACTTCAATAACTGTCTGGTTTGGTTCAGCTACGAAATCAGACATCAGAAGACTACAAAGGACAGTTCGGACTGCTGAGAGGATTATTGGTTGCCCCCTACCCCCCTTCAAGAACTATACACTTCCAGAGTGAGGAAAAAGGCTGGAAAAATCACTCTGGACCCCACTCACCCTGCCCACCTTTTTGAACTGTTGCCTTCTGGCTGACGCTTTAGTATTAGATTTGCACTACCCATGTGCATGTGTGTATCTGTACGTATGTGTATAATTAGTTTTCTTTTTTATTATTATCTAGGTCTTGCTGCTGTTTTTGCATTGTTGTACACTGGAAGCTCCTGTCACCAAGACAAATTCCTTGTATCTGTAAGCATACTTGGCAATAATGCTGATTCTGAAAGTCAGAGACATTTTGAAGGCCTATGGCATCCTTAGGGTGAATTTTAGGTCAGTTTGCCAGCTTTTCTCCAAATGCCTTTTGTATGGCAAATGGTTGACCATAGCGACTATTCAATTTGCACCAAGCATCCTGATAGGCCTCATCATCTTTTCTGAAGAAAGTTCCTTCTAACGCCTTTCTAGCAGGACCACTCACATATCTTTTGAGATAAAATAACTTATCGGCAGGAGAAACACCCTTTCTCTCATTAAGCATCAGAAAAGATGATTTCCACTCTACAAATTGAAGAGGATCACCAGTAAAAAACAGGAGGCTCTGGCACAGGCAATCTGCTCAAAGCTAAGTTATATTGAAAGACCTGAGCCAGTAGGGATATGTCCTTTGCTGATGCTGTAACTGTTATAGTTTCATGAGGTTTATTTTGAAAAGGGTCTTGCTCCCTTTGCATGTGGATTTGAGAAGTATCTGTTTCCCTTTTTAGATTACTAAAGTCTTTAGGCAGATAGGAAGTTTCTTTAGACGCTTCTTGGCTGTAAACTTCTAACTTAGCTTGTGCTACTCTCAGGTCCTTTTGTGTTTGTATTTGCTCTAGTTGCTTTAATTCAGCTTCAAGGTCCCTTTTATGCTGTTCTTCTAACTGCTTTATTTTTTCCTTGTGCTTTGTTTCTTCTAGAAGTGTCTCATACACAGCTTGTTTGGCTGCCACATCTAATACAAAGTTAACTCAACCCAACTGAAAAGTTCACTAAAATGTGAGATTTCTTATTTATGTTTCTTTAGTCCATTATCAAACGATGTTCATAGGATATTAAGTCTGTTATATGCATGAAAATTGAAACTAACATACCAAAGTTGCTCTTTGTCTCTGTAAAACATTGTCCTTTCAAAGAAAAACTTTTGATTACTTCTCAGTCAGCACTGATCTCTGTGTGCACTTGGAAACTGTTTATCACTGTACCCTTCTCTTGACCAGTCCACCACGTCTGTCCAGCTGCTGCCTTTGGATGTTCAGAGGACCCGGTAGAACCTTACTTTATTCTTGATCCATTTTAGAAGATGGCTGCACTGCCCTTGAAGAACTTGATGTCATCAGCGTGGGACAAATGTTTACCTTGGTATGTCTTCACCAACAACACCAGCCTTTGAATCAGCTTGACAGACGGACAAGGCAAGCTCTTACTGTAGCTCTCTGGTTTACTTATGGTCGACTCTTTTACTGATGGTTCACAGATTCCTTTTTATTTTCACAGATTACTTGAGCAACCTTGAATCACTTTCAGTAACCATGAATCACCGTGAGTAGCTTTGAATCATTGTGGATCATCGTAAGACCTGTATGAAAACAGAAACATACAATAAAGAATGAAATAAAACAATGTATACAAATTAATATGTAAACAAAAAATAAACCATTTACATTAAACACAGTTTCACCATTTTATCACAAAGTATTACTACACATCGCCAAAAGGCGGCGACAGAGGCCGTGGCATGTAAAAAAATGCAATGAGTCAGCACAATGCATGTACAAACGTTTCTAATTTACAAACAGGTAAATTCACTCAATATAACACACACCTTGTTCTCCACTGCAAACCAGGACTAAAAACTGAATATACTTATTAAGAATCCGTGTTTGATAAGTGAAAACTTTCGAAACATTTACAGAGTGCATTTAGAGTGTCCTTCTCCTTCAATCCCCTATCATGCACTAACTTAGCATGTGCATAAAGACTGATACAAGATGTAACGTGCCTTCCACAAAAAAAGTCCTCAAACTCCAATCTCTAGACATAAATGAAATAAGTCTGATTACTCAAATACAAAAAATATAGAATGTAAAAAGTGAAATATAAACAATATATATGTACATTCCATTCAAATTAATTAATGGTCATTTACAATACACACTTCACTGCATACTTTAATATCATCATAAAACTTGCATTTTAGGCCACATGTGACCTGCTCTATCATTTTGAGTTACATTGACCCAGAATCACACAGATTATAATAAAGTAAAAAGGGGGTTATCAGTTTGCTAATAATATAATTTGTATTGTTCAGTCCCAAACCATTGCTGAGATATAATCAATTAAAGGATGGCTGTCACCTTATTTTTTTTTTTTTTTTTTTTTTTTTTTTTTTTAAACAACCTGTAAAGATTCCAAACTATTTTTAGACATTAGTTGCTAGAATTAGAAAATCCATTCAAGCATACATTCAATTGTTAAGAGATAAAAAAAAAAAAAAGTTTAAGTAATACAGGGAAACAGATCTTGCATGTTGAGAGCTCACATGCACATTTGAATATAACATATCAATATATCTGTTACATCAATGCAGGCTCACAAAGCATACTAAGAACAAATCGATGTATTTGCACCTGCACACACACATATACTTTTGATTGAGTTTGCGCATCCACGTAGTGATCGAGCAACCATGAGCAGATCGCACATCCACCGGCTAAAATACTCCAGATACTGAAATTAGTTGTGTGCACTCTGCATCTGTTGTCGCATCTCTGACAGTGATGGTATGTAACATTTTAGCAATATGCTCTTCTCTTTTTTTTTTTTTTTTATTTTTTTTTTTTTAAATTTGGACATTGGATAACTTTCCTAAGATAAATGAGGAGCACTGATTTGAGGAGAGACGCTATTTGCAGCACTCCTATTTAAATTGAAAGCAGCTTTGCTAGTTGATCCCATAAAACCCACAAAATTAAGCATGCAGAAATCCGTTAATTTTTACAGGTATCCAACCAATTACATCACACTAATGAATTATGAATCACTTAAAACGTACTTAGTGAATCACTTTACTGTAATCAGGGGTTAAAATGAGATTTTAGAGGTAGGGGAACCATAAGGTGGTGACTATGAGTGTTTTGGTCCAGCGTGAATGATCTTTGCTTTTGATTTGGGGACTCACTGTCCAGTGCTGCTCAGTGCCACTCTTGAATATGCCGCCCCGACCGGGTCCACATTTGACAAGATCGAAGCATTATACTTAATGCAATTAACCTGAAAGGCTTTTTTGAGCCGTTGCACCCATTTCTGAATGTGAGAAATGGATGAAACAAAAACTGTAACGGAGCATACAAAAAATAGAAAAGTTTGACAAGCTGCCAATTTTATTCTTTTTTTCCCTGAATTGAAGGTGCCATAAAGCTGTTCCAGTCCAATTTAACCCCTGGTTCTGAGGCAGCTTTAACTTCCAGATACTGTATCTTCACACAGTTAGTTGCTCTCTAAAACAAGGAACTCTGTTGCTTGATGTAAGGGCCATTCCAGTTTAGGGCTCATTTGAGGTCAAGCCTTTGCTGTCAACTCATTGCCTACCATCCAAATGTCACAGTAAAACACTCAATTATTAACTTAATCTTCTTTAACACATTCCATTCTCTTCTTCTTCTTCAGTGGACATCTTCAGTAGTCAGATATTACTATTTAATCACAGCATCTGCAGGGGGTTTAGGGTCTCATCTTCTTCCATAGTGCTTTGCTCAGCTCTTCTAAGAGATTTGGAGGGGAGATGAGGACACAGGGCTTTTCTTCTGGACCTACAGTGTCATTATTTGTGAATGGATGGGAGCATTAGTTAAAATAATGTCAATCTTTTTGGAGGCTATGCCTTATGAAAATGAAGCTAGGATAGCCATAAATTACTATTCAGAGCTGCAAATGGGAAATGTCTGACAAAGATAGTCAGATATATATGGATATTAAAAGTAAGCCATTACATTGCACAAAATGGGAGGATCTGCTATTAGCAAAATTGTTACTGAAGACGTGGAGAGGAAGGTTAATGAATTTAATGTAATGACTGTGTAGGAATCCACTGAAAAATAGAGAATCCAAAATAGAGAATTTAAAGGGATATCTATGGTATAGAAGAAATATATGCCTATATATGCCTATGTGACATGTAACAGGTTGATAAATACACATCCCTCACATTTAACACTCCTCTAAAGCCTGAGAAAGGTGGCATAAAATCAAAAACTATCACCAGACATGCAATATGTGTCTTCTTAAATTATTGGTCCACGTACAGTAAATAAAATGATATATTTAATATTCAACATTCATCCCTTCTAGATCTTAGATCATATTATCATATCTTAGATTACAGTCACACTTTAAAAACAGCCATTTGCGATTTGTGAACATTTTAAATCTACCAATAGCAGCTGTGGGGTCTTTTTAGAGCAGACGCGACAACAATGACAGTGATTCGTGAAATATGCCATATTCTTTATGTTGGCTACACCTCCAAAACAAGCTTAGAACAGTTAAGCTGAATTACTTTATTGCTAATTTATACAAATAAGATTTACATTGGCCTTCTTATAAACGTGACAAAACTAAACTGTTATTACATTTTTAATAAATTGTACACAGAAACGAGCATCGAGACAAACTTTCAACATGGTCTCATAGTGAAAACTTAACTCTATATACATTTTTGCAAAACTTGTTATACGTGCCTCCAGGTACAATTCCCTGCAGTTTCAAGGAGAAATAAACTCTAGAACAACTATGTGTTTTATTCCCTTTCACTCAGATCATGATTTTAATGGCTGATTATGACTTTATAAATACTTACTTTTCTCTCTATTACTCAGACCCTGCTATTTTATGATATCCACACACTTTTACTCAAACACATATTTTAAAAAACAATACATTTTAATGCTTGTATTACAGACTCACCTACATACATACACATATTCCAACATGAATGGCTTGTTCAGTAGCTCACCTGATTGGGCATCCGACTTGGATTCGGAGAACTACAGTTCAAGTCCAGCCATAATCTCATGCTGACGCGTGACATAACAAAGTCATAGAAGTGGCATGAAATGAGGTGGATGCTTCAGAAAATATGCTTTTTCATTTAGCTTCTGCAAATACTAACACTAAAACACTAATGGTTAGATTTAGGCATTGACAAGGTAAGGATGTCTTTTTTAACTTATCATTTATATTTTAAAATACTATTGGTTAGGTTCAGGCAAAAGTTTTATGTTAGGGAGTTAAAATTCACCTTTACAGCACGTACATTTTGAATTGCAAAAATGTTGTCATGTTCACTGATGTTCACTCAATGCAGGTTTATACTGTTTTAGCCCTGCAGTTCAGCACGAGCTCACTGACGCTCCGCACAGAGTTCTGCACTCTTACGAATTCTCTTATTAAAAACGAAGCTGTCTAATCAGCATAATAAATCAGTTATTTACACCATGTCTATGCCTTGATTAGAATGGGACCATTTTAGTTTTGTCGCATTGCTCATTTGCAGAATTTAGGCTACCATCTATGTTGCAAGCGGACGGTGCAACATGCAATGAATCCAAAATAATTCCAGAGTGCTTTTCGCCTTTGTTCAACAGCTTCTTTCTTCTTTCTGATGTTTCTTCAGTATTAATTTTTTTGTGCCACCGTTAACAGAGGTGACACATAAAGCAAGCCTCTGGGCATCAGACAGTTTAAAACTTGCGCATCAGTCCAGTTGTCATTACTGATAGGACGGAGAACTAATTTGAACATCTCTGATTGGCCATTGCTGTTTCATTGCTCAACAGACATGACTGTGATTTTTTTGAATACTCAACTGTTGCAAAAACATATTGTAAATTGACACTACTGGAGCAGACTTACACTGAATGCTGTAATCGTCAGTTTTCATCATCACATAATCGTGGCAGCCATTATCGTAATCGCAATAAGTTTTTTGATTATTTGTGCAGCCCTAACTGGTTGTGAGTGTGTTGTGTAGAGAAGTGGTTGATGATGGTCGGCAACTTATCAGTGGAAAAACAAGTGTTAAAGTCATCAGTGGCTAAATTCTTGGCCAAGACTGACTGGAATAGAACTTTATGTCTGGTGAAAAAGATTCAATAAATATGTTTATTCCATCCTGCCACAATCAGTCGTAATTTAGGGTGGACATTTGCTAGTGTTTTTCAGTCAGCTAAGATTGTCAGATGGTGCATATTGTTTAGACACTAAATCAACCTTCAAATCAAATGTGTCCCCTTTCTCACCTAAAGATCACAGACTGTATAAGCTCTCCTGTGAAAACAAAAGAAAGTTATCAATTATTGGATCACCCAGTTTTGTGTTAGACAGGTCTTACAATAACTTAATCAAAAGGTGTTCAGAAATCTAACCTCCTCTGCACATTTTCCATAAATACCCCTATTAACATACTTTACTAAAGTGGCACTTAAGGACCCTAATTAGTTTCAAATTAACACCAGCATGTCCATCCAAATATAATGGGTAGAAGAGGAGGATAAATTAGACATCAATTACATCAGCAGTAGGTTAAAGACACAGAGCCTCTAATTTTAGACAATTTTATCTCCCAAATCAGACGAACAGTTCAATGAGTGTTACACAACAACTGGTGCCATCTCATTAAATATAAAGCATTTTGGAAGAAAAACATGTACACTGATCTGTAAAATAAATATATTTTAATTATAAAATAACTCTTCTCATCTTTGAAATGGGCATTAACACATTGCATTTTGATATAACCAAATATTATTTTTTTTTTTTATCTTCCCCTTTTCAATTTAGTTTCCTTCAATGGATTTGTAAAAAGAAAAAAGAAAGAAAGAAAGAAGAAAAAGAAACATCCTCACTAGTCGGGACTATCCATTTTTATTTCTCATACTTTGTAAACAAAACAATAATGCAAACATTAAAAGATAGATAAACTTTATCTATCTTTTAATTGTTATTGTTAGTTCATTGTATGGGTTGTGGGAGCAATATGGCATATATAAAAAGCACCTCATAATGTATATTATAGTGTGTGTGTGTATATATATATATATATATATATATATATATATATATATATATATATATATATATATATATATATATTGTATTGCATAACCCTTACTTAAACTCAACCTTAAACCTACAATAAAATATAGAGGTCTCTATTTTCGTACCTGCATTAATCACAGTGCTATCTGCTATCTGGCTGTGCAATACGTCTTATCCAATTATTATGAGAGTGCTAAATCCAAGTGAAATTTTTGTTCTTGGTCAATGCGCAAATGGGCATGAGTAGGAGTGTTCACACAATCTGTGGGTGTATGGGAGTATTACATTGGGTGTATTCGTAAAAATATATGGGAGTGCAGCGTAAATGAAGTGGGGCAAAGTCTAATTTGCTATTTTTGGAAGAAAAGAGTCATTGCGCTTAAGAGGCGGGGGTGGGGGGTTGGGGGGGTGGGTTACTAGGGTTGGGCTCACCGGGCTTAAGCCTGGGATGTTTCAGGAAAAGCCCCGGTTGTTTTTAGGACATTGTACTAATCACAGAGTTTTCATGCGCGCAGTAAAATAAAATCCTTTAGAACTGGTATTCTGCGTGCTGCGCATCAACCAGTGTCTCCTTTTACGTCCATTCACTCCTCACAAGAACTGCCCACAAATTCCTCAAAAAAACCTCAAATTCCACCTCCTGCTGTAGATCTCGGCTTGATCACATTTGCCTTGAACCATCCCGACAAACTGCTCTATTTGCGATACCTTTTTATCATTTGTCTTGACCCTCGTAGATAGAGATTTCAACTGGACTGGACATCCTGGGAGTGAAAATAATTGTGAAAATAATCATCCAGTTTTCGATGCGCACTTACAGGGATAAATTGTGGAAAGCTGCACAGAATAATCCTGCACTTAAGGAATGTGAAGTCTACTTGGCAGAGGACCTGACATTTTTACAGAAAGACAACAGAGGAAGATGCTGTGGCCAAGGGTGAAAGCTGCGAGAGAAGAAGGGAAGAAAGCTTACTTTCATGGAGCAGATGCCTTCATAGAGGGAGTAAAACTGTCTGTCAATGACCATCTAGATATGAATATTAACTGAGAAAGAGTCTTTATCATGCATGGGCTGGCCATTTGGTCATAAACAGTGTGGTCAGTCTTTAAATCATATAACCTATGCCCAGATGCTTTTACTCTTTGAAGTTTAGAGTTTGCCAGTACCGACTGATTTGTAAAACTTGTTCTGTTTCAGTGTTCTGTTCATATTATTTTGTTCTGACTTCCAAGTAAGATTATTTATGTCTGATTTTGTTTTTAGTAGTTTAAAGATTGTTTCTCTTAATGTTAGGGGTTTACGGGACAGCACTAAAAGAAAGTCAATTTTCATTTTTGTTAGGTGTAGTAATGCAAATATAATTTTACTACAAGAGACTCATTCATGTGAAACTGATGTTAAATGGTGGTGTTCTCAATGGTGTGATCAAATCTTTTGTTGTCATACTTCTCGTCATTCAGCAGGGGTTGCTATTCTCCTAAATAAGTTCAAAGGTGACATATTGGAATCAGTTAGATCGAAAGAGGGTAGATGGTTAGTTGTTGTCTTTAAAATGGACATTTCTTTATTTCTTTTATGTAATATTATTGGGCCTCATGTATTCAGATAGAAGACAAAGGCAGGCCTAACACAGTCGTAAAACCTAACTGAGGCCCACATACAAAGACAAAATCAAACAAAGGGAGTCCAAAACAGACTACAAATCCCATCAAGCCTTGCTCACTAAAGGATCGAACTCTCAACTCCTATTGGATGAGGCACACGACAGAACGCCCCTCAACCATGACGTCATCAGGAATAGAAATTCCTCTGAGATGCTTCCGGTATTTGCTTCCAGCAACTTTGCTCGCCGTGTGTAGACGCTGCTCATCAATGCTCTCAGGTGTAGCCTCGTGGCATAAGGAAGTAACATCCGACTTGAAACTGTGGCCATAAATCTCCATCTCGCTGGACGATTTGGACCGAACACTCTAACGGATCCGAAGGAGACTGCCGAGCAATCCGCATCTTCATCCGTTTGCCTGCAGAAGTGAAGAGATAAAAGATTTATCTTCCATCTTCAATCAAGTCAACGTCGCTGATTTCTCTGCCAGCCCGCCGAGAATCAGCAGCCGTACCGCCCACCGACAGAGCGAGGAAACGGCCTCCTATCATCACCCGAGCCTCGAGGAACCAAGTCGGAGTTAAAGGACGGATGAACACACATTTGTCTGTGTCCTCATGTGATCCAAGTAAGAGGTTTACGTCTGGGCAGAGATAGAATATTATAGTGTGTTATTCTTGTGTATCAAGGTTATTGCTTGTACAGTTTACGGACCGCCGAGTCTGCTCATTGCTGCTAATAATACTCAAGGTATTACTGTAATGTACTGTTATCACGAATGAGATCTGCTGTGTTGTAATCCAACCACATTGGACCGTTGTGTATTTCCGCCATCGCGGGTGAGACCGGCAAACTGAGTTTATCCATTAAAGAACCAAAGACCGCGGGACGGTTTACGAGCCGTCCACTGCGTCTCTGAGTGATAAACTAACAGCTGCTTTCTCTCCCACGATTGCGAAACCGGCTTTGGTGTTACCACTTTACTCTCTCTCTCTCTCTCTCTCTCTCTCTCTCTCTCTCTCTCTCTCGTACTAACCACACACACACGCGATCCCTCACAAACATTCTCACACACACTTTTGGCTAGTAGATAACTTCGTGATAAAGCTCAGCTTTGTCCCTAAGTTATCGTACAAGCAGAGACATGTGGTAAATGGGCATATGCCATTTACCGGCTTCTCTCCGCCCACATTCGTGGCCATATTCTCTGGCCGGAAATCTCGCGTGACATACGCTCCATGAGAGTCACGTCAGCCATTTTGTGCGTGTCCCTCCTTACACACACACACACACACACACACACACACACACACACACTCTCTCTCTCTCTCTCTCTCTCTCTCTCTCTCTCTCTCTCTCTCTCACACACACACACACACACACACCTTCCTCTCATGTGTTATAGGATTATTTTGGTTACCATATCTAATCATGTCACTGTTTAGTTTGTAGTTGTAAATCGGAAGTTTATTGACTGCATTGTATTGATTATTAATTGATATTACTGGATAAATAAACTTTGTTATATTTCAAAGAGAAGTGTTTTGGTTTGTTTTGCATACACCTGTGTCAGATGCTGACAGGGGATGTCAGTACTCGGATTCAAGCCTTCATTGTTTCTTTTCGAAGTTTGATATTCTTCGGATGTCGATTTTCCTAAGAGAACAATCTAATATTGAGACTGTTATACTATCTGGTTATTAGTCCCTGATCCCAGGGTGGTGCCCTGGCAATATTAATCCTTATTAATATTCTATTGATTTTTGATATTTGATAATTATCTTTGATGACTGTTGAATTTGAAGGATCAATAAGCTAGTGTTAATTTTAATCAATGTTTCATCGATGTTAATAATTAATGATCATCTTTGATAATTGTTGATTTAAAGGATTAAAAAAGCTAACAATGATTCTCATCAATGTTCTATTGATTTTAATAATTAATAATTATCTTTGATAATTATTAATTATTGATAATAACCAAACCCACTCCTGAACGTGGCGCACTACATTTAATGGTGCGCCGTGAGAGGTTTTAATGAGTTAGATTCTATTATTTAATTTAAATATTAATAAATAACTAAATAAATAATGATTAATTATTTCTGATAGTAACACTGATCTAAACAACCAGTAGAACCTACAATATTTATGGATATAATATTTCAGTCCAAGCTAAAAATATGTCTATGGAGGTCACACAGACTATATCAATGTTAATGGGAAAAAATCAGGATGCCTTTTTGATAATTAGTGGTGATATTAATGATGCCCCAGATGACTTCCTAGATTGCTACATCAAAGTTTAAATTGACTGCTTTCCTGTGTAATCAATTCTCTATAGTGGATGTTTGGAGATTCTTAAAATGTAATGAAAAATGTTATTCTTGGAGTAATTCCTCTAGATCCCTCCAATCAAGAATCGATTTATGGTTAGTTAACCCTACCTGTATACAATATGTGACAGAAGTCACATATTGTCTTTCGCCTCTCTCAGACCATAAAGTGACTG
The DNA here is from genome assembly GCF_019703515.2 of Myxocyprinus asiaticus. Lineage (NCBI taxonomy): Eukaryota > Metazoa > Chordata > Actinopteri > Cypriniformes > Catostomidae > Myxocyprinus > Myxocyprinus asiaticus. Next base: position 22,919,020 of record NC_059370.1, on the reverse strand, counting down.
TATTAACACTTGTTGGTTGTAAACATAAAAATAACAGCATACGAGGGTATTGGAAGTTAAACAATAAGCTGCTTGACAATGAGGGATTCATTAATCAGGTCCAATTAATAGCACGACAGGTTTTTGGGATTAAACAAATGACATGCTGTATATGCAAATCACTTAAAAAAAGGTTTAGGTGAAATTGTTAATGAATGTCATACTGGATTTATGGCTGGCCAATATACAAATTGGAACATTAAACTAATTTTGGATTTGTTAGACTATTCAAATTTGGTGGAATCTGAGGCACTGATCATGTTTTTAGATTTCCACAAAGCTTTTGATACGATTGTGTCATGTGTATTTTGTTGGTTCATGTTTTCATGTCTTTTATTTTGAAATTCTAGTTCCTGTTTCATGTCATGTGGTTCCCTTGTCACGTGATTTCATGTTTCCCTCCATGTTCATGTGTTATGTTTTCATTGGTTGATTGTCTTATTATCTTGTTTAGAGTTCTTTGTGTTTACTGGTTTATCTTTGTCATGTGCTCTCCCATGTTATGTATTTAACCCTCATGTTTTCCATGGTCCATGGTCAGGTATTGTTTGTTGAATGTAACTTTTGTTGTGAGTTTCAAGTTTATGTCAAGCCAAGTTCATGTTTATGTTTGCTTCATGTTTGTAGTTAGGGTTTTTGGATACACATTGGAATAAATTTGCACTTGGGTTCTTTACACCATCGTCTTTGTCATTGCCAGCACAAGCAACATCGTTACAGACATTACTGAATGTTACAGAATACCTGTCCGACAAATATGAACCCAGCAATCCAACTCCTATGCCTACGTCAGGGGAATCGTCCCCTGGAGGATTACATGGAGGACTTTTGCGCTCTGGTATGCCAGGTGGACTTTATTGAGGTTGCCCTCAAATACATTTTCCGTTTTGGATTAACTGAGTCTATCTCTTTGCTGATGCCAGGCGGTCAGAGTACCCACAGCCTGGCTCAGTATATTGACTTTGCCCTACAGATTATTGGTTCTACGTTCACTGTGGGGGAGGCGGATGCCAAGCCAGAGTTCCACGCCATGGCCGCCGAGACAGAGTTCCATGCCATGGCCGCCGAGCCAGAGTTCCACGCCATGGCCGCCGAGCCAGAGTTCCACGCCATGGCCGTCGAGCCAGAGTTCCACGCCATGGCCGCCGAGCCAGAGTTCCAAGTCATGGCTGCCGAGCTAGCGCCATCTTTTGCCCCGGATCCTCGGCCTGCTCCATGCCACGTCACAGCCATGCCTGAGCCTGCTCCATGCCACGTCACAGGCACATCTGAGCTATTGGACCTGGAGATGGTTCCCGCCCTTGTACCCACCCTATGGATGCTTCCTCAGGATCAGACAAGGGGAACTTCCGACCCTACGAATTCGCCTAGACCCTCCTAGCCCTGGACTCTGCCTTGGTTCTCCAATCCCTCAGCTACACCTTGGCTCTATGTCCCTTCAGCCAATCGGCTTCTCCGGGGTCCCTCGTCCCTCCAGCTCTGCCTTGGTCAGTCAGTCACCTGGCTCCACCTGAGCTCTCCAATCCCACAGCTACACTTCATCAGTCCGAGCCTGCAGCTTCACCCGGGGACCTCCTTCCCTATGGCTCTGCCTTGGTCCTCAGTCCCACCGGCTCCGCCTCTGTCCTCCGATTTCCCCCAGCTCCACCTCGGTCCTCCGAGCCTTGGGCGCTACCTCGGTTCTCCGAACCTCTGGTTCCACCGTGGTCCTTCGAGTTGTCGGCTACTCTCCAGGCACCAAGTTCCCTGGTGTTGCCCCTCAAGTCTCTCACGGCCCCACCTTCCACGGCTCTGCTCCTCAAGCCTCTCAGGGCCCCACTTTCCATTGACTCTGCCAGGCCACACCCCACGCCATGTCTTGCTTAGCCACGTTTTAAGACCCCCCCAGCTCCCTACAGAACTTTGGGTTTATGCTATGTTTAATGTGTTTTGTTCATGTGTTGGGGTGTCGGGAGCCGCCCCTTAGTGGGGGGGATATGTCATGTGTATTTTGTTGGTTCATGTTTTTCATGTCTTATTTTGAAATTCTAGTTCCTGTTTCATGTCATGTGGTTCCCTTTTCATGTGATTTCATGTTTCCCTCCATGTTCATGTGTCTTTTCATTGATTGATTGTCTTGTTATCTTGTTTAGAGTTCTTTGTGTTTTATTGGTTATCTTTGTCATGTGTTCTCCCATGTCATGTATTTAACCCTCATGTTTTCCATGGTCATTTATTGTTTAAATGTAACTTTGGTTGTGAGTTTTAAGTTTGTCAAGACAAGTTTGTTTGCTTCATGTTTGTAGTTAGGGTTTTTAGATACATGTTGGAATAAATTTGCTTGGGTTCTTTACACCATCATCTTTGTCATTGCCAGCACCAGCAACATCATTACAGACATTACAGAAAGTTACAGAATGAGCATCAGTTTATATATAATGCCCTTAAAACGTCCTGGTTACTTTCGTAACCTCCATGGAGGGAACGAGATGTTGTGTCAATGTAGTGACATTAGGGGTCACTCTTGGGAGCCCCAAACACCTCTGCTTTTTTTAAAAAAGGCCAATGAGAATTGGTTTTGTGCTGAGGAGCTGATACCAGGTCCCGGCCATTTCAGCGGGTAGTTCAGCGTTGTGGCAAGAGGGACACAACGTCTCATTCCCTCCATCAGGGAACGGAGGTTACGAAAGTAACCAAGACGTTCCCTATCTGTCACTCACTCAATGTTGTGTCGATGTAGTGACACTAGTGTTCCCTATACAAAACACCACAACTAGCTGAACTGTGTTACGTGAACTGGCGGTGTGTGACGGGCAGACTGCTGTGTGCCTCGTAGCCAGCGCACCAGGCCATCACGTAACCTCCCCCAACGCTCATATAGGCGTTGAACAGTCCATCAGGAACAAGTCGACTGCCCAACTACAGGGACAGGCTAGCCCAGCCGAGGCCTCTTTTCCCTATTTTTTCTCCCCCAAAAGAGTGGAAGTTGTTAACAGACTGGGAGCTATAAGTGTCTGCATCAGGAAGTGTCCCTCCCAAGGGGAAGACACCACGGAGGCCACACCCCGCCCAAAAAGGGGGGGGGGGCTATTTTGAGTGGAATACATCACATGGTCTTACCGAGTCTTGTCGGAAGTATGTCATGTGGAGAGGTCCCATGGTAGGTCCTACCTTAAGGGGAGGAGTTTCTACAGAGCATGGCGACCAGGAGCAGAGGGGCCTCTGCCCAAGGAAGACGCAGTTCGCTGTCAGGGAAACAATTTTGCAGAAGATATCACATGGGGTCGCCTTCGGGGAACCAGCACATGTGGAGCACCTACCTCAGTACAGGGGCTCATTAGCGCACGTACTGGGCCGGTCAGCGAGTGTCTCTGCAAATTCAACTGCCAGAGGGCTAAGGAGGAAATTCATCCAGGGATCACAGTCTGTGAACACGACTGGGAGTCAAGAGCGCACGTCTTCACCTCAAGGGAAGGGAAATACGCTATGCGCAAGTGGTACACCCGGCCAATTGTCCCAGAACTTACCTGCTCGTGCCTGCCAATACACGGGACGAGACCGGCTCAACCCAGAGATTGTAGAACCTCGCAAAGGTGTTGGCTGTTGCCCAGCCCGCTGCTCTGCAGATGTCTGCCAAAGAGGTGCCACTGGCCAGGGCCCAGGAGGCCACCACACTCCTGGTGGAGTGGGCTCGTAACCCTGCAGGGGGTGGCACATCCTGAGCTTGATATGCCATCGTGATGGCATCGATGAAACAGTGGGCGATCCTCTGTTTGGAGACAGCGCTTCCTTTCCGCTGTCCACCAAAGCAAACAAAGAGCTGCTCGGAGCTTCTAAGGCTTTGTGTGCAATCCAAATAGGTGCGTAAAGCTCGCACCGGACACAGCAACGCCAAGGCTGGGTCTGCCTCCTCCTGGGGCAGCGCTTGCAGGTTCACTACCTGATCCCTAAAAGGAGTCATGGGAACCTTGGGCACATAGCCTAGTCGGGGTCTCAGGATCACGTGAGAGTAACCCAGACCGAACTCCAGGCATGATTCACTGACAGTGAATTTACCCTTTTGATGGAAGTGAGCACAGTCAGGAGGGCAGACTACAAAGAGAGTGCCTTAAGCTCAGCTGACTCCAAGGGCTCAAAGGGAGCTCTCTGTAGACCCTGAAGGACTACGGAGAGGTCCCATGAGGGGACGAGGCGCGGTCTGGAGGGATTCAACCTCCTAGTGCCTCTCAGGAACCTGATGATCAAGTCGTGCTTCCCCAAATACTTACCATCTACTGCATCATGATGAGCCGAAATAGCGGCTACATACACCTTCAGGCTGGAGTTTGACAGCCACCCCTCCAGCCTCTCCTGCAGGAAGGAAAGCACTGATCCGACTGCACATCTCTGGGGGTCTTCGTGTCGGGAAGAACACCACTTAGTGAACAGATGCCACTTCAAGGCATACAGGTGCCTCGTAGAGGGAGCCCTAGCCTGAGTGATCATGTCTACCACCGTGGGTGGTAGGACATTTAGGTCTTCCGCGTCCCGTACAGGGGCCAGACATGGAGATTCCAGAGGTCTGGTCGCGGGTGCCAGATGGTGCCCCGTCCCTGAGAAAGAAGGTCCTTCCTCAGGGGCATTTGCCGGGGGGGGGGGTGGCTGTTGTGAGGAGCGTGAGATCCGAGAACCATGTCTGAGTGGGCCAGTAGTGTGCTACTAGGATTATCTGCTCCTTGTCCTCCCTGACCTTGCACAGGGTTTGTGCAAGTAGGCTCACTGGGGGAAACGCGTATTTGCATAGTCCAGGGGGCCAGCTGTGTGCCAGCACATCTATACCGAGGGGTGCCTCAGTCAGGGCGTACCAATGCGGGCAGTGTGAGGATTCCCAGGAAGCAGACAGGTCTACCTGTGCTCGACCGAATCGACTCCAAATCAGCTGGACCACCTGAGGGTGGAGTCTCCACTCTCCCCTGAGGGTAACCTGATGTGACAGTGGTCCGCTGTGGTGTTGAGGTCGCCCGGGATGTGAGTGGCTCGTAGTGACTTGAGGTTCTTAGTGGCCGGCCGCGAGACGGGTGGCGTCTGCTTCCTGCTGAGGGCTCCACGCTGGAGTCAGGCCACGGGGGCGGTGGCCGGTGTTGTTGCTGCAGGAGGACACCCTTGGCGACGAGCAGACAGGGTGTGGGATCTTAAGCCACACCGGGGCAGGATATGTTGTAAAACCTCCGTCTGCTTCTTCACCGCCAAGAACTGCTGGGAAAAGTCCTCGACAGCATCTCCAAACAGGCCAACCTGGGAAATGGGGTCATCAAGGAACTGTGCTTTGTCCACCTCTCCCATCTCAACCAAGTAGAGCCAAAGGTGGTGCTCCTGGACCACCAGGGAGGACATCGCCTGCCCGAGAGACCACGCCGTGACCTTTGTCGCCCGGAGAGCGAGGTCGGTCACTGAGCGCAGTTCCTGCATCAATTCCGGTTCAGAACTACCCTTGTGCAGTTCTTTTAGTGCCTTGGCTTGGTGTAGTTGCAGGAGAGCCATGGCGTGCAGGGCAGAAACCTACAGGCCCTGAACGGGTGTTTCGGGCACCCACGCCAGGTGGCGGCGCTCTGCGGACACAAGTGCACAGCAAGCACCTTATCCACCTGGGGGATCACCGAATACCCCCTGGTCGCTCCGCCATCGAGGGTAGCAAGAGCGGGGGAGCTGAAAGACCGGGACCGGGCAGTAAATGGTGCCTCCCACGATCTTGTCAGCTCCTCATGCACTTCTGGGAAGAAAGGAATGGGGCGGGGCGTGGCCGTGGGCGGCGCCCCGTGCCCAGGAACCGGTCGTCGAGCTGCAAGGGTTCAGGGGAGAGTGGAGGGTTCCACTCTAGCCTGGGAAAGCATGTCCGTCATTTCCGCGTAGGCGTGAGACTGGGCGACCGTTCCCAAAGGAGGAAGCCCAGCCGAAGCCTCTGCGTCAGACTGGACGAGCCCGCTCTCCGATGCTGCGCTCGATAACTCATCGTCTTCCGGAGCTCCGAATGAGAAGTCGAACTCATGCCGAGACGAGCCGCCAGTCATTGGGGCAAGTGAGCGTGCTGGGGAATGGGAGGTCCGTGGGGGGATACCCGGCGGAGGTGGTCGCATTGATCTCCCCAAATCTCCCCCAGTGCTAACCGACGCGGCCTCAAACCCGTAGGTAGAAGGACTGGTGTGAAAACAAGCCATGACTGCAACGTTGCCATGGTCATGTTCTCGCAATGAGGACATGACTCATCCACGAATGATGTCTCCGCGTGGGCAGTGCCCAGACACGTAAGACAGCGATCGTGGCCGTCAGAAGCGGAGAGATATCGACCGCAACCAGGAATAACACAAACGGAAAGGCATCTTTAAAAAGACGTTCCATGTGTACCACTCTTTTAGAAAGAAAATATAAAATTTTTAGAATATACTCTTTTATTTGTTTCTGCCAAAGCGCCCAAGGGCATTCTCTGCACTCCACGAGTGCAGAGGGGGAGAAGCCGCTGAAATGCGCAGTAGAATCCAGCAGATGAGGTGAATGAACTTCGCGGATGAATTCAGCTTCAATGAATAGAACCGCTTGGCTCCGAAGAGAAAATCTGAATTAATGGTTGCACACAAGCTCCTTTTATACCCGTATGTCCGGGGGAGTGGCATGCAAATTCCACTTGCCAATTCTCATTGGCCTTTTTTCAAAAAAGCAGAGGTGTTTGGGGCTCCCAAGAGTGACCCCTAGTGTCACTACATTGACACAACACCGAGTGAGTGACAGATAGGGAACTTTTGTTTTTGGTGATAGATATATTTCTATAATTAAATGTTCCATACAGTTAATAATAGCTCTATTAATCTATCCAAATACCTCTTAAAGATTACCTATATGTAGAGGAGTGTGTCAAGGTTGTCCTATATCCCCCTTATTATTTCTTATTGTAGTGGAATTTCTTTCTATTAATATTTTGATCTCCCGGACTATTCAAGGGATTACTGTTTTTAACAAACAAATTAGAGTAACTCAACTTGCGGACGATAATGTTCTCTTTTTGGAAGATAAAGCTAGTAAAGTACTAGCTTTGCGACTAGTACATTCTCTGAATCTTCTGGATTAAAGCTTAATGTAACTAAATGTGAAATAATGTGCCTTTATGATTCAAAAGATGTTTTGTGAAATGTTAAAAATAAAATTAAATATTTTGGTGTAACTATTTCTAAAGATATAGATGAGAGGCAAGATCTAAATTTTTCTCTTAAATTGAAAAAAGCTCAAGCTATTTTTAATAATTGGCTGCAAAGAGATTTGTCTATTATAGGTAGAGTCCTATTAACTAAAGCAGAGGGGGTATCTAGATTTGTTAATCCTGCATTAACTTTTCATTTAAGATTCAACATGTAAAAAAAAAAAAGAAAAAAAAGACATTTTAATTGACTTTAATTTTGTTTGGAGGAATAAGCATCATCATTTAAGAAAGGAAGTTCTCTGGGTCCAAGGAATGGAGGTGGTTTAGAACTTTTGTATTTTTTCGATCTAAATTACACTTTTAAAGTGAAATGGCTCAGAAATTGTTTACTTAAATCAGACTCAATATGGTTCTTTATACCGTATAATATTAAGAATTTTGGAGGCTTGCGTTTTTTGTTATCATTCGACTATTTAATTAGCAAATTGCCTGTGGATTTATCTAAATTTTATCAACAAGCTCTTAAGGCTTGGAAATTATGCTATGTACACAACTTTTCCCCACACAGAACAATCTCGTGGAATAATACTTCCATTACAATTAGCAGGAAATCTCTTTTTTTCACAAAGTTGGAATAGAGGATATAGAGGAAAATATTTCTTAGTCGATCTTTTAGATCAATCAGGTCAGCTACTTGCTTATGATTGAAGATTTATCTTTATATGTTCAACGGAAATCTGGACATGTGTTTGATATAACTTGCAAAGATGTTTTTATATATTTTGAATAAAAGATTATACCTGTTAACTTCATGGTGAATCTCATGATTTTATTTGGAAAATGTCATATTCACAAAAGCAAAAGGAGCAACTCTAAACCTTGTTTTAAAGTTTTTATGATAGAACTGTTTATGGACTCTCTTAACTGTACAGATAACAAAAAATCTAGATACTGTATATGGTTTTAGTTGCTAAAGAGTTCCCTATCTGTCACTCATTTGACGTTGTGTCGATGTAGTGACACTAGGGGTCACTCTTGGGAGCCCGAGACACCTCTGGTCTTTGATAAAAGGCCAATGAAAATTGGCGAGTGGTATTTGCATGCCACTCCCCCGGACATACGGGTATGAAAGGAGCTGGTATGCAACAACTCATTCAGATTTTCTCTTCGGAGCCGAACGGTCATGCTCACTGAGCTGAATTCCCACGACTGTTCATTCACCTCTGCTGAATCTGACGGCGCATTTCAGCGGCTTCTCCCCCCTCTGCACTGGTGCAATGCAGAGAACGCCCCTGGGCGCTTCAGCAGAAATAAAAGAGTATATTTCTCTAAAAAAGCGGCACACACATTCTTTTTAAAGATGCTTTTCTGATTGTGTGTTATTCCTGGTTGCGCTCGTTATCTCTCGCCTTCTGATGGTCACGATCGGTCTTTCGTGTCTGGGCACTGCTCACGCGGAGACAGCGTTTTTGGATGGTCATGTTCTCATTGCGAGGACATGTCCATGGCAACGATGCGGTTGCGGCTCGCCTTCGTAAGAAAGGAAGCCACCCCAGAGGCTCACCGCCTCGGTCCTTTTACCCACAGGTATGAGGCCAGCGCGGCTAGCACTGGGGGCGATTTGGGGACCCCAATGGGACCGCCTCCGCCGGGTATCCCCCCGCGGACCTCCCATTCCCCAGCACGCTCGTCTGCCCCGATCGGGCTTCCGGATGAGTCCGCCGGATCATCTCATGGCGTGTTCGACCTCTTATTCGGAGCCTGCGAAAGTGATGAGCTCTCGAGCGCAGCATCAGAGAGTGGGCTCGTCCAGTCGGACGCGGAAGCCTCAGCTGGGCTCCTCCCTTCGGGACGATTGTCCAGTCACAGGCTGACACGGAGATGACGACATGCTTTCCCGGGCAGCCGCGAGCGTCGGCTAGAGTGGAACCCTCTGCTCTTCCCTGAACCCTCGCGGCTCGATGATTGGTTCTTGGGCTTGCGGTGCCGCTCAAAGCCACACCCTCACTACCCTCGATGGTGGGGCGGCCAAGGGCTATTCGGCAATCCCCCGGTGGATAAAGGCACTCACGGTGCACCTATGCCCGCAGAGCGCCGCCACCTGGTGTGAGTGCCCAAAGCCCTCGTCCAAGGCCTGTAGGTTTACGTCATCTCTGATGGCCAAGGCCTACGGTGCCGCTGGACAAGCTGCCTCCACCCTGCACGCCATGGCTCTCCTGCAAGTCCGCCAAGGCGCTAAAGGAACTGCACGAGGGTAGTTCCGCCCCGGGATTGATGCAGGACTTGGTGCTCTCACACCTCAACCGACTAGGGCTTCGGGTCCACCGGGAAAAGAGTGAGCTCCTCCCGGTTCAGTGCATCTCTTTTCTCGGTTTGGAGTTGGACTCTGTCACTTTGACAGCGCACCTCACAAAGAGCACGCCCAGTCAGTGTTGGTCTGTTTGAAGGCATTCAAACAGAAAACAGCGGTTCCACTGAAACTTTTTCAGAGGCTCCTGGGGCATATGGTATCCTCAGCGGTGGCCACCCTGCTCGGGTTGATGTATATGAGACCGCTTCAGCACTGGCTTCAGACTCGAGTCTCGAGATTGGCATGGCGCTGTGGGACACATCACGTAGTCATCACGCTGGTCTGTCACCGTCTTTTCAGCCCTCGGACCGACCTCTCGTTTCTACGGGCAGGTGTTCCCCTAGAACTGGTCTCCAGGCACGTCGTGGTCATGACGGACGCCTCCAAAATGGGCTGGGGCGCTGTTTGCAATGGGCATGCAGCCGCCGGCTTGTGGACGGGCCCGCGACTGGATTGGCACATCAACTGCCTCGAGATGTTGGCAATTCTGCTTGCCCTGCAGAGGTTTTGGCCGTTGATCCAGGGCAAGCACGTGTTAGTTCAGACAGACAACATGGCAATGGTAGCATATGTCAACCGCCAAGGCGGTCTGCGCTCTCACTGTATGTCACAACTCGCCCGCCATCTCCTCCTCTGGAGTCAGCAGCACTTCAAGTCGCTGCGAGCCATTCACATTCCGGGCAACCTCAACACTACAGCGGATGCGCTGTCATGACAGGTTACCCTCAGGGGAGAGTGGAGAATCCACCCTCAGGTGGTCCAGCTGATTTGGAGTCGATTCGGACAGGCACAGGTGCACCCGTTCGCCTCCCAAGAATCCTCCCCACTGCCCGCTCTGGTACGCCCTGACCGAGGCCCCCCTCAGCATAAACGCACTGGCACACAGCTGGCCCCCTGGCATGCGCAAATATGCGTTTTCCCCCAGTGAACCTAATTGCACAGACCCTGTGCAAGGTCAAGGAGGACGAGGAGCAGGTCATCTTGGTAGCACCCTACTGGCCCGCCCAGGTGTGGTTCTCATACCTCACGCTCCTCGCAAAAGCCCCCCCCCCCCCCGGCGAATTCCCCTGAGGAAGAATCTTCTTTCTCAGGGACGGGGCACCATCTGGCACCCGCGACCAGACCTCTAGAATCTCCATGTCTGGCCCCTGGACGGGACGTGGGACCACCTGCAGTGGTAGACATGATCACTCAGGCTAGGGCCCCCTCTACGAGGAGCCTGTATGCCTTTAAGTGGCATCTGTTCGCTAAGTGGTGTTCTTCCCGACGGGAAGACCCCCAGAGATGTGCAGTCGGATCAGTGCTTTCCTTTCTGCAGGAGAGGTTGGAAGGGTGACTGTCCCCTTCCACCTTGAAGGTGTACGTTGCTGCCATAGCAGCACACCACAACGCAGTTGACGGTAAGTCCTTAGGGAAGCACGACCTGATCATCAGGTTCCTAAGAGGTGCCAGGAGGCTGAATCCCCCCAGACCACACCTCGTTCCCTCATCGGACCTCTCTGTAGTTCTTCAGGGTCTACAGAGAGCCCCCTTTAAGCCTTTGCAGTCAGCCGAGCTTAAGGCACTCTCCTTGAAGACTGCCCTCCTGACTGCGCTCACTTCCATCAAGAGGGTAGGAGACCTGCAAGCGTTCTCTGTCAGCGAAACGTGCCTGGAGTTCGGTCCGGGCTACTCTCATGTGTTCCTGAGACCCCGACTGGGCTATGTGCCAAAGGTTCCCACGACCCCTTTTAGGGACCAGGTGGTGAACCTGCAAGCGCTGCCCCAGGAGGAGGCAGACCCAGCCCTGTCATTGCTGTGTCAGGTGCGCACTTTACGCATCTATTGGGATCGCACGCAGAGCTTTAGGATCTCTGAGCAGCTCTTTGTCTGCTTTGGTGCACAGCGGAAAGGAAGCGCTGTCTCCAAGCAGAGGATCGCCCAATGGCTCATTGACGCCATAACTATGGCATATCACGCCCAGTACGTGCTGCCCCCGGTAGGGCTATGAGCCCATTCTACCAGGGGTGTAGTGGCCTCCTGGGCCCTGGCCTGTGGTGCCTCTCCAACAGACATTTGCAGAGCAGCAGGCTTGGCAACACCCAACACCTTTGCAAGGTTTTACAACCTCCGGGTGGAACCGGTTTCGTCCCAGGTAGTGGCACGCAATACAAGTGGATAAGCCCGGGATAGTCGGCCGGGTGTATCGCTTGCACATAGTGCCTTCCACCTCCTTTTGAGCTGAAGACATGCGCCATTAATTCCCAGTAGTGTTCACAAACTTTGTTCCCTGGTTGACTTCCTCCGAGCCCTGTGGCAGTCGAGTTTTCGGAGAAACTCGCTGCCGGCCCAGTACACGTGCTAACTAAGAGCCCTGTTCTGGGGTAGGTGCTCCGCATGTGGCAGTTCCCTGTAAGGCTAACCCCATGCAATCTATATCTTCCGCTAGTTCGTTTCCCTGCTGGCAAACTGCGTCTTCCTTGGAAAGAGCCCCTCTGCCCCAGTCTCCATGTTTGTAGTAACTCCTCCCCCATTGGGTAGGATCTACCTTGAAGATTCTCCACATGGTCGGAAAGACCATGTGACGTATTTTTCCACTTAAATGAGGTGTGGTCTCCGCGGAGTCTTCCCCTTGGGAGGGTCACCCCCCGACTAGACCTGGTGGCCCAGTTGGATAATCCCCCTTCTTTTTTAGGGAGTGGAAAAAAAGAAGGGAAAAGAGGCCACGACTGGGTTAGCCTGTCTCTATCTTTTGGGTAGTCGACTTGTCCCCAAAGGGCCGTTCGACACTCATAACTATGTTGGGGGAGGTTACGTGTCGACCTGGTGTGCTGGCTATGAGGCACACAATAGTCTGCCCACCACACACCGCTAGTTCACGTAACACAGTTCAGCCAATTGTGGCATTTCGTTTAGGGACCCCTAGTGTCACTACATCGACACAACGTCGAGTGAGTGACGGATAGGGAACGTCATGGTTACTTGTGTAACCTCCATTCCCTGATGGAGGGAATGAGACGTTGTGTCCCTCCTACCACAACGCTGAACTACCCACTGAAATGGCCGGACCTTATATCGGCTCCTCAGCATAAAACCTGAATGAGTGGTTGCATACCAGCTCCTTTTATTCCCGTATGTCCGGGGGAGTGGCATGCAAATACCACTCGCCAATTTTCATTGGCCTTGTATCAAAGACCAGAGGTGTCTCAGGCTCCCAAGAGTGACCCCTAGTGTCACTACATCAACACAACGTCTCGTTCCCTCCAACAGGGAACGGAGGTTACACAAGTAACCATGACGTTAAATATAATTGAAAAGTAAAACTTTGAAATGGGGTAACCACCCCAATAATCAAAACAAGCAAGTACAACCCGTGCTGCCTCAAAGAAAAGATGAATATAATTTGAATTTCTTTTCATCATTGATGTAAAATGACATGACTGTGTCAGCTGGCTAGCAAAATGAAAATACACAAAATGATTTACTGCCCCAATGTTGTCACTCATTGTTTTTTCCTCCCAGTAGAATCTTAACACAGTCTTTTCTTCAAGAATCCTAACACTGCTCTTTTCCATACAAAAACAATACATATTGACCACTGCTGTCAAGGTCCAAAGAGAAAAAAATAATTATAAAAATACCATAAAAGTGTTTATGTTTAGTTATATACTTACATATCACATGACACAAACACTCTTAACCTTAACTGCTTGCTGATGCGTGGCACTGGAATAATCCACAAGGTTCCTGCTCAGCTTCTTAAATTTAAGTCCCGTCTTCATTGATTTGATTGGCTATCTCATATGACATTGACGAGCAGTGTTAACTACTTTTTTAATGAAATTAATTACACTTTTTTAAACCATTATGTTATTCCTGCAACAACTTAATGACAATTAGACAGTGGTGCATAATGGACTGCATCAGAACAGCAACAAGGATATCAATTATTCGGGGGACAATCTGGCCTTATCTGATTATTGGAGGGGACTTGTCCCCCTCAAAGTATATTGTGGTTACGGCCCTGTGTGTGTGTGTGTTGTATCTACATGTTTGTCTGTGTATAATAAGAATAGATTATATAAAATTGAATATGTGATAGATGAATGGGTAAGGAATATTTACTTATTATCGATCACTTTTATTTATGTATTAATTTATTCTCACAAAAATAGTTTCTAAAAAATTCAGTGGCTGGAAAGATACAGTAATAAGAAAGAGGAATGGACTGACTTTCCTGTCATCAATGGCTGCAGCAGTGCACATGTTAAACCTTTTCTCTGCTGTAGTTTTGTTTGTGAACCTAACATCTTGGAATGTCTGGTATTCTCACTTTGTTGTCATGCATTTTGTTGAAATAATGAAATAACTGAAATATGAAATAATTTGTGGATGTTCTGTAGGCAGGTTCCTAATAGGAATAATAGCTTGGTGTCATTGCTCTGGATTTGTAGGTTTTAAACATACTGCATGTGTTCAATTCGTTTGATTACAAATTATAATAGCATTGATCAGTATTATTAAGGAAGATTGCAGATGATTGTCTATAGTGGTGGAATAAAGCAGTTGGTAGACCTGAAAAGTTTCAATCCTACTCATTCAATGCTCAGGCATAAATTTTGTTTTGAATTCTTTAACAAACAATATTGAAAGACTTATTTTGTTTAAAAATAGACTCTTTGTTGATGCAACTTTAAACACATGTTTTAAAAGTGTATCCCGTGTATAATGATGCATACATGGATGTCTATGGGCTAAGCCCCAGATGTCCACTGACCCTAGAACTGCCCCTGATCTGAGAACCACGTCTATTCTCAGCGCACATTTCAAACTCAGTCTGTGCTTTTGCAGTTTGTGGATTCCACCAGCAGGTGAGTGCATGTCTCTGGAATTACAGTGGAACATAAAAGTATATCCCTTATAATTACAGTTAATACATGATGTTGTGTGTCAGTAGAAAAATTTGATTAAAAACACTTGCATTCTCTATAATTTAACAGAGCCTTCATCCAGTCCCGGTGAGCACCGCCTTTTCAATGTTTATAAAGATCTTGTCATAGATGTATACCAGACATTCAAGAAGGACATTGTTTCTGATTTCAGTGGGACAGTCAGTCATTTTTTCCATAGTAAAAAAATATATATCTATGCTTTGTGTTTTATCCATCACTGTTAATTTCCAGTGGTGCTGAAATGCTGCATCTTGATAATTTACCTTACCTTATCTTTATCTTTTTGTTTGCAGTTTAAATCCTCCTCTTACCAGCCAAAACTAAGTATTAAGTATTATTAAAACTATGTATTATCCTTCTCTTGTCAGTTGGTATCGCATCCTGGTTCCTCTTATTTGTTTAGGTCACCCAGCTACAAGAACATAAATTGCCGTGCATACATACAGCCCATTTACACTAGCTTCCAGTGTCTTATGGAAGGGATGTCTTCATTTATTGCTTGCGCTTTTGCATGGGCCCACTGACTGTGCATATGGCGTATCGCTTAGCACTGCACTAACAAAGTAATGGCCTTAAAATAGAGCCCATTTTTAAGCATCATCATAAAATGTGTTACCCTGTTGGATACAGTAAGTCATATATTTATCTTGCCTGGTAGCTTTCTTACAATTAGATAAGTTACAATTCTAATTGTTTTGAAATTAGTTACACAAACTGCATGTTTAAATAAATTACCAATCCGAATGGTGAGCATTTTCCAGGCACCTTGGAGGACAACAAATGAATGACAAATATGACTTCTCCAAAACAATGAGATAATGCCTTTGGATGTGTCTTACCTCTTCATGCCACCACATTTGTTATTTAAGAAGTTGTTTTCTAAATTACAGTTTTTTGTTTTTTTTTGTTTTGTTTTTTGTTTTTTTCTGCTAGAAACAAAGTTGATAGAAACTGAAAGAACCAGTCTACTGTCAATGAAGTTTCCTGTCATTCAGAATATTATATGCTCGAGCATCTTGAAAATAGCTCAGATAACCCCCTTGAGACAGACATCAATCGTGTTGCGATCATCAAAAGAGTTTTTTTAGAAAATAGTTTCTTGCCTAAATAAAATTGCTATTACATTATAGACAATGATTGAACCAGAAAGACACACCATGAGGGATTGGTAATGCCACATCACAGTTGATAAACTACAATCATTACCACAACTGACATTTTCTCCAATCAATTTCGCAAACACTTTCAATTGCAGCTTTAAAACGGCTTTCTAACTAGTGTGCTCACCACTCGGTCCTATTTTGTGTGAAAATCTTTTCACTAAGTAAAACTCACTCATGTACCATCTTCCTTCTGTTATAAAATAAAATCAGTAAAACACCATGTGTTGTTTTTATGTCCCCCCCCCCCCCCCCCCATCACCATTTAATCACCCTCTAATCACCCTCATGACATCCCAGATGTGTATGACATTATTTCTTCTGCTGAACACAAATGAAAACATTTTTAGAAGAATATCTCAGCTTTGTAGGTCCATACAATGTAAGTAAATGCTGGTTAGAACTTTGAAGCTACAAAAATTACATAAAGCAGCATAAAAGTAGTTCATAAGACTCCAGTGGTTAAATTAATGTCTTCAGAAACTATATAATAGTGGGTGAGAAACAGATAAATATTTAAGTAAATATTTTACTCTATATTTCCACTTTCACATCTTAAAGTCACATGTGATGCCTGTTTAGTTTCACTTTCAGATCTGAAAATTTAAGCGGAGATTTAGAGTAAAAAGGGATTATTGATCTGTTTCTCACTCACAACTATCATATCACTTCAAAAGACATTGACAAAAAAGACACTGGAGTCTTATGAATTACTTTTATGCTGCCTTTATGTGTTTTTTGGAGCTTCAAGGTTCTGGCCAACATTCACTTGGACTGTATGGACCTACAGAGCTGAAATATTCTTCAAAAAATCTTCATTTGCATTCTAGTCTTCCAAATGGACAATGACACCAAGCATACCTCCAAAGTTGTGGCAAAATGGCTTAAGGACAACAAAGTCAAGGTACTGGAGTGGCCATCAAAAAGCCCTGACCTCAATCAGATAGAAAATTGTGGGCAGAGCTGAAAAAGCATGTGCGAGCAAGGAGGCCTACAAACCTGACTCAGTTACACCAGTTCTGTCTGGAGGAATGGGCCAAAATTCCAGCAACTTATTGTGAGAAGCTTGTGGAAGGCTACCCAATATATATATATATATATATATATATATATATATATATATATATATATATATATATATATATATATAATATTAGGCAAATTATATTAACATGTACACTATATATACAGAACTTAAATTGCACAATTAAATTATAGAGTCAATAAATAAAGAAAATGGCAGAATACTTACAGATTGCTGCTTGTGCTATTGTAATTCCTAATTTCAAATTTAACCCTCCCCTCCTAGTTTTCACTGATGCAAAATCATCAATTACTTTGTCAAATCAAATCTTCCCAGCAATCACATGGTTGATACTTAATTTCTCAAGACCACTGAGTCGACCCTGTGTCACGGTATACCTATACTGTTGATTATGGTTATCTTTTGTTTGTTCAGAATGTAAGAATTACATGCAATGTTAAAAAAAATTTTACCATTATTTTGGAATAGTGCTAGATACACAAATTACTTCAATAAAGATGAACATACTTTGGTTCTGCTTACTTGTTTATACATTGTGTAATTACAATACATTTACAGATGTACTTCTGTTCATTTAAAGGCAGCAAAATAATTGGATAAATAACCCTTAAATACAAACAATGAAATATTAAGCCTGCTACTTCTGATTACTTTAATGTAACTCAAATAATAAAATCATATTTTATATTTAACATATATTTTCATGCACCAAAGGATTTATAAAAAGAGGCAGTTAGCTCAATATTAACTTCAAAGCATCAGCTCTAGAGCTAGAAGCAATGTAACAGCTACAGCTGAGCAATGATTTGCATTGTAACATTGTTTAGAGTTGCTGCCTCCTCCCAATGCACTAGAGAAGAAGTATGAATCCCAAATAATGAGCGTTAGCAAATCCCACCTATCATGTGCAACACTGTTTACAAACTATCAGATCAGCATTTCAGCAGGTATGTACACAAACTGTTCTTTCAGCTTTGTAAACAAATGCATTTTTTCGAAACATAATTTATTAATTCACTTCTGCCAAAACTCTGTGCGGATTCTATAAGCACAACCTTGGCATGATGTGAAACGAAAATAAAAAACCTTGTCCATTTGCTGTAGATCAGCAGTGGGAGATAATTAGTCTCCATAGCTGGGCTGCTGTGACTGGTTACACATGTTCCAGCTGTCACAGGTGTATTCCGAGAGACGGAGGCACTGACAACCATGACGGGACCATCTGGGCCTGTTCCCATCACGGGAGGATACCTTGCCAATGACAGTCCCAATTCTGCATGAAAAAGAGGGTCTGTCAGAGTTTGTGTGTATATGTACAGTATGTTTGTGTATTCAGGTTGATTGATTTTCCATACTACCCATAGGACCCCATGTCAAAGGATTCCTGCCTGACTCAAGCTTTGGTAAAGTTGTCTTTGTGGATCAAACATTGTACTGATCTCTGTTGGGCTCCAATCATGCAGGCTGTCGTGTCTGTGTATGAGTGTGTCAGTGTGTACATATAATTATGTGCAGTGATGTGCAGAGACCTAAGCAGGGGCAAGGGCGAAAGGACATGGACAGAGTATATACAGTTGAAGTCAGAAGTTTACATACACTTAGGTTGAAGTCATTAAAACTCATTTTTAAACCACTCCACAGATTTCATATTAGCAAACTATAGTTTTGGCAAGTCTTTTAGGACATCTACTTTGTGCATGACATGAGTAATTTTTCCAACAATTGTTTACAGACAGATTGTTTCACTTTTGATTGACTATATCACAATTCTAGTGGGTCAGAACTTTACATACACTAAGTTAACTGTGCCTTTAAGCAGCTTGGAAAATTCCAGAAAATTATGTCAAGCTTTTAGGCAATTTGCCAATTAGCTTCTGCTAGGCTAATTGGAGCCAATTGGAGGTGTACCTGTGGTTGTATTTTAAGGCCTAGCTTCAAACTCATTGCCTCTTTGCTTGACATCATGGGAAAATCAAAAGAAATCAGCCAAGACCTCAGAAAGAAAATGGTGGGCCTCCACAAGTCTGGATCCTCCTTGGGAGCAATTTCCAAATGCCTGAATGTACCACGTTCATCTGTACAAACAATAGTACGCAAGTATAAACACCATGGGACCATGCAGCCATCATACCGCTCAGGAAGGAGATGCATTCTGACTCCTAGAGATGAGCGTAGTTTGGTACGAAAAGTTAAAATCAATCCCAGAACAACAGCAAAGGACCTTGTGAAGATGCTGGAGGAAACAGGTAGACAACTACCTATATCCACAGTAAAACGAGTCCTATATCGAAATAACCTGAAAGGCTGCTCCGCAAGGAAGAAGCCACTGCTCCAAAACTGCCATAAAAAGAAGCCAGACTACAGTTTGCAAGTGCACATGGGGACAAAGATCTTACTTTTTGGAGAAATGTCCTCTGGTCTGATGAAACAAAAATTGAACTGTTTGGCCATAATGACCATCATTATGTTTGGAGGAGAAAGGGTGAGGTGTGCAAATTGAAGAACACCATCCCAACCGTGAAGCATGGGGGTGGCAGCATCATGTTGTGGGGGTACTTTGCTGCAGGAGGGACTGGTGCACTTCATAAAATAGATGGCATCATGAGGAAGCAAAATTATGTGGATATATTGAAGCAACATCTCAAGACATCAGCCAGGACGTTAAAGCTGGGTCGCCAATGTTTCTTCTAAATAGACAATGACACCGAACATACCTCCAGATTTGTGGCAAAATGGCTTAAGGACAACAAAGGCAAGGTATTGGAGTGGGCATCACAAAGCCCTGACCTCACTCCGATAAAAAATTTGTGGGCAGATCTGAAAAAGCGTGTGCGAGCAAGGAGGCCTACAAACCTGACTTAGCTACACCAGTTCTGTCTGGAGGAATGGGCCAAAATTCCAGCAACTTATTGTGAGAATCTTGGGGAAGGTTTCCCAAAATGTTTGACTCAAGTTAAACAATTTAAAGGCAATTCTACCAAACACTAACAAAGTGTATGTAAATGTATTGTTTACATTTATTTGGCTAAGGTGTATGTAAACTTCTGACTTCAACTGTATATATATATATATATATATATACAGTTTATACAGCTCTCGAAAAAATTTATAGACCACTGAATAATTATCAGTTTCTCTGGATTTACTATTTATAGTACGTGTTTGAGTAAAATTAACATTTTAGTGTTATCCTATGAAGTACTGACAACATTTCTTCCAAATTCCAAATAAAAATATTGTAATTTAGAGCAATTATTTGCAGAAAATGATAACTGGTCAAAATAACAGAAAGATGCAGTGTTTTCAGACCTCGAATAATGCAAAGAAAACAAGTTCTTATACATTTTTAAACAACACAATACTAATGTTTTTGTAGAGTGGGACGTGGTCATGTGTCTGTCACTGGGGAGAGAGGAAGCAGTTAGGGCCATCACCTGGTGATTATTGATATTAAACACCTGTGTCTCGTTTCAGTGACGATGGAGATGGGCTTTAAAAGGCTGCCGGAGCAACAGACCGATGGAGAGAGACAGAGGCACACACACCCTGAACCTGAATGCTGGAAAGCTGTTTATTGTTGTCAACGTTATACTGTTTATTGTTAGTAGTGAAGCTGTGTGTGCAAAACAATAGAGACTGGCTGAAAAGCAGACATTGACTTTGAGTTGTGAAAATCAAAATCTGATTTACCTGGACTGCAACCCCAGCTCCCGCATCCTTCTTGCTGGAACCACTACACTGGTGCCGAAACCCGGGAAAAGGAAGAAGACTGGTCGCCATGGACACCTCACTGCTGTGTGAAGTCATCCACACCTTGGCTAGCATCCAAGAGACTCACCAGCAAGCTCTCCTCAATCAAGAATGCCGCTTCCAGGAGCTCCTCCAAGCACAGGCTGAGGATTGGCAGGCCTTACAAAGCTGGCTAGATCCAGGCAGATCCCCCACCCCGACCCTGGAGGCAGCAATGAAGCCGCATCTCCTGCTCACAAAGATGGTCCCCCAAGATGAGCCAGAGGTGTTTGTGAGTTTCTATGAGCAGTCAGCCACCACCTCCGGCTGGCGCAGCCACTACCAGCTGAGGACCACCTGGATTACGTGAAGCTGAAGACCACTGTCCTGCAACGGGTTGGCCACACCCCAGAACAACACAGCCAGCTGTTCCGCTCCCTCACCCTGAGCGACGCCGTCTGCCCATTCATGTTTGCCCAGCAGCTCAATTGCCTGCCGGAAATGGGTGCTAGCCAGGGAAGGCTGCGGTGTGGAAGAGGTCATCAAGCTGTTGGTGCTGGAGTAGCTAACCAATCGCTTGCCCCAAAGAACTGCAGAATGAGTCCAGTGCCATCGCCCCACATTGGTGGATGACGCCGTCCAGCTGGCCAAAGCCCACATGGCGGCCTACCCGGAAGCAGGCGAGCAGTCCAAATCTCTCTCTCTCTCTCTCCCTCTTACTTCTCCTCTTGTCCCTCCCTCTCCTCCCACTTGCCCTATACCCGCTCCCCGGAAACGGGGAGTGGTTCCACCCAAACCGGCACCCCGCCTTCACGGGCTGCACCATGCGCCGGCCCCCTCCTCCACCCCTCTCTGTGCTTGATGTCATATGGGAGGCATGGGAGGAAGGACCTTCCCAAAGCAAAAATGGAATTCAATATGTTCTTGATCTTTGAGCAAAGCTACACAAACTGGGTCAGTTGTCACAGCAAAATTTGCTCCAAGCTCAAGAGACACAAAGCCGGCTCTATAATAGGGGTGCCCAACTACGGGAATTTGCACCGGGAGATAAAGTACTTGTATTACTTCCCACATCGAGCTCAAAATGACTCGCCAAGTGGCAAGGGCCCTTTGAGGTTACACGTCGAGTCGGGAATCTCAATTATCAGGAATTTACCACCTCAACCTCTTTAAATTATGGAGAGAGGTGGTCTCCATGTCCATGGCGACGGTAGTTCCGGAGAGGGCAGAGCTCGGGCCGGAGGTGAAGTTCAAAGTCGAGAGGTGGTCCCTTGTGGAGATCACCTCTCACCGTCCCAGCTCGTGGGGGTGGCCAAATTGCAAAAGGAATTTGCAGACGTGTTCTCTCCTCTTCCTAGTCGTACTAACCTCATACAACACCATATTGAGACCCCACCTGGAGTGGTAGTGCATAGTCGGCCGTACCGCTTGCCCGAACGTAAGAAAAAAGTGATTCGGGACGAATTAGAGGCAATGCTCGAGAAGGGGGTAATAGAAGAATCGCACAGTGATTAGGCCAGCCCAGTTGTTCTTGTACCTAAGAGTGAGGGGTCAGGCCAGTTCTGTGTAGATTACTGGAAAGTCAACGCAGTGTCTAAATTTGATGCATACCCAGTGCCCCGAATTGATGAACTGCTCAATTGGTTGGGTGCTGCTCAATTTTATTCGACACTGGATTTAACAAAGGGGTATTGGCAGATCCCCTTAACTCCATTATCCTGGGAAAAAAACTGCATTTTCCACACCGTTCAATTACACCTCTAAAGTTTTAACTTAGGAAGAGTTCAGAAATCAATATTTGTTGGAATAACCCTGATTTTCAATCACAACTTTCATGTGTCTTGGCTCTACCAGTCTTTCACATTGCTGTTGGGTGACAATCCAGAGAAACTGATAATTTTGTAGTGGCCTCTTAATTTTTTCTTCTGGAATCAAGGAAGCACATTTATATATATATATATATATATATATATATATATATATATATATATATATATATACAGCTGAAGTCAGAAGTTTGCATACACCTTAGCCAATACATTTAAACTCAGTTTTTCACAAGTCCTGACATTTAATCATAGAAAACATTGCCTGTCTAAGGGCAGTTAGGATCACTACTTTATTTTAAGAATGTGAAATGTCAGGATAATAGTAGAGAGAATTATTTTTTCAGCTTTTATTACTTTCATTACATTCCCAAAGGGTAAGAAGTTTACATACACTTTGTTAGTATTTGGTAGCATTGTCTTTAAATTGTTTAACTTGAGTCTAATATTTTGGGAAACATTCCCCAAGCTTCTCAAAATAATTTGCTGCAATTTTGGCCCATTCCTCCAGACAGAACTGGTGTAACTGAGTCAGGTTTGTAGACCTCCTTGCTCGCACATGCTTTTTCAGCTCTGCCCACCAATTTTCTATCTGACTGAGGTCAGGGATTTGTGATGGCCACTCCAATACCTTGACTTTGTTGTCCTTAAGCCATTTTGCCACAACTTTGGAGGTATGCTTGGGGTCATTGTCCATTTAGAAGAAACATTGGCGACCCAGCTTTAACTTCCTGGCTGATGTCTTGAGATGTTGCTTCAATATATCCACATAATTTTGCTTCCTCATGATGCCATCTATTTTGTGAAGTGCACCAGTCCCTCCTGCTGCAAAGCACCCCCACAGCATGATGCAACCCCCATGCTTCACGGTTGGGATGGAGTTCTTCAACTAGCAAGCCTCACCCTTTTTCCTGCAAACATAACAATGGTCATTATTGCCAAACACTCCAATTTTTGTTTCATCAGACCAGAGGACATTTCTCCAAAAAGTAAGATCTTGTCCCCATGTGCACTTGCAAACTGTAGTCTGGCTTCTTTTTATGGCAGTTTTGGAGCAGTGGCTTCTTCCTTGCTGAGCAGCCTTTCAGTTTATGTCGATATAGGACTCGTTTTACTGTGGATATAGATACTTCTCTACCTGTTTCCTCCAGCATCTTCACAAGGTACTTTGCTGTTGTTCTGGGATGATTTGCACTTTTCGCACCAAACTATGTTCATCTCTAGGAGTCAGAATGCACCTCCTTCCTGAGTGGTATGATGGCTGCGTGGTCCCATGGTGTTTATACTTGCATACTATTGTTTGTACAGGTGAACATGGCATTCAGGCATTTGGAAATTGCTCCCAAGGAGGATCCAGACTTGTGGAGGCCCACCATTTTCTTTCTGAGGTCTTGGCTGATTTCTTTTGATTTTCCCATGATGTCAAGCAAAGAGGCAATGAGTTTCAAGGTAGGCCTTAAAATACATCCACAGGTACACCTCCAATTGACTACAATTAGCCTATTAGAAGCTAATTGGCAAATTGCCTAAAGGCTTGACATAATTTTCTGGAATATTCCAAGCTGCTTAAAGGCACAGTTAGCTTAGTGTATATAAAGTTCTGACCCGCTAGAATTGTGATATAGTCAATTAAAAGTGAAACAATCTGTCTGTAAACAATTGTTGAAAAAATTACTCAAGTTATGCACAAATTAGATGTCCAAAACGACTTATAGTTTGCTAATATGAAATCTGTGGAGTGGTTCAAAAATGAGTTTTAATGACTTCAACCTAAGTGTATATAAACTTCTGACTTCAACTAATATATGAATGAATGATTGTGTACACTCACATGTATTTAAGGTGCAAGGAATGTATTTTAATCCACCACATGACATTTTAAAATTCATTAATTAATTAATATATATATATATATATATTAAATGCTATAAATGTTTTTCAAAAATTTGTGAAAAAAGCATGGACTCAAAGGTTACATTTCTACGAAATTTATATATTTTTTTTAACTAAATTTGTAAAAGATTCCTCATTTTTTATCACTTTGGACAACCTGGGATTCTGGGCAAGGGATCAATATCAAAGTATGTGTGTTTTATTTTTTAGATCACCTGTGGAGGAATATAATAGATATTTATCTTATGCAGGAATCGCACCTTCTAGAGAAAAATGTGAGAAGAATGAATAATAAATAAAATGAATTTACACTTGGTCACTTCATGCGTTTTTACTGATCGGATTGCTATCCACTTGAAAAAGCACATTCCATTTACACTTGGCCACATCAATGTGTCTCCGCCAAACGTATATAAATCAGACCTTCAGTTCCCGCACTATATACAAATAACACGGAGTTCACTTCCGTGATAATGCTAATGCCGGGCAGAGAATGTAAAAGATATGATTTATTATTTGATTCCACTTGACTTTGAACAGTGCGCTAGTGTTTCTGTTTGCGTGCGCTCACAGTATTTTACACCCTCGGGGCTTCTCGTAGGTAAGATGCGTCATGCGCGTCATCTAAGCTCATTCAGTGTTTAGTTTCAGTTTTGTCAGTGATCTGTATCAAATAAATTAAGAAAAAAGTCCTGTCCTTCCTGCAAAGTGCATCTGTGTCTTCGTGTTACTGCGCAACACGAGACCTATGAAAATAGAACCGCCAGATGCATTTACACTTGACCAATTTTGTCTGGAATGCGTCTTAAACCACCTTCTGAAGTGGTTTGGGCGATCGGGATGCAATCAGTAACTAATGCGTTTCGGAAGACTTTTACACCTGGGTAGGGTTGCACCAGCTGTGCATAAGGTCTCACGTAAGTTGGGATGTAAAGTTCATACTAAGGGCTTAGTAACTACTAGATAGTTTGTAACCAAGTCAGTGCTTAATTTGGCTGTACCACCTGTTCTTAAAGCAAAACTTAACTAGTAGATCGTAAATTATCCGTAATGTAATGCGTAGTCGCATATTATGACGTTTACCTGTAATGATCCAATAAACAGCCTTCAAATTTGCACACAGAAGTGTTAAAAAGCCATGAACTTCAGTTTGATCTTGTTATGGTTGATGTTCAAACCTTGTTTGCTCATGTAACTGTCAGCTTTAATAAATTATATCCCCATAAAAATACGAAACGTCATAAAAGTAGATTTGATAAATAGTGTATATTTGCCCTGTGTAAATAACAATATATAGGAACTGTATCTAAAATAAATAAGGGGTGATAAATAAATACTAATACAACTGGAAAAACAGACTTTTATTCATTTTAATATCATATATATATTCTGAATGTGTTGAAACTTGACACCGGGCGATGCACCCTGAAAACCGCACCGTTTGAATGGTTTCATGCTGAAGAGCCGCTGAAAAGTGCGTTTTTTTCTCCTGTAAATGTAAACGTGTGTAAATGTCAACAGCATACTCTATGTCGAAAGGAATGATGCCTGTCATGCAAAACATGAGCTCACTGATGTCATAAAATATCAGTCTGCTTTTTTATTCCAACCATTACTCCTGGTCGGAGTCTTCCATAAATATTTAGTTTATTCGTAGGGTTATGTTCTACCTAAGTTTAATGGTGCAACGCTCAAATATTTAGTTGTGCATAAATTGTAACTTAGTGCCCATTTACGCCACAACTAGGCTAAGTTTTAACTTACGCACAACTGGTGCAACCGGCCCCTGTTCTTTTCATGACTGGATAGTTATCCAATCAGTGAAAATGCATGAAGTGGCCAAGTGTAAACAGGCCCATAGTTAAAAGTATGAAAAATTAATCTTCTGGGATAGACGGCATCCCACCCAAATTTTATATCTAATTTTGACCCCAGTGTAGCCCATTAATATTAGATATGTTTAATTTAGCAATCGAGAAGAGAGAATATTCACAAAATGTAAATATAGCAATTATATCTCTGCTTCTAAAACAGGATAAAAGTATGCTATATTGTGTAGGTCATCATCCTATCTCTTTATTGAATGCGGTTATTAAAATGTTTGCCAAACTTGTAGCAGGGCAGTTAGAGCCATTTATGAACTGTATTTGGTACATGTGAACCAAAATGTTTCTGTTAATGTTAGGAGACTGGTGCACATTACTATTGAAGCTATTAACATTAAACACCCCTGTGCTTTTTCTTGATGCTGAAAAAGTTTTCGATCAGAGTGGGATTATTTATGGTCGGCTCTATGGTGTTTTGGTCTTTCAGAAGGATTTATATAATTGATTAAAACTCTTTTTACCTCTCAAAAAGCTGCATTTTAGTTAACGGTGTTATCTACTTCTTTTGATATTGGCAGGGGGTATGCAACAAGGATGCCCTCTCCCTCCTCTATTATTTGCTTTATCCTTAGAACCACTTGCACAGGCAGTCATTTAATCATACCCCTTTAACAGTGTTTTTTAATACAGATCACTATACTCTATAAACTTTAACATTGACAATGTGCTTTTCTTTTTGTAAAATGTGTGGGTTTGTTTAACAGAGATTTTATCAATCATTAATGATTGTATTGGGACATCTGGTTAAAAAATAAACTGGTTTAAACTGTGCCTTCTACCATTTAACATCAGTATATCCAACGTAGTTTTACCTTTTGTCATTCAGAATGTTTTAATGTTGGGCTTATATATATTCCCTTAGATATATATTCCCTTCAGTAACAACAGAGAACAGAAAAATAATAATAATAGGTAATAGGTTTTTTTATAGAGAGTAATTGCTGAGTGTGTTGGGCCATTAATCCAAATTATTTTCAGGCAAGTGTTGCATTACTTAAAATTAGTTTTACCCCTGATTAACTTTTGTATTCTATGTTCTCCCTTCTCCCACCTGCTAGATTATGGGACAAATTGCACAAAGCTATTCTGAGGTTTATTTGGAAGGGAAAGCGTTAAAATGTTAACTCAGCAAAGGAAGAGGAAAGCAGGCTTGCCCTAGTACATACATTATATGATGGTTTGTTTGTATATATTGGGTAAGTGTATGTAATATAGTGTGTTTATGTTAAGATATGTGTGCTGTGATATCTAAGATATGTGACGTCATCTACACTGCAAAAAAAATCCTGTTGTTTTTACAAAAAAATACTGCCAGCTATGGTTGCCAGAATAATTATGTAAAAAAAAAAAAATACAGTAAAAATGTAAACAACTTTACAGAACAACCTGTAAATTTTACAGTTTAAAACTTGTAATTTACATGACCACGCTGGCACTGTAAAAATAAATAAATAATAATAATAATAATAATAATAATTCTATTAAATTTACAGTAAAAAAAAATATCATAAACTTGATATTAACCCTCTATGGCATGAATTTTTATTTTGGGGGGCAAAATATTTCACCCCATTTTTTTGGGAGCTTGGGGGACCCTGATAATATATCCATCATAAAATGTGTCCTTCCAATCCCACCCAACCAGATATTGGTTTATTGCCTCAGGGCAACAATGTGCTACGAGGGTACTGAAACACCAAGGATTTCTATAGTACATATGATAAGTGGAATAAGGAAAACAAGCAATATATGCATTACAAAAACTTTTATTTTGACAAACATCAACCACAAATGGTTCCAACCAATCACAAACATCAAACAATCAAATAAACAAACCTCTACTAATTACAACTAATACCTCATGTATAAATGTTTCTCACATTTCATATAAACCAACATCCAAATGACTCTGTGTGTGTGTTGCATAGGCCTTCAGCGATGTATGACTTGATGGTATACAGCTTCATATGTTCCTTCTTTCTTATGCCAGTGCCTTCACAATCTCTTTGGTAGAGCAGCCAGGTGATATGGTCCTAATTATGCATCCGAGCACATCTCCACACTTTAGCATCATATTGCCCGAACAAAAATGGTCTAACTGCACAATTTTGCCCTGAGGCAACAAACCAAAAAACACAGTTTTAGTATATAAATAAAAACAAAATAAATCTTTAAACAATCAAACATACTTCTTTACATGCTCATGCACATGTATATATATATTTATGTAAAGTTATTCATCTTGATATTTATCTTACCAATTGGAGGCACTGTGTCGGCTTTTCTTCTTGAAAGGACTGCTCCACCCCCAGACAAAAGGCCAGACCCACTTCAGCCCCTCATTTCATTGAACACAGACATGTCATGTGATATTATATATTTTCTTTTTATAAAAAAAAAAATTAAAGGGGTGGTGTGAGGTCCAAAAAGGTAGTTTGTTGCCTGAGGGCAACACCGTGCCATAGAGGGTTAACCTTCTGAAACTCTGCTTTATACTTTATAAGGTATTGTTAAACACCGTAAAAATTACAGAAGAGCACATGATGATATGAAATTCAACAATAGTGGCTCTTCCAGGAGCAATGACCAATAACCATGTAGAGATAGTGCTCAGTTGCACTCACACAAACACTAAATACCACCCTGAACACATGTGAAATTTAATTAATGCAGTAAACATTAACTAAACTACATTAAATATAAAAAAAGAACACCCCAATGTACGTAACTGATATTAAAAATAAGAAGAAACATAACTATTCACATAAAATATAATGAAATATGATGGGTCATGCAGGGAATAGTGGGAACGCCCGAATATTGGTTTTTACTGAAATTTAATTTAACAATAATTTACTGTAAAAAGTACATGTACTCTCTTGTTAAACATAATGTACATTTTTGCCATTATTAATCCATCATCTTAAAAATTTAATTTTTACAAAATTTCATTGTAAAAACTACTGTATTGTCTTTTTAAATATATTTTAAAATGTTACTGTATATTTTTCAGTTAATACTCTTTAATCAATTAAAGTTTTTTTTCTGTAGCATTTTTACAGTCAAAATCAAAAAATCCTCCACGTGCAGCAATGCCAGCTTTGCAGATCTTTGGCATTCTAGCTGTCAATTTGTCCAGATACTCAGGTGACATTTCACCCCATGCTTCCTGTAGCACTTGCAATAGATGTGGCTGTCTTGACGGGCACTTCTCACACACCTTACAGTCTAGCTGATCCCACAAATGCTCAGTTGGGTTAAGATCCATAACACTCTTTTCCAATTATCTGTTGTCCAATGTCTGTGTTTCTTTGCCCACTCTAAACTTTTATTTTTATTTTTCTGTTTCAAAAGTGGTTTTTCTTTGCAATTCTTCCCATAAGGCCTGCACCCCTGAGTCCTCTCTATACTGATGTACATGAAACTGGTGTTGAGCAGGTAGAATTCAATGAAGCTGTCAGCTAAGGACATGTGAGGCATATATTTCTCAAACTAGTGACTCTGATGTACTTATCCTCTTGTTTAGTTGTACATCTGACCTTCCACATCTCTTTCTGTCCTTGTTAGAGCCAGTTGTCCTTTGTCTTTGAAGACTGTAGTGTACACCTTTGGATGAAATCTTCAGTTTTTTGGCAATTTCAAGCATTGTCTAGGCTTCATTCCTCAAAACAATGACTGACTGATGAGTTTCTAGAGAAAGCTGTTTCTTTTTTGTAATTTTTGACCTAATATTGACCTTAAGACATGCCAGTCTATTGCATACTGTGGCAACTCAAAAACAAACACAAAGACAATGTTAAGCTTCACTTTCAGCAGTGTTTGATGTAATGGCAAATGATTTTCTAGTACCAAATTAGCAATTTAGCATGATTACTCAAGGATAAGGTGTTTGAGTGATGGCTGCTGGAAATGGGGCCTGTCTAGATTTTATCAAAAATGAATTTTTTTTCAAATAGTGATGGTGCTGTTTTTTACATGAGTAATGTCCTGACTGTACTTTGTGATCAGTTAAATGCCACTTTGGTGAATTAAAGTACAAACCTCCTTCCAAAACAGCAAAATCTTTTGGCCACCAGTATATATATATATATATATATACAGGTGCATCTCAATAAATTAGAATGTCGTGGAAAAGTTCATTTATTTCAGTAATTCAACTCAAATTGTGAAACTCGTGTATTAAATAAATTCAATGCACATAGACTGAAGTAGTTTAAGTCTTTGGTTCTTTTAATTGTGATGATTTTGGCTCACATTTAACAAAAACCCACCAATTCACTATCTCAAATAATTAGAATATGGTGACATGCCAATCAGCTAATCAACTCAAAACACCTGCAAAGGTTTCCTGAGCCTTCAAAATGGTCTCTCAGTTTGGTTCACTAGGCTACACAATCATGGGGAAGACTGCTGATCTGACAGTTGTCCAGAAGACAATCATTGACACCCTTCACAAGGAGGGTAAGCCACAAACATTCATTGCCAAAGAAGCTGGCTGTTCACAGAGTGCTGTATCCAAGCATGTTAACAGAAAGTTGAGTGGAAGGAAAAAGTGTGGAAGAAAAAGATGCACAACCAACCAAGAGAACCGCAGCCTTATGAGGATTGTCAAGCAAAATCGATTCAAGAATTTGGGTGAACTTCACAAGGAATGGACTGAGGCTGGGGTCAAGGCATCAAGAGCCACCACACACAGATGTGTCAAGGAATTTGGCTACAGTTGTCGTATTCCTCTTGTTAAGCCACTCCTGAACCACAGACAATGTCAGAGCGTCTTACCTGGGCTAAGGAGAAGAAGAACTGGACTGTTGCCCAGTGGTCCAAAGTCCTCTTTTCAGATGAGAGCAAGTTTTGTATTTCATTTGGAAACCAAGGTCCTAGAGTCTGGAGGAAGGGTGGAGAAGCTCATAGCCCAAGTTGCTTGAAGTCCAGTGTTAAGTTTCCACAGTCTGTGATGATTTGGGGTGCAATGTCATCTGCTGGTGTTGGCCCATTGTGTTTTTTGAAAACCAAAGTCACTGCACCCGTTTACCAAGAAATTTTGGAGCACTTCATGCTTCCTTCTGC
Source organism: Myxocyprinus asiaticus (assembly GCF_019703515.2). Lineage (NCBI taxonomy): Eukaryota > Metazoa > Chordata > Actinopteri > Cypriniformes > Catostomidae > Myxocyprinus > Myxocyprinus asiaticus. The sequence goes on along the minus strand of NC_059370.1, from coordinate 22,887,947 downwards.
TAACCAGCTTTTTAAAGATGCTGATTTCATTTTCCAGCAGGATTTGGCACCTGCGCACACTGCCAAAAGCACCAAAAGTTGGTTAAATGACCATGGTGTTGGTGTGCTTGACTGGCCAGCAAACTCACCAGACCTGAACCCCATAGAGAATCTATGGGGTATTGTCAAGAGGAAAATGAGAAACAAGAGACCAAAAAATGCAGATGAGCTGAAGGCCACTGTCAAAGAAACCTGGGCTTCCATACCACCTCAGCAGTGCCACAAACTGATCACCTCCATGCCACGCCAAATTGAGGCAGTAATTAAAGCAAAAGGAGCCCCTACCAAGTATTGTGTACATATACAGTAAATGAACATACTTTCCAGAAGGCCAACAATTCACTAAATGTTTTTTTTTTATTGGTCTTATGATGTATTCTAATTTGTTGAGATAGTGAATTGGTGGGTTTTTGTTAAATGTGAGCCAAAATCATCACAATTAAAAGAACCAAAGACTTAAACTACTTCAGTCTGTGTGCATTGAATTTATTTAATACACGAGTTTCAAAATTTGAGTTGAATTACTGAAATAAATGAACTTTTCCACGACATTCTAATTTATTGAGATGCACCTGTGTGTGTGTGTATATATATACAGTTGAAGTCAGAAGTTTGCATACACCTTAGCCAAATACATTTATACTCAGTTTTTCACAAGTCCTGATATTTAATCGTAGAAAACATTGCCTGTCTAAGGGCAGTTAGGATAACTACTTTATTTTAAGAATGTGAAATGTCAGGATAATAGTAGAGAGAATTATTTTTTCAGCTTTTATTTCTTTCATCACATTCCCAAAGGGTAAGTATGAAGTTAAATACAGTATATATTTACCGTATATAAGCTAAATTCATAGTGAAGAAAATGCTGAAACTCCGTTAGTCTTACAATTAACAATCAAATGTGTTGATTTTTTTCAGTGTACAAAACAAAACAATACTTATATACTTTTTAACTACAAATGTTCGCTTCTGTACATCTCTGTGACATGCCTGAGGGTGAGTAAATTATCAGCAAATTTTCATTTTTGGGTGAACTATTCCTTTAAGTTGATCATAGAGACCATTGGTGCCAATGGTTTCTATGATATACTTACGTTTACGATGCTTATGGTAAACAAAGCCCTGCTCAACTGACAATTTCTTTGTGTAGGCGATAACATGTTGCATCTGTAAAATTTGATTTTAAATAGTCCGTATCTTAAATGTTAAAACCAAGCCTAATAACTCGGATTATTGCAGGCTATATTTCCTGCAGTGCAGTGAGAAGTGAGAGGTCACGTATCTCTCAGCGTTGCCTTTGAAAATTTGTTGAGTATTGAATAGCAAAATCATTGGCAGAGCATATTGGGACAATATTGAGCACGCAATACAGCACACTCTACATAAACCACCAGTAATTTCCATCTCCAAGTATTTTTGTAAATCAAAGTGGACAGTGTGATTTGCGTTTGAATTAAACTCAAGGAGTTTCTGTCTCCCTCTTCACTTGCTAAACAGCTTGCGGCTCCAACAGGTTATAATACCGGCTTCCATCTCTCTCTCTTCATGTCCGTCTTTTTCTCTCCCTCATTCTTGCTGCATCACCTTCCTCTCTTTTTAGAGAGTAGGTGTTCAGAGCATGCTAAGTGTGCAAAGACCTTTGCCTGGGTACCACACATCTTGTTCATTTCAGGAATAAACATTGCTTGCTCCAATTTATCTACTGCCATTTGTTAGCCCCCAAGAGCCGCCAACTGAGAGAAGAGCAGTTCTCACACCAACACAAACTTCAGTTTGCATCTCTTTCTATATGTTATTACCCATGCTTTGTTTAACCTGTGTCCACTTCTCTATTCTGTATTTTATGGTAATGAGCCACACAATGTGAATTAGGTAAGTAAATTAAAAACCGTTGCTAATTTGAAAATTAGCTGTTTACTCTACGCAGCTGTTATTGACAGCTAATTTTAACAATGTTTTAACAATGATAAAATTATCATCCAATAAATATGTTGTCAATGAACATTGACCCCCTCTGGGATGTTGCTTGGGTCATTTTCAAGAGTCTAAATGGAAACAAATCCATCTATTAATCTGTGAGTAAAATAAAAGTTTGCTTTGAAAAGCCATTTTGCATGTCAAGTAAATAATGTTAACTAATTAATTATTGAACCATGAAAGCCCTCTTTGAACCTCAGTCCAAAACGTGTGTGTTTATAGCATCAGATTTTATGAGTTCTTCAAACCTCAATCTCTGCTTTTTTCTTCTTTTACTAGTGATCTTTCAAAAGCAACATGAGGGCCATGTGTACCAGCCTTATGTATACACACAAAAAGATACACACATAGTCCAACTGCCATGATCTTTTGATGCGAGAAGTGGATCTGCGATCACAGGATCAAATGTGGTCTGCTCCTCATAACTCCAAGGGACTCCATAATCCCTGATTTGTTCCATATTTTTCCCAACCCAGCAAAGACCTAGAACTCTGCATCCCTCCTCGCACATCAAAGTATTTCTTCCATGCGTGTTTTGAGAATGAGTCAGTATTACTAATATAAGTTACCAAGTAAGTGTTGCAGTGGTTCACCAGCTAGACCAGCACTAACCAGCATAAATCAGTCTGGAACAACAAAGAAATTCATGCTGGTTTAAGTTGCTCTCATAAATGTAATAGTTGTGTTTTTGAAGTTGGGACTGAATTTCATTCTTGTGTTGACTGTACCTTGCTGAGGGTTAAAAATGCATAAAAAGAAAGCACTTCTCAGTTTACTGTAGAAAACTGAATCTAATTAGCTCAATGGACAGTTTTCCAGTAACTGTTGAGAGGCAACATGTATTTGTGAGCAATGATATTGACTCTGAAACATATAGTGAAATCTTAACCGTCTGTCTGTCTGTCTGTCTGTCTATATATATATATATATATATATATATATATACATATATATGACTGTTGATTTAATGAATAAATTTATTGCGATTAATTATATAAAAAAATAAGGTATTAGAAAAGTTGACGCAATTAATCATGCCCCCTAACGTGCGTGTAATTTACATAATAAAAGGACTGATTTTTCTTACCATACTAGCAATTCGAACTTGGCAGCACAGCCACAGAATGAGAAGCGCTTACTTAAGAGAGAGCACAACAAATAAAATGATTGTTAACTGTACTTTAAAAAAAAAAAAAAAAAAAAAAATATATATATATATATATATATATATATATATATATATATATGTGTGTGTGTGTGTGTGTGTGTATATATATATATATAATTATTATTCAATTACAGCATTAAGCATTAACATAAATCTTTCAGAAACAGGATGTGATTTTTTTGTTAACATAAATTATACTGAAAGTGAAAATTATATTATACTGCACAAATACAATAAAATAAACTAATATTTACCATTATAATGGTACACAAATGGTATGGTATGGTTAAAGAGTCACTATGTTAAGAAATATACCATCCTTCATGCTAGCATTTGCTGTGAAGCTGGAGTATTGTCAATAGTCATATTACATTAACAATATTACAGGGCTATACTTTTATCTGGCAAAATACATATAAAAAACAGCAAAATAATTACGTGTAATACAATTGGAAATGGGGACCTCGCTAAGCCAGTGCTAGTCTATGGCTTGCGAATATTCACCCTCATTGTGGTCTGTATAACCTGAAATACATGTTGTTAAACACCTTCTTTTTACTGGATGGAGCAACAGCTCCATTTCTCAATGTGCAATGGATATTGTCCAATGTCATCCGCAGAAACTCCTGTAAATAACATGTGAAAAGTAATTTCCACCCCGAATCATCTTTACAGTATTATTCAGTGTTGGAAGAAATAGTTTCCGCCGCTGTGCCAGATCTAAGTGTGCCCCCTGAAGTAAAACATGGAAGTGACCATGCATAGAGTCCATTGAAGGGCTCGGGAAAGTGTATGATTTCTGTTGTGTCATCAGCCAGTCAGTGTTGTCAGGACATTACTTTCTATGGTTAATAAGTAATTAGTCACATAGCATTTATGGCTCAGGTGATTGGCCAAAAAAAAAAAAAAACCTGCTTGTGCAACTAATGCTGTACGTTCAAGTAGAACGTAGTGTACAAAGAGCCTACATTAGAATTTATAAAATTGTAAGTAAAGAAGGTAGCCAGCTATGCCACCCTGGATATTTCACCCAGGGAATGTACACTGATGTGGACTTAAAATCCATCAACAATGTCACACAGATCCATTTTCACAAAGAAGGACAAGAGACATGGATATGAATAGATAAAATACAATTCTCCTTTTATTGATCACATTCAATAAAAAAATTGTTCAGTTCAAACTCTGTGGCACAGAACATCTAGATCTATGCAGATTCACATGATATTAATAACAGACCCATGCACATACATCCACCCTTCATAGAGCAGCAGCTACCTGCATAGACTATCTGCCCTGGGCACACACGCACACAACAAAATATAGTGAGGAGCACAGCAAGTAGTGACAAAAATTAAACAAACCACCACCAGGTACAGAAGAAAAGACTCCCTGCCTCAAGCACCCAGCTCCTACAGAAAATAAAAGACAAAATGAAAACCAGTTAATGATCAGACACAAACAGTCTGTAACAATTAGATGTTGCACAAGGCCGAGAGATCCTCCCAAATTGGGCTAGACACGACTCAGAGCCCAGCACACAAGTGCCATTCTAGCACATAAGAACATGGAGAACATAGATGCATGTGTGCACAGATGTTTAGACATACTGTACAAATAAATCAATACATGGAAAGCAAATATGAAAAAAAATATATATAACCAACAAATCTGGTTAGAAACAAAACAAAACCCTAAGCTTGTGTAACCGAATTAGGTAAGTGGTTATTGACACTTGCAATCACCTATCAGCGAGGCAGGCTCTCCATTTAAAAAGCTGATTGGTTGCCGCCTGGGGTGTGTTACGTTCGGCTTTCCCCCTTTCTTTGACAGGTGGTGACTGTAGCTGCAGCGCGTCTGTTTGCTCTTCTTGCTAATTTTCTCCAGCGTGTTCCATTAGTGGATCGGATGACTGTTTTACCACTCAGTTAATCGGCGGGTTATATGAATGCTGTAAGCTTTTTGGCCTGTGAAAGGACTGGATATTTGGGCGATTTGTCCTTTGCTGGATTCTCCCTCTGGTTTCTAGCGATCGTTGTCCTCTGCTGTCGTCATTTTTTACAGCCCTGTCGCTTCTCTGTTGCTGTGCTGTGGGAATGCCATAATTTTGTAAATAGTGGAGGGGATTGCTGCTGTCTGGTTTCATTTTGGGTTATTTTTATTTTTGGGGTTGAGGCGTGGGTACTTAATTACTGGAGAACAAGTGACGTGGTTGCTCCGTGTGAGCCCTGTCTCTCTCTTTGTCGGTATTGAGTTTCTTTATCTTTTCCGTTTTGAATATTTGTATTGTGACATTTTTTGTGATTACTCATCACTGTTTATTTCCTGACTGAGCTGTATGAAACCATCAAACTGTGATGAGTAATTGTTTATTGTGACATATTTGTGATTACCCATCACTGTGTGTCTACTTCGTGACTGAGCTGTATGAAACCATCAAACTGTGATGAATAGTTAATTAAGTTTTGGTTTATTTACTTATTTTTGATTTCTTTCAGGAGCCGGGGTCCCACGGGTGGAAGGATCTTGTCTGCTTGTGGTGGTGGTGCTCCTTCAACGTGTGCCGTGTGACCATTTTGAAGTGTTTGGTGGTGTGACCTGAGTGCATGGTGGTGTGTGTAGGAGTGTGCTTTTGGACAACTAGCTCTGGTGATTACTCCTTCTGTGGGGAACCTCAGCCCTGTAGGTTGGTGTAGTGTGTTTTTCTTCTTTTGTGAGTTGTGTAAACCTTAGTCTTTATGTAAAGTGTTTGTGTTGTATTTTTTCTTTTGTTTATTTACTTGGTTATTTGAAACCGAGTTGCCAGCTATTGCACCTCTATTACCGAGGCCATTTTAAAGAAGTGATTTCTTGTGTAAATTTGTATTAATAAAGTTTTGTATTTTTGATACTATACCCACATTTTCTGCCTACCATTTTGTATAAGAGACGAACCTGTGTGACCTAGTAACACTCTTGTTGTTATTAATATTTCCTTGGGTGAAATTCCCAAGGTGGCATAGTTAAAATTCCTACAAGTAAAAGAACTTGGGCTTGTAGTTCAAATCTGTACCATTCCGTCACATTCTGGCATAGATCGGCAGGATCTCTATTGTGTAGTGCAAAGACGTGGGTATTGTTTTTGTTTGTTTAGTGTTTTGGATGTTCTGTGTATTCATTTTGCAGAAACTGGACAGCAGCAGTCTTTTCTTTTGTGGGTCAATGTGAAGAGTAGACCCTCTGAGTTTCATTTTTTCATCTATAGTGGTAAGTGATTGTGTGGTTTGCAATTATGGATGATGAACTACGTGAGTTGAGAGAATTTGTAGCCCAACTGAAGGCAGATAATAAAAGACTGTGACAGGAACAAGTGCTGTTTGTGCAGCCGGGTCCATCAAGTGTTTCCATTCCTGCAGATGTGGACCCCCAACTCATTGGTGCTGGTGCATCAATGACGGAGCGATTTGTTTTTGTTTCTAGGGACCAAAGGTGCCCGAAATTTAATGGTAGGTCTGGCATTGGCATCAATGAGTGGGTGGAAGAGGCTCAGGCCTGCATGCGACTTCGCCATCTGTCTAATATTGATCAGGCATTTTTTTGTTTGATCATTTGGAGGGAGAGGCAAGGGAGGAAATTCGATATCGGCCGGGGGACGAGAGGGAGGATGCAAATAAAATCATTCAGGCATTGCGTGAATTGTATGGTTGCACGAAATCGTATTCTGCTCTTCATGAGTCTTTTTTTTCCAGGAGACAACAGGATGGAGAGAACTTATTGGAGTTCTTCCTGGCCCTCTTCTGGAAAAAATAAAATGTTAATCGCCTTATGGCATTCCTAATGCGGAAACTTTGCTGTGAGATCAATTCGCCGAATATGTTAGTGATGGTGCCCTTCGACGTGAATTGAAACAGCTAGTCCATCGCCAACCCACTGCTATGTTGTAGGATGTTCGCAGTGAAGCTATTTGCTGGGAAAGCGAGAGAATGCCTGGTGGGGGGGGGGGGGGGGCACATGGTAGAAGCCAGTCCATTCCTTCTGCTTATGGTATTCAGTATGGGGTACAGGGACATCAGCACATGGGGAGTAGTAGCGTCTCAGCGACATCTGAATTGAGCAAATTATGAGAAATGCTGAAAAAGCAGCAACAACAGTTGAGTAAGTTGACCCAAATTATGGCTCAATTTCAAAAGTCCCAGTCACGTATGCGATCATCCCGGCCTAATCAGATTATTTGTAGAAGTTGTCAGCAGCCTGGTCATTTTGCCAGGGATTGTGATGGGGAGCGGAGACCTTCTCGTTTTCCACCGGCGCATGCAGATTCAGCTTTAATAAGGGGTGTGCAGTCACCATCCAGGCAACCATCAGAAAACTAGTACCCACCTAGCTGCAGGACCACCGCTTGGTTGGGTGTTCTGATTGGTTCAGATTTTATGTCTCATTTTATGTCGATTTGTCCTCAACTCGTTGTGTGTATGGGTGGGGTCAAGGTACCTTGCCTGGTGAACACCGGTTCCATGGTGTCCACCATTACGGAGAGTTGTTTCTTGACAAATTTTGAATCTTGGGGTCAGGAACAGCTTAGGTCGTGCCATTGGTTACAGTTCCGGGCCGCAAATGGCCTTTCAATTCCTTACATCGGCTATCTAGAACTTGATGTAGAGTTTTGTGGGCGAGTGGTCTTAGGTTGCGGGGTGCTGGTGGTCAGAGATCCTCCAGGTGGTTTGTGTGCTCAGGTTCCTGGGGTTCTGGGAATGAACATCCTGAGCTGTTGCTACCTGGAGCTCTTTGGCCAGCATGGCAAAAGTCTTTTCAATTTACCTGTTGTGTCACAGGCCCCTAGTTCTCTTTTCTATGCCTTACAACATTGTCATCACATTGACGCACAGCCAGTTTCGGATTGGGGGGGGGGGTGAGTTAAAGTGCATGGATGTCGGGCATGTCACATCCCAGGGGGCACCATGAAATTGGTTGCCATAACCTGTTCTGCACAGTACTTGAGTGGTACAGTACTGTTTGAGCCACCAGATTCTGGTCTTCCAGCAGGTGTGCTGGCATCTCCTCCTCTAGTATGGGTGGACCGTGGTACATTCTATGTGCCCATGGTTAATGTTGGCACTGTAGATGTAGTACTGTGTGCTAGCATGGTTATGGGCACTGTCAACCATGTCTATGTGGTTAGCTTACCCCCACAGGTCACTGAAGTTCAGGTGGTTTCGGCTAGGGTGAGTACACAAGTTGTGCAGGTTTCCCCATCTGTACAGGAACAGATAAGGGCGATTGATTTGTCTGTGTTGTCATCGGAAGAACAAGGTAAGGTAAGGGCATTACTGGACAATTATTTGTCTGTGTTTTCCATGCATGATGGGGATTTGGGATGTACTAATCTTATTTCCCATGACATACCCTTGCTGGATGATGTTCCTGTGCGGCAGCGGTATAGGCGTATTCCTCCCTCAGAGTATCAGGTAGTGAAGGCACACATTAATCAAATGCTTGAGGCCCAGGTAATTAGAGAGAGCTGAAGCCCTTATGTTTCACCCATTGTCCTGGTCAAGAAGAAGGACGGTAGTCTACTCATGTGTGTAGACTACCAAAATTTAAATTCTAAGACCAGGAAGGATGCATTTCCTCTACCCTGTATCGAGGAGACGTTGGATTCACTGGCGGGGGCATGTTGGTTTTCTACCATGGACCTTTCCAGCGGGTACAATCAGGTTCCTGTTACAGAGGCACAGATCTGAGACTGCTTTCTGTACTCCGTTCGGCCTTTTAGAATGAAACAGGATGCCATCTGGCTTTGCAACGCCCACAGCACCTTCCAACGATTGATGGAATTGTTGTTTAGACCAACAGTGCCAGTCCCTGCTCTTGTACCTGGATGACATTGTTGTGTTTTCTTCTTCCATTGACCAACATCTGGCTCGGATAGAGGTTGTTTTAAGCCAGTTGCAAAGGGAAGGGTTGAAGGCCAAACTATCCAAGTGTGCTTTTTTCAAACAGGAAGTGCAGTACTTAAGTCATGTGATCTCGCCTGAAGGGGTCTCTACAGACCCAGGTAAGATTGAGGCAGTCTCACAGTAGCCTCGTCCAACCAGTGTTGCAGAGTTGTGTTCATTCTTGGGGTTTGCTAGCTACTACCGACATTTTGTGGATGGGTTCGCTAGGTTAGCTGCCCCTCTCCATAGGTTGGTGGCTGAGCTAGCAGCTCCAAAGTGCCCGAAGCATGGGTTCCAGGATTTCACTGGAGCCTGGTCTGCAGAGTGTCAGAGTAGCTTTGAGGAGTTGAAGGGTAAACTTACCACAGCCCCAGTGCCTGCCTATGCTGATTTCTCACTACCTTTTAACCTGGAGGTGGATGCTAGCCATGGGAGGCTAGGGGGGGTTCTCTCACAGGAGCAGCAAGGTAAGGTGCATCCCATAGCTTATGGTAGCTGCCGTCTTAGGCCCACTGAGTGCAATACATCTAACTACAGTTCTATGAAACTGGAGTTTTTGGCACTCAAATGGGCCATGACTGAAAAGTTCAGGGAGTACCTACTGGGGCATAAGTGCGTAGTCTTTACTGATAATAACCCTCTTAGCTACCTGACCTCGGCGAACTTAGGTGCCATGGAACAGTGTTGGGCTGCCCAGTTGGCAGCCTTTGACTTTGAGATCAAATATAGAACAGGGAAGAGCAACTGCAATGCTGATGCCTTGTCATGACAAAATCTTCCGGTGGTGGAAGAAGTTCCGGATTTGTGCCCGGGTGCAGCTGTTCCGGTTGTGTTGCAGCAAGCCTCCCAAGGTGGATTGGTGACTCAGGTAAATCAAATTACATAATTTCCTTGTTATTCCACAAGTGATATGGGTACTCAGCAGGAGGCAGATTCAATTATCAGAGAGCTGTTGGTGTTTTGGAGGCAGAAGTCACCTCCTAGCTCTGAAGAGCATAAGAAACTCTCTAGGTTGGCTGTGATTCTGCTTCGGCAGAGGGATTGCCTGGTGGAGATTGAGGGAGTGCTTTATCATTGGGTGTTTCACCTGGATGGTGGAGAAGAGGTCTTCCAAGTGTTATTGCCAGCGGCCATAAAGTTTGAAGTATTGACCCAACTTCACCAACAGCATGGGCACCAGGGGGTGGAGCGTACAACCCAGCTGGTGCATCAGCGATGTTACTGGCCGGTGATGTCCTCAGATATTGCCCGCTGGTGCTAGGAGTGTGAGAGATGCCAGTGTGCTAAGGGTGTTCAGCCTGCCCCTGGTAGCTTTATGGGACACTTATTGGCTGCACGGCCTAATGAGATTTTGGCCATAGATTTCACGCTGTTGGAGCCCTCAAGTTTCGGTCTTGAGAATGTTTTGGTCATGACCGATATTTTTACCAAGTACACCCTGGCTGTACCCACTAGGGACCAACGAGCTGAGACAGTGGCCCAGGTTCTTGTAGTGGAATGGTTCTGTAAATTTGGGGTGCCTGGTCGTATCCATTCGGACCAAGGCCATAACTTCGAGTCAGCTCTCATTCAGCAGCTTTGTTGTTTATATGGAGTTGAAAAGTCACGCACTACCCCATATCACCCGGCTGGAAACGGTCAGTGATAACAGGACTTTGCACAATATTTGCACACATTTCCTGTTTAAAAGAATTGGGATTGGCCACTCTGTCTCCCTCAGGTACTTTTTCTTATAATACTACTCCTCATCAAGCTACGGGAGAATCCCCTTATTTTTTTATGTTTGGGCAGGAGCCTAGACTTCCAGTCAACTTCCTGCTTGGTAGAGTCGAAAAGCCGCTGGCAGGTAGTGTGCATAGGTGGGTCCTGGAGCATCAGGATCGGTTGCAGGTTGCTTTTGAGGATGCTCGTGAGCGGTTGAGGGCCGCGGCAGATCATCGAAAGGCCAGGCATGATCGGCAGGTACGAGAAGCACCACTGAAGGAGGGTAAGCTGGTACATCTCCATGATTATAGCATGAGGGGTCGACATAAAATCTAGGACCTGTGGAGTTCAGTGGTGTATCAGGTCATGAAAGCACCTAAGGAAGGTGATGTGGTGTACACTATTGCCCCCACCACAGATTTAGGTAAGGTAAAGCATGTGCACTGATCCTTGCAGAAAACTCTGATCGGCAGGAAACCTTCCCTCGGCTTGCGGGACAATCTGGTAGTTGAATCTGTGCGGCTGCGGGCAGAGCAGATAGATGAGGAAGACTTGTTTTTCTTAGTGCCAGAAACACCGCAAGCTAGTGGTAGGCAAGTACTTGGGGTATAGCCCCTTCCGCCCCTCAGTGTGATGAGGAGGTACCACCTGGTGAAGCCCCTAGGGCAGAAGAAATTTCTGAGGTGGACTTGCAGCTTGTAATGAATCTTCCTTGCAATTCTGCTGTGATAGGGGAGAGTGTGATGAGGAGGACTGGAAGAAGTACTGCTGGGCAGCACTCTAATGTACACCACCTCCCACGATCAATGGGGGCAGGTACGGTGTCTAGTATAGTGGGTAGTGCAGCTGTTGCTTGGTTCCGACTTTGGAACTGAAGATTTCGAGGGTAGGTTTTGTTTAGTTCACCGTTGGGGCAACGGTGCAGAAGATGGGGTGGATTGTAACCGAATTAGGTAAGTGGTGATACTTGCAATCACCTATCAGCGAGGCAGGCTCTCCATTTAAAAAGCTGGTTGGTTGCCGCCTGTGGTGCGTTATGTCCGGCTTTCACCCTTTCTTTGATGGGTGGTGACTGTAGCTGCAGCGCGTCTGTTTGCTCTTCTTGCTAATTTTCTCCAGCGTGTTCCATTAGTGGATCAGATGACTGTTTTACCCCTCAGTTAATCGGCAGGTTATATGAATGCCGTAAGATTTTTGGCTGTGAAGGGACTGGATATTTGGGCAATTTGTCCTTTGCTGGATTCTCCCTCTGGTTTCTAGTGATCGTTGTCCTCTGCTGTCGTCATTTTTTACAGCCCTGTCACTTCTCTGTTGCTGTGCTGTGGGAATGCCATAATTTTGTAAATAGTGGAGGGGATTGCTGCTGTCTGGTTTCATTTTGGGTTATTTTTATTTTTGGGGTTGAGGTGTGGGTACTTAATTACTGGAGAACAAGTGACGTGGTTGCTCCGTGTGAGCCCTGTCTCTCTCTTTGTCGGTATTGAGTTTCTTTATCTTTTCCGTTTTGAATATTTGTATTGTGACATTTTTTGTGATTACTCATCACTGTTTGTTTATTTCCTGACTGAGCTGTATGAAACCATCAAACTGTGATGAGTAATTGTTTATTGTGACATTTTTGTGATTACCCATCACTGTGTGTCTACTTCGTGGCTGAGCTGTATGAAACCATCACTGTGTGTCTACTTGTGACTGAGCTGTATGAAACCATCAAACAGTGATGAATAATTAAGTTTTGGTTTATTTACTTATTTTTTATTTCTTTCAGGAGCTGGAGTCCCACGGGTGGAAGGATCTTGTCTGCTTGTGGTGGTGGTGCTCCTTCAACATGTGCCATGTGACCCTTTTCAAATGTTTGGTGGTGTGACCTGAGTGCACGGTGGTGTGTGTGGAAGTGTGCTTTAGGATAACTAGCTCTGGTGATCACTCCTTCTGTGGGGAACCTCAGCCCTGTAGGTTGGTGTAGTGTGTTTTTCTTCTTTTGTGAGTTGTGTAAACCTTAGTCTTTATGTAAAGTGTTTGTGTTGTATTTTTTAATTTTGTTTATTTACTTGGTTATTTGAAACCGAGTTGCCAGCTATTGCACCTCTATTACCGAGGCCATTTTAAAGAAGTGATTTCTTGTGTAAATTTGTATTAATAAAGTTTTGTATTTTTGATACTATACTCACGTTTTCTGCCTACCATTTTGTATAAGAGTCAAACCTGTGTGACCTAGTAACACTCTTTGGGTGTTATTAATAGTTCCTTGGGTGAAATTCCCAAGATGGCGTAGTCAAGATTCCTACAAGTAAAAGAACTTGGGCTTGTGGTTAAAATCTATACTGTTCCGTCACACTTGGGTTACCCAACAGCTTCAAAAAAGAAAAAGCAAAAAAACAAATCTAAAACATATATAAACAAAAACATAAAACAAAACATAACACAAATCAACAGTGTACTCCAAGGGTTAATCGTGAACCCCACAACTCCAGCCGCAGACATGATGCTTAGCATGCCAACCAGCACACCTAAAAACAAAACCAATTACAAACACAGAAAAATAAACTATGGCACTTTAAATACATACCTTATATACATACCAGGAATGGGTGGTTTGTCAGACCATACCAAAACAGCCAACTGCAGCTACACAATAGATACACTGGCTAAAACAAGAAAAGAACAATTGACAATGCTGTAATGCAGCAGAGAACCAAACTTCTCTAACTCACAAACCACTTAAAATACCTGGGGATGGGCAGCCAATGCCAAGGTACTCAAGATTGAAAACATCTGAGTTTACTACAAGGAGTGAACTTGCAAGAATCACACCAGGCCATACTTCAGGCAAACGACTAATAGGAAGTAGCACTAAGGTGATCCATGCAGTACTGGTAAGATGGCAGAGTTGACAGAGACACCTCCAGGTGGCAAACAATAGCCCTAAATAGGCTGGCCACAGCACTGATTGACTGTCAGTCAATGGCATCATTATCCAGACATTAAAAACAGAAAGGTCTACTACACTAACAAGCCAAACCTTGACCCTTGGGTTTGCTGCTTTCAGCTCAGTGCATTAAATTAACAACTACACAGTATTTTTCCAATATTTTTTTTTTTATTTAGGATTAAAGAACTTTGCAAACTTTCTCTCCTTTTTTTCTTTTTAATCTTAATCATAACAGACACTATGGGGTCGTTTTGAGCACTAGGGCCACATTCAGTAGCATACAATACAGCACACAGTGGTGAAGAGAGAAGGAGAGAGAGAGATAGTAAATGGGAAGAAGGAGCACCTTTCCACAGTTGAGTTCTCAGCTTGTTGGTCTGTGACTCAGCGGATTCCACTTGCTTTTAATCACATGCTTCCCCAGAGCCAGCGTCTCAGAGAAGCAGCTCTCATTTAAAGCAAGACATAACACTTAAAATAGTGCAGCAGCAGGAAGCTTGTTTAAGCAGTCACTGTGAGAAACTGCAGAAAAGCCTTCCATATATCTCTTAAGCTGCAAGAACATTTTCAAAAACAATCTTTTTTTTTTTTTTTTTTTTTTTTCTTGTCTGTGTAACAAGCATTTTTTTCAGCGTTTCGAAAATTTGGACTGATTAGTAATGTATGTAAAAGTTAGTTATTTCCTAGTAGACAACTTCTTAAATGTATTTAAAAACAATTTTACTCTCTGGCTGTCAGTATGAAAAACAAAGTTGTCTTTGCATGACAAAGTGGTGTGGTGATGGCTGTCATTAAAAATAAAACTTCTGTTTTACATCTGTAAGCTCACACAGGAACATTCAGTAAACAAAAACTGTGAGCTGAGTTTAGACATCAGCTTTAGTTATTATGGATCTTTTGTACCTTGATGGTGCGATTACAGTAAATATGAATAACCCTCACTATTTGTATATTTGTATTCAACTGTGTGTCTATGTGTTTTTGTGTGCATGTGTGTGTGTTAAAGTAGCTCCCCCTGCCTTGAGCTCTCAGGAGAGTTGCTTATTAAAGCAAGCTGTCAGTCAGCCGCTCAGGGTGCAGGAGGCCCTGATGAAGCCATCCATTATTCACTCAGCCACTCCACTGGACAAACAATCAATTATTTCAATGGGAATTATCCATAAGCCCCTTTGAATGCAAAATATCTGAATGCATATGTGCGAGAGAGAGAGTCAGAGGGGGAGCGAGAGAACAGTGAAATGAGGGCGGTTTTGGCCAAAACCCCATCCACACACTCATGCGCATACAAAACACACTCATTTCCCTCCTCTCAGCATATAAACAACAGCACATTGAGCGTATGGTAATGGCAGACACGCTGAGACATGGCTTGAGGTGCTTTATTATTCATATTTTGGGGCGATGAATAATTAGATCCTGACTGATAAATGGTTTGAATAAATCATGAGACTGTGATTAGTTGGAATGGGACTGGGGGTGGGCACAGTGATGGGGGCACCACGGGTGGCAGGGGTCACCTGTCTGTCACCCAGGTAGAGTCATCCACCTCTCCTCTCTGCATATATGAGAGCGTATACTGTATGTGGAAGTGTGTGTGTGTGTTTATTTGTTTGAGTATGCATCAGGGGCGCTCACATAAAAGCCTTTGGAAATGCTTTTTTCTCCATTCAAGTCACACTGTATTGTTTTTGCCAACTGTTTAATCAAGCTGCTTGCACAGAGCTGAATTCATGGGATATAATTGCAATAATTGAGCATTTTCTACTTGCCATTGACACAGGTTTTAAATATTGAGTGTTTATTAACATGGTCAGCTTTTAGACGATTCCCTTGCAAGCATCTCAGATCATTTAAAGTAAGGAACTTCATCTTGAAATGAAGCACGCTAAAACTAATTATTGTGTGTGTCTGACTGCATTTATCCTCTCCAAGCCAGTTGGTCTTAGCATTGTGTCACTGTTCAAGAAAAATCTCATACATCTTTTAATCTTTGTAGCTATATGACAGCATTGTAAAGTACTTTAGTCTTCCTGTTTGAGCACGAACTGTTTCACTCTTTAGAAAATCCTGGGTGAGTTTTAATGACATATATTATGTATACTTGATTTTCAGAATTCTACTTGACATCCATAACAAATTATATCTGCTACCACTGCTTTGTGCCCAGAATTTGATTTTTGCAGTTTTTCCAAGCAGTACTTTATTTGTGTGCATTCATGTGTGCATATCGTATTTGCATGTGTTTACTTTTATGTGTTTCATTTGATCAGTGTCCTACTGGTCAAATGATAACAGAGGGTCTGCATTTGGCTCAGAGTCAGAGACAACTGCTTTAGTTCAGTGATCTGATTCATGGGTGAGGTGGGGCTGATTGTAAAGAAAGAGGTTTGATCTTATCTCGTTTGCTTAGCTTTCCAGCTGAGTCTCTCCATTGGCAAATACCATGAAAAACAGAAAACTGTGCAAGCTTTCAGTCCCGGCTAAAGAGCCCTGGCACCAGAAATATGCAAATAAAGATTTTAGATTATGTAAATATGCAAGCATGCAAATACAGACTCAAAATGTAATCCTTGTTTGGGTACACATGTCTAAAAGTGTAAAATGCTTCAAATATCGATTGAGTCTAAAGCTTGTTTTTAAAGCATGAAGATTTTTTTTCCATTTATCAAGGGCTTGTTTGTTTGGGTCGACAGAGATGAGCCTTTGTCTTTTAATGCCAGGTTATTAAGCAATGAAAATGTTTTGCTCTACAATACATTTTATGCTAAATTTGCAGAGTTTAATTTCTTTTCCACTGGCAGCAGCAAATAAAATTGGAAAAATAATGACTGTTTGTAGATATTCCCTACATCTTCCATTGTTAGGACAATCAGATAGCCCAAACCCTTAACTCATGCCACTGGTTGAGCCAGAGAGTGCTTTTACATGCACATTCTTACAACAAATATGCTTAATAAGCCAACAATGTGTGTGGTCATGTAAACGCAAAAAAACGGTGTTCCTTTATCAGTATAAGGTCAAAAACAGCATGAGAATAAACCAGTCAACACTGGTAGTTTTTTGTCCATTATGATGATTTTGCATTGCATATAACACCTTAACCGGCGTTCTTATCGGCTTATCCTATGTGCTCATGTGTTGAGCGCATGACTCTTAATGGTTTGACGTCAAAAGCATAGAGAATAGCACGATTATTTCAAATGTGAAGTAAACACAGATTTCATGCTTTGTCAGATGTTTTACATAAGCTGGTTTTAGAGAGTAATCAGCGTACAAGTGTGCCTGTAAACATGCTCAGTGTTGCTATGTTGAGCCGCTCAAACAAGCACTGTGACACATACTTTTTTTGGAGGGAAATCAGCCCATTGTTGTAGTTGTCTTGGAACATTATACTGAAATAAAAGAAAGGCAAAGAGTTGCCAGGGTGCAAATAATTGTATATGCTATTTACACCCCTGTGCAAATAGTGGCAGATTTTATTTGTACCCCAACCCTTGTGCAAATAATGGTAGATACTTGCACCCTGGTGAAAATAGTGTCAGATACTATTTGCACCCATATTTAAATACTAACATACATAATATGGACATCACTGCATTGTGCTTATTGTGTTTATTTAAAGTCCAACAGACACACTACATTAACCCCTACCCCTAAACCTAACCCTAACCTTACCTTAGAAAAAAATAACCTTGATTTTACTACAGTAACTATAGTTTCACCATGGTATTTTTTTGTAAATTTACAGTAACCACAAAATTACCCATGGTTACCATATTACCACCATATTACTGTAGTAACACCACGGTTAATGGTTTGCATTAAAACTATGATTTCTGCCAAAAAACATGGTTACTACAATATTACTATACAGTGAAGCAATCTACACACAGGCGATGCTGTGCCGCGGGAATGAGTGCAATTGACAGACCCCTCTCTGTACTCCCCGACATTCACTGTAACCGAATCACTGCGATGAAATCAACATTTACATTCTTTTTTATCTATTATTTTAAGTAGTATTAAAGGAATATTAAGAGTGGAAACAATAAAACGGGTGTTAAAAAGAGTGGGAAAAACAGCGGATTCGAACCGGGGTCACTAGGACATCAGAACACATTCACACACCATCTTTACACCCCATGCCACTGCAGCAACATCTATTGTCTAGTTTGTCATATATTCCTGTGGTTTCACCAGACTGTTGGGGTGCAAATAGCTGCAGTGTGGCAGAAGCCATTTATGCCGTGGTGCAAATAGACCAGTGGCGAATTCTCAGGGCCAGCAAAGCCTTCTCTGCTGGCCTAACATGCCAAATAAATAAATATTTTTCATCCTTTCGTTCTCAATCACCTTTTTGCCTATGTATTTTAATCACTTTCCACTCTTAATTAATCTACATACAAATAGAGAAAAATGAAAAATTTATCCAGTCAGAATTTATTCCTTGATGCTTACAAAGTGTGACAACTGTTTCACAAATCGCATGCCCGAAGCAGCGCGTGAGTTTGAGCTCCACCCTGTCAGGCCTTCAGAATTTCCACAGAATCCCTCAACAGTGCAAATGAATGGGCAACTAAAGTCAGATTGTCAGATTCATCAGCCAATCAGATTGATTTATTTGTTCTTGGTGGGTGTGATCTTTAGGATATGTCCCGGTCGAGGCCTTCTAGCTGGCCTTGAGTGACGCAATCACGCCTTAAGTGATGTATGTAATTCAAGAGCGAAAAGCGTAAGATCAAGCTGTCTGACGAGTCGGCTGTCATCACTGCTGGTATTGCCGTTAAGAAAGAGATCCTTATGGATTTAAAAACACGAGATGTTCTGCATGACCGTGCGATTTATTAAACAGGAAAGGAGGACTGATTTTCACTTCAAGCAAATTGGTAAGTACTTTTTGCATTGTTGTAGCAACATCGGGAGTTTTTTAAAGTGTAATTTATGCTGCTTGAGCATTCAGTGTTGGATCAAGTTTTGAAAAGTAGTGCTGTGCTCCATTCAACTTGGAAAGTAGGATTTTCCAACTTCCTACTAGGAAAAGTGCAATGGAATGCATCTTGAAGTCAGAATTACAACTTGTAGGCTCGTGCAGAAATTCTCAACTCCGATTTCACCGAGATGCAGGTGCATGATGTCACATAAACATGTCAATACTCAGGGAGATATACAAAGTAAGTGATAAATTATATTATTATTATATATATTCTCTGTTAACAACTTACTATCAACCGACAGCCTGAATGTCAATACAGTACAATACAACCTACTGTACATTCTATATATACTACTATATATACTTTTTTATTTTTTATTTTTATTGAATAATGTGTATTATATATTGTGCGTATTGTATACTGTATAGTGTATGTTATTATTTGTATATTGTGTTGTGTGTAATTATGTGTATATTAGACTTTAAATTGTGTTGTGTTAATTTGATGTTATTGTAAATTGGTATATGTCTCATCACTATCACGACTGCTATATTGATCGGAACTGCACCCAAGAATTTCACACACCATTGCACTTGTGTATATGGCTGTGTGACAATAAATGTGATTTGATTTGAGTTGTTTTAAACATTCACTGCAGCATTGTTTATCAGTTGGGTTGCTAGGAGACATCTCTAATGAGAGTCAAACCCCTGCTAAGCTAACAGGAGCGCTGCAGTTTTGTTTCCTTAAATGTGATCTTCCGAATATCGGGGAATGGAATGCATTTATGGTCGGAGATATCAAGTAGGAATATCCCACATCCAACTTGAATGGAACGCAGCATAACCATGTACTCTGTTGAAACAAAATGTATTGCAAGCAACATTTAAATCGCAAATATTATTAAATAGATTTATCCAGGTATTATAGACCTGCTTGGTAGGTTCATATGAAAAATTATGATTTTTGAATGTCTGTTCGGGTGACGTTCATTTCACAAACAGTCATGCTGCAGTTAAAATTAGGCTTGCTTGAGCATTAAGTGTTGTTTCAAGTTCTGGCTTTCGTGCGTGGACGTGTTTTTAAAATGTCAATTGGTATTACTAGTTAGCTGTGACATAATGTATGATGCCCAAAGGCATAGGGTGTCTTATTCATTGTGAAACTGTGTTTTCTTAATGGCATGAATCACACTGAAGGCCTAGACTTTAAATGCATGGCCCACCACTGAAATAGACACTCCATATAAGAAAAGTATATTGCAATATTGCATTATATTTTTTTCAACATTGCATTATTTACATGAAACACAAGGACAATGAACATATATGTAAATCATTCATAATCGTTCAACAATTAGTTATGATGGCATACTGGCAAAAATGACTTGCGAGGGCGATGTGTCTCTTGGGACTGATTGAGAACATCCATACTCCCTGTAGTTGTCCACTTATGAAATAACAAAAAGTCTTTGAGAAGTCACAACTTCACTCGAATGCCTTGAGGGCCCTTCACTCTGTCTCAAGCTCTCTCTCCAGCCAATAGCAGAAAAAAATACCCTGGAGCAAGGTTTACAGTAAAGAATACACTCATTATGCAAAGCATGCCTGCATGTAAACATACAGTATATGGTCCGCAAAGGCAGAATTTTAATTCTGAATTCAAGAAGTCCCCCTAATAAACTCTATAAAACTAGCCAGTTTTTCTGATATTGATATTACCGTTTGGTTGACTGTGAGAAGGTAAGGTAAAATACAGATTTCACATAATGATCTTGCCCAATATGTTGTATATGACAGTAATAATTAGCAATAGTTTGAAAGAATTATAGTCTTTACTGTACATTTTTTGCTGGACTCAAAAGCTTTCATTATTAGCTAGAAGAAAACTCATTTAACAGATGTATTAGAGCAGATTTAATATCTCATCAAAGCCCAAGGCAGGTTAACAATACATATAGGTACACCCATTTGGTATGTAAAGGGGGAAAAAAATAATTGAATTTTGTGTTTACTTTAATGCCTTCCATCTCCTTAAGGGTAAAATAAATTGAAATAATCTTGCAAAGAAAAAAAATTATTAGCAGTGAAATCCCTTGAGATATGATAATCAAATTAAAGTTCCCCCTGCCACTAACCTGACTATCATTTTATGGATGACAGGATAGAGTAGCATATCAAAAAACCTTGGGTGCATTGACCAAAAAAAATATAAAGAAAATATGCTATTGCAGATTATCCAACAATTATCCCTTGTTTATCATTTGTCATCCTCATTTACTGGGTTTAAAGGTCACATTGCGTTTGTGTGTGTGTGTGTGTTTGGACTACATGTCATCACTTCGAAATCTCCTCAAAGATATATCACCAGATGGCTTACAGTATACAGTTGCAATCGAAATTATTCAACACCCCTGACCAGCAATACATTCTGGTGATGTGAATTAAAACACATCAACTAAAACCTCAGTAAACAGTCAAAGTAAGTTTTTAATACACATTTGAGTGATTTTGAGAACAAAGAGTTCAGTTTACCCAAATTTTAAAATATATATTTTTTTTAAATAACTAATCTCTCCACAAATGTCATGTCAAAAATATTCAATCCCCAAAGTCAGTCATTTGTGGAGCATCCTTTATCCTTAATAACAGCAAATAAATGTTTCAGGTAAGTGTTCTCAGGCTTCGGACACCTCACTATTAGAATTTTTACACATTTCTCATGAACCAATTCTTTGGTTTCTGTGCTGCCACTGCTTCCTTGAAATCCCAACAAAGGTTTGCAATGGGATTTTAATGATGGACTGAAAGGGCCATTTAAGGACATTCCACGACCTATCCCTGAACTAGATTTTGGACAACTTGGATGTATCCTTGGTGTTATTGTCTTGCTGGAAAATCCAGTGATCACTGAGCTTCAGTTTACACACTGAAGGCATCACATTGTTCATGCCAAAATGGCCTGATACCTGAAAGAATCCATGGTGTCAGTCACATAGTCAGGATAGCCGTTTCCTGCAGCCGCAAAACACCCCCATAACAGGACTGACCCACCTCCATGCTTGACTGTGGGGATGGTGTCGTTCTTGTCATCACCTTGTCATCTTACTCCAGATGTACTGCTGACCCATGGGTCTAAAACTCATTTTCAGTTTAGTGTCATACGTCTATGAAACCTTTTTCCAGGACTCCACAGGTCTTTCCTAATTACTTCTTGAATATTCAAGTCAACATTTCCCTTGTTGAAGTTTTGCTTTCTTCCACACCCCAAGAAGGTTGCTGTTGTACCATATTTAAAAAATGTATGAATGGTGCTGCCAACTTTGTCTATTGGAAATTGAAGTGCCTTGGAAATGTACTTTTAGTCATGACCTTTCTTGTGTAATTAAATAATCTCCTCTATCAGCTTTTGACAGCTTATTTTTAATTGCATTTTTTGCATAGAAATACATTTTTGCTTACAACGCTAAACTTAAATTTTAAAACTTAAATAAGTGCCATTGCAGATTGATGACTTAATTTTGTTTTAAAACAATTACTTGTGTAGCCTTACATATTTAAGAAACAGCTACATGCAGTAGGGGTTGAATAATTATGACATGGCTGTATTTAAAAAAAAAAAAATCCTGCTATTTAGAAATATTAGGTTATATATTCACACTATGACTTTGAATGTGTCACTCAACTGATAAAGATGTAAAGTTTAAAAATTCTGGGTCATCAGAAAAGCTTACCTTTGTAAATCTTTACTGTCTCATTGGGTTGAATAATTTCGATTGCAACTGTATATGACTCCTCTGTATAGGACATTCAATGTAATACATATTTATTTAATGAAGAACTGCCTTGACCTTGAAAATATATAACATGTACAGAACATTATGGCAAGCAGCTTAATTCATGAATTTGTCAACTTTTCTTTACCTTGCCAGATACATCCACAATACTTGACTGATGTGACAGTTTATGTCCTAAACATGGTAATATAATAGCATGTCATCAGCAAAGAAACATGAGCTCAGCCTCATTAATTTGTATGTGTTGAGACAGTGATGTAGTCACACATGATGGAGGTTCCACTTAGGGACAGTAAAGGATGTCTAGTTGTTTAATAAGGGGGCACAGTCAGGTGAAGTCACTCAGGTGTTAAGTTGACCTCCCTATGAAATCACTGCCACTATATTGGAAACAATACGATATTTGGCATAATCATATCGATTGGTGGACCATAAAATACACTCTGTCTGTCATCAAATGAAGGTGCAAGGATTTATCATGCAAACGGCGCCGTTTTGTGGCCCGTTCTGCATAACGCGGCCGTTACTCTGACCGGCCGTTTGGGAAATCTCCCGATTCTCCTGCTGCATTTTATGAGTTGTTGACATCTAATTGAGACCTTTGCATGATAAATCCTTGCACCTTCATTTGATCACAGACAGAGTGTATTTTACGGTCAACCAATCAATAGAATTATGCCAAATATCGTATTGTTTCGTATTGTTTTTTGGGCCAGATTCTATGTAAAATCCCGGGCCGATTTCTCTTCCAAGTCTGTGGCTGAAAAGCAGTGTTACATTTCCTGTGATATATTGACTCATAGAAACCCTCAGCCATTCCATGTATCATGTCTTGATGTTTCCATAATAGAAACTGACTCACATAGCATGATTCACAGACGTTATTCTTGAAATTTTCTTTACAGATTTTCTTTTATGTTATTATTATTTTCTTTTATTGTTTATCATTATTATTAAAATCTGGAAAGAAATCCCAATTCTACAAGGTAAAGATTGCATATAGATTATTTTAAAACAAGTAACTTAAAAAATGACAAAAAGAGCAAGGAAAATATTTAGCAAATAGCTATAAGTGCAAATAGCAATAGATGCTGTTTACACTAAGTGCAAATAGCGATAGATGCTGTTTACACTAAGTGCAAATAGCGATAGATGCTATTTACACTAAGAATAAAAAGCAACAAAAAGCATTTTCTTTGCACTAAGTGCAAATAGTGTTAGATGCTATTTGCACTCTAGTGCAAATAGTGGCAGACACTATTACAACCCTGTTTAAA
Source organism: Myxocyprinus asiaticus (assembly GCF_019703515.2). Lineage (NCBI taxonomy): Eukaryota > Metazoa > Chordata > Actinopteri > Cypriniformes > Catostomidae > Myxocyprinus > Myxocyprinus asiaticus. Next base: position 22,864,205 of record NC_059370.1, on the reverse strand, counting down.
TACTAACATACAGTATGGTGGCATCACTGCAGCATTTTTTGTGTCTGTGTTTATTTAGAGTCCCTCAGACACCCTACACCAACCCCTACCCCTAAACCTCACCATACCTTATGAAAATTAACCATAGTTTTACTAAACTAACTAAAGGATCACCATAGTATTTTTAGTAAAACCACAAAATTAAACATGGTTACTATATTAACAACATATTGCTGTTGTAACACCATGGTTCATTGCATCAAAACTAGTTTCCACCAAAAACAAACATGGTTACTACATATTACTACTGTAAAATATGGTTAATTTGATCCATATCAAATCCTTCTCTCAACTCCACGACCAAATCACTGTGAGGAATCACTTTTATTTATTATCATAACTAGTATTATAGGAAATATTAAGAGTGGAGACATGGGAAAAAGTATGACAAGGCAAGATTCAAACCCAGATCACCAGCAGTACTATATATCCACACACTGTCTTAACACTCTGAGCTACTACATCAACAAAGTGCAGAGTTGTGTTTTGTCATAAGAGTTGACAAAGTTACACTTTGTCATAAACATGTATGTTTCTACAAGACCATTGGAGTGCAAACAATCACTCCGTTCTCCATTCTCTTAACTCACTAATATATATATATATATATATATATATATATACACAATTTATTTATTTATTTATTTATTTATTTATTTAAGCTGACAGTACAAGCTGAATCATCTGGCTTGTTATTCCACCAAGGTCTGGTCTGCAGACCTTTTCAAAGATGAGACTCTGTTCCAATCTGCAAATGCAGGCTAAATTAGAATTTAACAACCTCCCCTTCTTTTTTAAGCTTTAAGGCATTATGCAAATTGGTCCAGTGTTTGTGACAGATGTGCTATGTTTTAATTAAAACTCTTAATTCACCGATCTGCAAGGTCTGTACCCCACAGCACTCAGCTCTCACAATCACTTTTGTAAAGGTGCTTGTGCTATGGACCTACATTTTAAAGCACACACACAAACACACACATACACACCACTATTTAAGCAGATCTTTGCCCCTCTCTCAATTTAAAAGGCTGTGGTAATCTTTCTTGACAATCCTGTCACAAATACCAGTCACGAGCGATTGTGGTTTAGTATCCATCTATCAAAGTTAGTCAAGGTGTGACATCCGGCAAATATTGGTATAATGAATCTCCGGTCCATTAATCTGGAAAGAGCATGTCACAGTGGAGTGCAAGATGGAGGTGTTGGTGGGAAGCATGCTAGGCAGATATGTAGTGATTGTCACCTGTATGAGTCATGCTCATGACTGATTAGAGCCAAGCATTAGGCACAGTGTGATGAGGAATCAGTGAGGGTGAAACTGCAGATGTCTGACCTTTTTCCCCACCATCTCCATCTGTCTTCATTTCTCCACAAATGTTCTTCTATTCTACAACTAAATCCCAATCTTTCACTCTTTTGAACAAACAAGCACCACTCCTGTGCTCAAAATGTGATTGTGCTTGAAGTTATCAGCTCTCTACCCAATATGTACTGCTATAAGCCTTTTCAATATTGAAAAATTAATACATAAAGAAAATATTCACAAATGTTTAGTCAGGTTGTTAAAGGTGCCATATGTAAGATTGACAACAAGCAATTGAAATGGGTAATTTAATTAATTTAATTTTTAATTTATATATCACACATTATACAGTGAAATTCTTTTTTTCCACATATCCCAGCTAAGCTAGGGTCAGAGTGCAGGGTCAGCCATGATACGGTGCCCCTGGAGCAGATAGGGTCAAGGGCCTTGCTCAAGGGCCCAACAGTGGCAATTTGGCAGTGCTGGGGCTTGAACCCCTGACCTTCTGATCAGTAACCCAGAGCCTTAGCCGCTGAGCCACCACTGCCCCATTGGGTACTGCAGTCCAAATTCAAATTATAATATATAAATAATATATATTAATATAAAATATATAAAAAAATAATATAAATTGCATTACATCAACTTCCTTAGTTTCAGCTACATACTCACATACGTATTCATATTAGGATATACACTACCGGTCAAAAGTTTTGAAACACTTACTCATTCTTTATTTTTTTCACATTTTAGAATAATAGTAAAGTCATCAAAACTATGGAATAACATAAGTGGAACTATGGGAATTATGTTGTGACTAAACAAAATCCAAAATAAATCAAAACTGTGTTATATTTTAGCATCTTCAAAGTAGTCACCCTTTTCCTAGAATTTGCAGACATGTACTCTTGACATTTTCTCAACCAACTTCTTGAGGTATCACCCTGGGATGCTTTTTAAACAGTACTGAAGGAGTTCCCATCTATGTTGGGCACTTATTGGCTGCTTTTCTTTATTATTTGGTCCAAGTCATCAATTTCAAAAACATATTTTTTTTTTTTTTGTAATTAAATTTTAGTTTTATAATGAAATAAATTAATATGGTGGCACAATTATATTTTTGTCTACAAAACTAATTTCAAACATTTAAGCATACGAACTTCGGATCAAAAGATTTGGACGTCAGTATTCATTAAACGTATAGAGTAATCGCATTCATAAATTGAATCAATTTTGAGTCAAGCTTGTGGTTTCTGTCATATTTTTCTGTCACGCTGGTTGTTGCCGAGGTAGTAAACAGCCGTGGCCCATCTGCTCTGCTGCATTAGTCGGGATCACTTCACTGGCTGTGTCTTGCTGCCCTGAAACCAGGATGCACATGAAACACATAGTATGAATGCGAGTACTCAAATGTTGAATTTTCTCAAAATGTCCATTCCTACTAGTAGCCGAGATAAATTAGATTTTAATTTGCTAATTTTAGGTGATGCTCAATGCTTACCTGTTAAGGAGAAAAGGAGGGCTTTAAGCTGTCTCCATCTTCCAAAGGCATCTCCAATATTTATCCTTGTTTTACTACACCTCTGGTCATGGTGGTTTTAGAGGGATGGCGAGGCTTTTTAGGTCTGTTATCTCTGATCCAGTTCGTTTGCTGACTTCCATGGCTACAGCACGCAGTGTTGTTTACCTGCAAACTTGTTCAAATCTGGCAACCCGGCAGTGTCGAAATATTATTTGTGAGTGGGCGGGATCACACAGGCCAAAACATAAACATAAATTCCGTCCGGAATGGAAACTTCAAAGTACAATATTCTGGATGTAGCACTGTTATCAGAGAAGCCAGTATTTCAACTTTTCAACAAAAATTCCTAATTATTTAATGACATATTATGGTCATTTTATGATTTAGTACAGTAAAAATATTACATGTAGCACCTTTAAGTGTCAAAAATAGAATTATGTGTATAAGTTTGGAAACTGAGTTAGAAGTGCATGGCTCTTTATCTGAATACTTTTCATTTTTATTGGGGTCATTATTAAATAATTCAATAAGTAGTTCCTGTCCTCGAATCTGTTTGGATGAGCAGTGTTTCAAGAGTGTTGATAGACAGTCCAAAAGCATTGGGACACATTACCTTGTTTCGCTCTGCTTCTCCTTGTTAACAGCCCTCAGTCCAGCCTCTCTCAGCCTATTGCGGACAGTATGAGCTCTGATGGAGGGATTGTGTGTTCCTGGTGTAACTCGGGCAGTTGTTGCCATCCTGTACCTGTCCTGCAGGTGTGATATTCGGATGTACCGATCCTGTGCGGGTGTTGTTACATGTGGTCTGCCACTGCGAGGATGATCAGCTGTCCTTCCTGTCTCCCTGTAGCACTGTCTTAGGTGTCTCACAGCACGGACATTGCAGTTTATTGCCCTGGCAACATGCAGCATGCCTAAGGCACGTTCATGCAGATGAGCAGGACACTGGGCATCTTTCTTTTGGTGTTTTTCAGAGTCAGTAGAAAGGTCTCTTAGTGGCTTAAGTTTTTATAACTGTGACCTTAATTGCCTACCGTCTGTAAGCTGTTAGTGTCTTAACGACCGTTCCACAGGTGCATGTTCATTAATTGTTTATGGTTCATCGAACAAGCATGGAAAACATTGTTGAAACCCTTTACAATAAAGATCTGTAAAGTTATTTGGATTTTTATAAAATTATCTATAAATTACAGTGTCCTGAAAAGTGAGGTTTTTTTTTATTTTATTTTTCTTATTTTTTTTGCCAAAATGGGTGAGATGAGTGGGTAATGGTCCAAAATGATAACGACCCAAGTCCAGATAGCTTGGCCACTGTTTAAATTGCCTATTTCCCCAGCCAAACAAATGGGTGTGCTTATGTGTTCAAAAGGAGAAGCATTAGGTAGTCTGGCCTGTGAATTTCCCCTTAAAATAGTGCACAATTTGCAAAAGTCGTTTCCTTGCCGGGATCTTAATAGCTCATTAGCGCATAGAGTTAAAAGAAAAATAGTACCATTAGCTCAACCAGTGTATTAAACTGATTGTGTATTAGCTTGCTACACTGGCGCAGAGCGCTTTGACATTTGTTCGACAGACTTAAGAATACAGCATTAACAAACTGCTGTTTGCTTGTTTTTTTTTTTTTTATTATTGCATGCCGACTTTAGAGGAACACAATAAAATATATATGGACTATGTGACATAGATCATTCTAGATGCCCGGGCGCTAGCGTATTAACTCCTTATGTCTTAGCGGGCTGCTCCTTCTCTTGCCACCTCCCTCCTGCTTCCCATTCTCTTCTCTGCTCTCCCCCTGAGGCTCATGTCTCAAACGTAATCACTCCCATCACTCACTCTGTTTACAGCCTAATTCAAAGAGTGAAATAATATGATGAGCCTTTTATGTGCCTGTGTCTGTTTGCATCTGTTTGTGCATGTTTTGGTAGTTTAATACCCCTATTCCTTTTTTTCTCAGTATGGCGCAAGCATACAGTACATATACTGTACTATCACGGCAGCAATAAAATGTTGTTGTAAGTGGAACAAAATGCTCTTTTAATGGGATAATTTCTGAAATATTACAAACAATGCTTCTCTGCTTTATTACTCCATTTCTTCAACTTTGATTGGATTTGAATTTGGATGTAGCGTTAACTAAAACGTACAGCTAAAACACAACAGGAGTTTTCACACAACAGACACATTAATAATATAACTTACATGTGAGCCATTGTGCATATCGTATAGGATTTGGAAATAAGAAGTTTATTAATTTTATCATGGAACTTACTCAGTAAATAGGCCTACTCTGTGCAGTGATTAAATGTGTTTTTGCTGAGGAGACTCCAACCAGAAACTTTTTATAACTGCTTTGTAATCCTGTTCCCATACCATCTTGCTTGGTATGCAGACATGCTTTCTGGCATGATTGGTTTAAAATGTATGTGCATTTATTTCTGCATGCAGCTCTAATGCATATGCTCAGAGATTGAAGCACTCTGCAGAAAAGGTATTGGATATAACCTTAACCCATTAGACAGAGAAAAATACAGCATGTTATGACAGATTACTGTCAAAAGGGTAAGCAAGACAGCACTTTTCTTTCAGTGCTAAAGACGGGCTAAATAGCAACAAGGGCAAAAATGTACAAAAATCTGTCGTCCGCTTAGGCCCCAGCCCATCAGCCCTAAACAGACAGCTGTGGTTAAGCCATTTTCCAGCTCTAATCTCTTAATAAGATTATAAAAAAGTGTAAATACTGTATGTTTACGCATTACTAATAATTACATGTCTTGTCATATTCAAAGAACTGATAAATATGCCCTGAGTCTACAATCCTACATATTAACTTGAGTTTGTGCTAAATGTGCATAATGGATTTTTTAAAAATCTATAAAAAAATAAAATAAAATAAAAAAAAAAACACTTTAAAAAAATGCATTGTAAAAGGGAGTGGGACTGCATTTCTTTTTTTACCCCTTGTTTGACTTTGCATAGTGTCTTTAAAACAAATGCTAATTTGCCAGTGTTTTGGTCATTTTGAACAACATTTGTAGATTCATTTCTATGCTGGTGGTTATGCTGAGCTACCAGATTTGAGGACAGACAATTTAAGCAAGGTCTTTTAAAATTCAATTACATAGTTCTGTTTCAAGGTTAATTTCTTTACCTAATGAAGGTAATCTTGAGAGGTCTTTATTCTAGCTTTCTTCATACTTGGCACACATTTTCCCATGTGAGTATGCTCATATTTGTTGCACTGAATTGATTCCTTACTTGCCTATCATGCAATCAAAGTTGCAAGCAAGGCATTAGAGCATGTGCTTGTTTTGATAACACTTTACAGGCCTCCTGTAGCACAATATAACGTAAAGTCAGGATGCATCAGAGCAATAATTAAAAGATGTATATTCCCAACTGTTTAAAATATATTCCTTAAATTTGTCTGAGAGCAAAATGTGCCTCACTTTACAGTTACAGCTCTTCGATTGGCTGACTTGAGATATTTCCTCCACTAGATGCCTAGATGAAGAGCAAGTACACAGTATAGAATGCATCTGTCAAAAATGGAGAAGCTAATTTACAGCCTGGATAAATGATCTCCAGACAGGGGTGTAGATTTCAGTGGGGGGTAACCCCCCTAATATTTATACCATGATCAAAGGAAACATGTAAATGCTTCACGAAGCAACCCCCCAATGTTCAAGAAAAATCTTACGCCCTTGTCTCCAGACACATATCTGACATATTTAGGCATATCTGACTAAAAATGTATCCTGTAGTTAGCTGATATCTGAATGGTGGGAATGTTTATACACCATGTCTGCGATGAAACAATGTCATTATTGACAATATTGCTGGGAAAAATACATGAAAAATGTTTTCCAATTTTGTCAGACTCCATCACCGGTCACCTTAGCCCTGCATTTAGAGTCTTTATTTTCTGCAAGTCTCAATGCTTTTTGAGACATTATCGTACAAATGGTTTTACAGAATGGACGGCAGTGTTTTGTTACACAGAAGTGTGGGGTATAAAGTGAAAGAAATAAAGGGGTGTCTAGACCAAACAAGGTCATTTTCAAAGCTACATATTTTTATAGTTTGTTTAGTGGCGTTATCAAAAATATTAATTATGGAAAGACTGCATAGGGTTTCTATCCTATCCAAGCAGTCAGAGATTGGTCGTATTCAATTCTTTATCTGCTAGAAACTGAAGCTAGGTTTTTGACTGGACTCGAGATCTAGGCATCATTTGGGAGGTGTGAAGTAATAATTTCAAACAGCAAGCTCTGAAGATGATTTTGATTGCATTCTATCCTTAGGATATCTCCAAACCATCTATCTTGTGGTCAGTAACTGTGTTCATCTTATCCAGTCATGGTTAAGTAGAAAGAGGGGAAGATACCATCATTCTTAAATAGCATAGACAAAATTATGGTAAAACTTTACAATAAGGTTCCACATTTAACAATATACATCCACATAACATTTGTTAACAACATTAATTAACATGAACTAACAATTAACAATAATTTTACAGCATTTATTAAACTTAGTTAATGTTCATTTCTACATATACTAATACAAAGTTGTATTTGTTAACATGCACAATGAACATGAACGGTAACACTTTCTATGAAGTTCATATTTATTATGTATCATAAAGGCTTTATACATGCATTGTACTGCATTCATAGTGTCTCATAATACACCTTATAATCAGTTATAACTTCTCATAAATAATTATAACTTAAGTTATAATACATTATAAGACTTCCCCTGTTCATTGTTATACTTAAATGCATTATAACACAAGCAACGTCCAATTTTAACACAGCAGAAGCTAATATAGTTAATCGTTTAAGTGATGTCATGAAAAAGCAGCATAGTGTAAACAGTCAAAAGGCTTTATAACATGATCATATTATAAGTGGTCTTTGTCTGCTTTAAGTAAAGTTACAAAAGCAATATATTCTTATAAACAGCCATAACATAAACTTGTAACATACATTACATGTCAAACTTATACAATGGAATTTATGTATAAAATAAGTCTTTAAAAAAGATTCACAAACACCAAAGTTTATTGAATAGAGTCCAGTATGGAATCAGCTTGTTTGTTTTTTGTTTTTCTCTTTATTTTTTATGTTTTTTGTAATATCTCAAAATGTATTTAGTTATTTTGTATTTTGTGCATGTGTAATGAATAGTAATTTCAAGCATGAGTTGAAATGTCTTATAACCACTTAAAAATATCTTATGAATGTTTATAAGAAGACATTGCTTTCGTCACTTAACTTAAAGCATACCTATTATATATATTACAAATATATACAGTATATATATATATATATATATATATATATATATATATATATATATATATATATATATATATATATATATCCTAAGGTATAACTATGAATAGGTAAGTATAATAATGTATTAAAATTGTGGTTAAATTTATTTTTGAGAAGTTATAACATATTATAAGGTGCATTATGAGACATTACTAGTGCATTATAGTGACTTTACAATGCATTTGTAAAGTTTGAAGGATGTGACGCGAGCAGGATCTAAATGCAGCAACTTTAATGATGAATAAATTAAACAAAACACAAGACTGGATAAACTTTGAACAGGGCAAACTTGGAACCAGGAAACAAGAACTAAACATAAACAAACAGGCTAGAACTCGGAGCACAAACTGGATAAACACACATTTTTTTCAGAATCATCTCAGGAGCAGATTCTAGATGCTCCAAAAAAAAAAAATTGTCCTTGGGGTGTGGGGGAAAAAGGGGAAAACAGGCAGTTCAAAGGGGCACAAGAGGCAAGGGGATGAGAGGAACAGGGCAAAGACAGGGAGGCAGGGCCAAGATGGAGCCGGAGACCAGGGATACCAGAACAGAACAGGTGAAAGGCCTGGAGACCAGGGAGACCAGAGCGGATCAGGCGGAAAACCATGAGACCAGGGAGACCCGAGCAGATCGGGTGGATGGCCAAGAGACCAGGGAGACCAGAGCAGATTGGGTGGATGGCTGAGAGACCAAGGAGGCCAGAGCAGGTCAGGCGGATGGCCATGAGACCAAGGAGACCAGAGCAGATTGGGTGGACGACCGAGAGACCAAGGAAACCAAAGTAGATCAGGCGGATGGCCATGAGACCAGGGAGACCAGAGCAGATCCGGTGGATGGCCAGAAGACCCAGGAGGCCAGAGTATATCAGGTGGGTGGCCAGGAGACCCAGAAGACCAGAGCAGATCAGGCAGATGGCCAGGAGACTCAGAAGACCAGAGCAGATCAGGCGGATGGCCAGGAGACTCAGAAGACCAGAGCAGATCAGGCGGATAGCCAGGAGACTCAGAATACCAGAGCAGATCATGCGGATGGCCAGGAGACTCGGAAGACCAGAGCAGATCAGGCAGATGGCCAGGAGACTCAGAAGACCAGAGCAGATAAGGTGGACGGCCAGAAGACCCAGGAGACCAGAGTATATCAGGTGGATGGCCAGGAGACCCAGAAGACCAGAGCAGATCAGGCGGATGGCCAGGAGACTCAGAAGACAAGAGCAGATCAGGTAGATGGCCAAGAGACTCAGGAGACCAGAGCAAATCAGGTGGACGGCCAGAAGACCCAGGAGACCAGAGCAGATCAGGCAGATGGCCAGGAGACTCAGAAGACCACCTCAGGTAGGGGCTGGATCAGGAGGCCTGGTTGGCGACCACAGGGCCGAAACAGGATCAGGAGGCCTGGGTGACAACTACAGGGTTGAGATAGGGTTAGGAGGCCTGGGAGGCAGCCACAGACTAGAGACTGGAGCCGTGGAAGGCTCGGAGGGTGGAGCCATGGCAGGCAGAGCCATGGGAGGCTCGGGGGGCGAAGCCATGGCAGGCAGATCCATATGAGGCTCGAGGGGCAGAGCCATAGAAGGCAGGGCCGTGGCAGGCGGAGCTGTGGGAGGCTCAAGGGATGGAGCCGTGGAAGGCAAAGCCGTATGAGGCTCAAGGGATGGAGCTGTGGAAGGCAGAGCCTTGGCAGGCTCAAGGCTAAGAGTCCAGGATGACCGGGAAATGACCTCAGTGGTCGTGATCATGAGCAGAATCTCGAGAGCGACCTCTGTGGTCGTGGGCATGGACAGAGACTTGGGAATGACCTCTGTCATTGTGGGCATGGACTGAGACTCAGGAACGACCTCTATGGTTGTGGGCATGGACTGAGACTCGGGAACAACCTCTGTGGTCGTGAACATGGGCTGAGACTTGGAAACAACCTCTGTGGTCATGTACATGGGTAGAGACTTGTAAGCGACCTCCGTGGTCGTGTACATGGGCAGAGACTCGGAGACGACCTCTGTGGTCATGTACATGGGAAAAGACTTGGAAACAAAAGCCTTTCTCCTCCTCCTCCTCTGGGAGGCCGAAGTTGGCAACACAGGCTCCGGGACAGTCTAGGCTGGCAACGCAGGCTCTGGGACATACGAGGCTGGCAATGCATGCTCTGGGACAGACGAAGCTGGCAACGCAGGCTCTGGGACAGACAAGGCTGGTAACGCAGGCTCTGGGACAAACGAGGCTGGCAACACAGGCTCTGGGACAGACGAGGTTGGCAACACTGGCTCTGGGATGGATGAGGCTTCCAGCTCGTTGGCTGTGGCAGGTGTGGGCGTTGGCTTGTTTGCCGTGGCATGTGTGGGCATTGAATCGTTGGCCGTGGCAGGCGTGGGTGTTGACTTGTTGGCCGTGGCAGGCATGGGCATTGGCTCGTTGGCCGTGGCAGGCGTGGGCACTGACAAGCTGTGAGGAAGGGCCTTCATGACCCTGTGCACCGACATAAGTGGTGGATAATTTAACTTGGAAACAAGGGCCGCGGGAGGCTTGGCTGTGACATGGCATGGAGTAGACTTAAACTTGGTGGTGACATGGCGTAGAGCAGACTCAGGCGTAGCTGTGACATGGTGTGGAGCAGACTCAGGCGTAGCTGTGACATGGTGTGGAGCAGACTCTGGCGTAGCTGTGACATGGCATGGAGCAGACTCTGGCGTAGATGTGACATGGCATGGAGCAGACTCTGGCGTAGCTGTGACATGGCGTGGAGCAGATTCAGGCGTAACTGTGACATGGCGTGGAGCAGACTCAGGCGTAACTGTGACATGGCGTGGAGCAGACTCAGGCGTAGCTGTGACATGGCGTGGAGCAGACTCAGGCGTAGCTGTGACATGGCGTGGAACAGACTCAGGCGTAACTGTGACATGGCGTGGAGCAGACTTAGGCGTAGCTGTGACATGGCGTGGAGCAGACTCAGGCGTAGCTGTGACATGGCTTGGATCAGACTCAGGCATAGCTGTGACATGATGTGGAGCAGGCTGAGGTTTGACTGTGACATGGTATGGAGCAGGCTGAGGCGTTGCTGTGACATGGCATGGAGCAGGCTGAGGCATGGCTGTGACATGGAGTGGAGCGGACTCAGGCATGGAAGACTCGGAAACCGGAACCGAGATTGAGAGAGGAGGATCCTTTGAAACGAATGTCTCTAATATTAACTCCACATATTCCTCCCACGTGTAATCTCCAGTCTCTGGCAATTCCGTCCACTTGTGAGCTATGAGTCCAATCTGATACAGGGATTTCAGGTGGGAATCGGTAAATCCCGTGTATCTGGCAACGGTGCTCATCAGATGAGAGTATTCCCTAATTGGTAAGTTTGCTCAGCTCAACTGGATAAAGAACGCTGCTAGATCCATTTCGGAGGGGTCAGTTGTTCTGTAACATTTGAAAGATGTGACGTGAGCAGGATCTAAATGCAGCAACTTTAATGATGAATAAATTAAACAAAATACAAGACTGGATAAACGTCAAACAGGGCAAAACTAGGAACCAGGAAACAAGAACTAAACATAAACAAACAGGCTAGAACTCGGAGCACGAACTGGATAAACACACATACATATACAAAGACTAATGAGTAAATGAAACACAGATGAGGACAATGGAAGACAGCTGGCAGTGATGAGGGCAGGGAATTATGGGAAGTGTAGTCCATGGGGAACAGATGACAGAGGCAAAACAAAGGGCAGACAACAGTGAATCGTGACAGCATTATAAATATGGGATTCATAGAAAGTGTTACCACATGAACTAACAATGAACAATTCTATTTTTATTAACAAACATTAACAAAGATTAATAAATGCTGTAAAAATTATATATTGTTTATTGTTTGTTCATGATACCTAATACATTAACTAATTAACAAATGGAATATTATTGTTAAGTGTTACCAAAATTACTGTTATTCCTATTGCTACAAATAAGAGTAAGATGTGGGGAATGTTTTTCCAAATATTTTGCTCTTCCTAGCTGTGTGTTGCAGCTCTATTGCCTTTCGATGGATCCCAAAACTAGAAAAAGAAAAAAAAAAGAAAAAATTAAATGTAATATATATATATGTATATATATATATATATATATATATATATATATATATATATATATATATATATATATATATATATATGTAGGGCTTTACTGGTTGTTTAGATCAGAAATAATTAATAATTATTTCTTTAGTTATTAATTAATATTTAAATTAATTAATTGAATCTAACTCATTAAAACCTCATACGGGGCTCCAGTAAATGTAGTGCGCTTCGTTTAGGAGCGGGTTTGGTTATTAGCAATAATTAATAATTATCAAAGACAATTATTAATTATTAAAATCAATAGAACATTGATGAGAATCAATGTTAGCTTTTTCTAATCCTTTAAATCAACAATTATCAAAGATAATCGTTCATTGTTAACACTGATGAAACATTAATTAAAAATAACACTAGCTTATTGATCATTCAAATTCAACAATCATCAAAGATAATTATCAATTATCAAAAATCAATAGAATATTAATAAGGATTAACATTGACGGGGCACCACCCTGGAATCAGGGACTAATAACCAGATAGTATAACAGTCTCAATATTAGATTGTTTTCTTAGGAAAATAGACATCCGAAGAATATCGATTTTCGGGAAAAAAAAACAATGAATGAAGGCTTGAATCCGAGCACTGACATCCTGTCAGCATGACACAGGTGTAAGCAAAACAAACCAAAACACTTCTCTTTGTAATATAACAAAGTTTATTTATGCAGTAATATCAATTAATAATTAATACAATGCAGTCAATAAACTTCTGACTTACAACTACAAACTAAACAGTGATATGATTAGATATGGAAATCAAAATAATCCTATAACACATGAAGGTGTGTGTGTGAAAGTGAGAGTGTGTGTGTGTGTGTGTGTGTGTGTGTGTGTGTGTGTGTGTGTGTGTGTAAGGAGGGACGTGCACAAAATGGCGGACGTGATTCTCGTGGAGAGTATGTCACGCGAGACTTCCGGCCAGAAAATATGGCGGTGAATGTGGGCAGAGAGAAACCAGTCAATGGCGTCTACCAGTTACCGCGTGTATCCGCTTGTACGATAGCTTAGGGACAAAGCTGAGCTTTATCACGAAGCTATCTACTAGCCAAAAATGTGTGCCAGAATGTTTGTGAGGGGTCGCGCGTGTGTGTGTGTGTGTGTGGTTAGTACGAGAGAGAGAGAGAGAATTAAGTGACGGCCCCAAAGCCGATTTCGCGATCGTGGGAGAGAAAGCAGCTGTTAGTTTATTACTCAGGGACGCGGTGGACAGCTCGTAAACCATTCCGTGTTCTTTGACTCTTTAACGGATAAACTCAGTTTGCCGGTCTCACCCGCGATGGCGGAAATGCACAACAGCCCAATGTGGTTGGACCACAATACAGCAAATCAAATTCTTGATAATTAATACCCTGAGTATTAATAATGAGCGGACATGGCGGTCCGTAAACTGTACAAGCAAAAACCTTGGTACACAAGAATAACACACTATAATATTCTATCTCTGCCCAGACGTAAACCTCTTACTTGAATCGCATGAGGATGCAGAATGTGTGTTCATCCGTCCTTTAACTCAGACTCGGTTCCTTGAGGCTCGGGTGATGACGGGAGGCTGTTTCCTCGCTCTGTCGGCGGGCGGTACGGCTGCTGATTCTCGGCAGGCTGGCGGAGAAATTAGCAACGTCGACTTGATTGAAGATGGAAGAGAAATCTTTTCTCTCTTCACTTCTGCAGGCAAACGGACGAAGATGCAGATTGCTCGGCGGTCTCCTTCGGATCCGTTAGAGTGTTCGGTTGAACACAGAGTAATCTCAACTCGTCCAGCGAGATGGAGATTGTATGGCCACAGTTTCAAGTCAGACATTACTTCCTTGTGCCGCAAGGCTGCACCTGAGAGCAGCGATGAGCTGCATCTACGCACGGCAAGCAAAGTTGCTGGAAGCAAATCCCGGAAGCATTTCAGAGGTATTTCTACTCCTGATGATGTCATGGTTGATGTGCGTTCTGTTGTGTGCCTCATCCAATAGGAGTTGAGAGTTTGATCCTTTAGTGAGCAAGGCTTCATGGGAATTGTAGTCTGTTTTGGACTCCCTTTGTTTGATTTTGGCGCGGTTTTTATCAGAAAGATTTACGACTTGTTATGTGGGGGCCTGAGTTAGGTTTTATGACTGTGTTAGGCCTGCCTTTGTCTTCTATCTGAATACATGAGGCCCAGCATATATATATATATATATATATATATATATATATATATATATATATATATATATATATATTAGGTTTCTTATGAAACTTTATTAAAAATAAAATCTTCTTGACTGCCATTTTCTTCTTAATTTCTAACTAAAAGAGTTAAGAATATTTTGTATTCCCGAAACAAAAAAGAAAAATAAAAAATTCTTAAACAGTTCTTGTCTTTTTCATTGTAAATAACATCTTAAAGTTAGGATAACCTCAGTTTTCTTACAGTAAATTCCAAAAGGTAAGATGTTCATATGTGACACTCTATCATTTTGAATCGGAAGTTTTAATGGGCTATTTGTGTACAAATGTGATTTTAGACCAAAACACGTTTTTGACTGTTCTGTGTTTAATTGTTTTTTTGTTTTTTTTTTAGAATTTTTTTCAGCTTCTTAATGTGGTGACCAATCATGCTAGTCAATTCAAATGGATGCGCTCTCTCTATACGATCTTTAGAGTCCATAGAAACATAATAATTATATCATTAGAAAGCTAAGTCTGCCCTTTTTACTTTAGTACATAAAACCCCAAATGTGTTTCTGGTCAATGCGACTCAAAATGATGGTGATGGTCAAAAATATTACAAAAAATAATATTACAGTAGAATACTAGCTACATAGATTATGGCCATTAGTGTTGTTAAACCAACACATCTCACGCACTTTAAATGAAAAATAATTTAAAAAAAAAAAGATCACTATTGCTTCCTACTTTAAACAATGGTCAATAGATTGTGGTCAAATTTATTATGATGATTTACCATTGTTGAAGTATTTAATTTTTCTTTTTAATTAGACAAGGCAACTTCATGAGCAGGGCGTCGTTTCCCAAAAACATTGTAAGCCTAAGTAGATTGTTTTAGTCATTTTAGTTTTGCGGCCTGTTTCCCAAAGGCATCGTAACTTAAGTAGTTTGTATATTTACTTGTGCTCTGGGCTGCGTTTCCCAGAAGCATTGCAAGCTTAAGCTGATCGCAGATACCATTGGCGCCAATTGTTTCTACAACCTACTTAGGCTTACAATGCTTTTGGGAAACGGACCCCTGAGTAATTGTACAGGGCTAAAAGCATCGTAAGGACATAGACTTATGCAGACACTTGCAGGACAATCACGAAATTACACCAAATACAATTAAATACAGGTAGCTACACTTTATGCTGTGACTCTAATATCAGCGTACATACATTTTATTTATTTTTATTTAATATATATTTTAAATAATATATATTTTTTTAATAAAATATCTTTATATATTTCCACAGCGAGGTAAATTAAAAAAAAAAGTTTATAAAGTTAATGAAGTTAAAAATTACAAGCAGCACTATACGGTCACATTTCAGCACTTCAAGTATACTGACAGCGACTTTCTTATGTAGCACTTATAGTGCCTCCTCACACATTCATGTTAAGTGCAGTTTTGGGAAACTCCCATAAAAAAGAATGAACTTTCGTTAAATTGCTTTCTCTTAACCCTTCAATCGTTATTGGGACATGAGGCCCAGGATAGTATAATAAGACAATATCAAACCCTGTCATTTTATTCGTAGGAAAAAAAATTGCGACGTTCTTAAGAAAATGTTTGAGAACTTCTTAAGAATTATTCAAGAACTGCATGGTTACAAACTGCTCATAATTTATCCTAAGAACTTTCGTATTTTATTTATTTATTTATTTATTTATTTCTTAAGAACATTTTCGTGAATCCGGCCCCAGATTATTTTAGCCCAATCTTAACAGTTTATTTTGTGCATGTCAGCTCAGGTTGTTTTGTGATCCTTTTGTAATGCAATGCAAGCTTTGAAAATAAGCTGTAATTAAAGGATTGATTGGGCAGCGGAATAAATATACTGGACCTGACAGCAAATCCGTCACGCGTAAGTCATTCCCTCTACCATATTAGAAAATGTAATTTGCACTTGTGCATATTCAAATTTGAAATGCAATCCGTTACGACACACGGGCGGTTACGTTTGCCATCATTGACGTGAAATCTGGCGTGATGCATCTTGACGCGCCATATTTGAAAGTACACAAATGCAAAACAAGATTTGAGATCTATGGGGGAGAATTTTTATTTATTTTTTTTCAGTGAAAAACGACTATTTTTTTTTTTTTATATAACCTCATCTTTTATTTGTTTTCTTTTTTTGTTCTCACACACTTTCATTTTCCAGACACACATTTATTTCACTCTTCTGCTTCTAATGAAATGATGAGCAAGGCACTTAACTCCAGGTTGCTCCAGGTGGACTGTCCCTGTAGTCAGGGCACTGTAAGTTGCTTTGGATAAAAGCAGGTGTCTGTTGCGGGCGGGGCGGTGGCTTCCGTGTGATCATAAAACATGTCAGGATAAATACGTAAATGCATTCACATTGCAAATGAGGGAGTCTGTGCTAATGTTTACTCTGCCACAGTGATTTATTACAAAGACATTCAGAGACTATCATTAGTTTAATATGAGTAAAAAGCCCTGCCTTGTGCTCTTCATATTTTGACCATCGCAACCTTCTGGTAAATAAAGCAAAGCAGCTGTGTCACTTCACTGCAGATAACATCACTCAGTATGCAGGAGGGGCCAAGTATAATCTCACTCAACTTTATGGGAGTGCTATCTCCTCCTGCATGGATATTAAGATATGAAAATGTTTGTATCAATGAGTGCAGGCACAGGGACTGTCTGCCAGGCATCTGCTTTTACTTTATTGTTGTTATGTAAGACCACAGCGTTTTATCTCAGGTGAGTTATTTGACATACTCATAGCCTTCGCCATCTTATCAACTTCAGCTGTGATCCAGAGACCACATGAATCAGAGGCCTTTAACAGTTGTTAAACATGGGTAAACATGAGCTGATGAATCTGCAGAGACAAGCCTACTCTGGGAATAGATAACTTGGTGATGTTACATGTCTGTTAGTTTGTTTCTTTCCTAGTTTTTATGCTGGTGAGATACAGTATGTACAGTAGGTGTGTCCTAAATGAAATGAAGAAACTTATTGCTCTGTATTTGCTCTGGGCAAACACTACATTGCACACCAATTAGATTAGCTTTGTAATTATTACTAACAATTACTGGCAGATGCAATGGTAGAGAAGCAAGGTTTTAAAAAAGCCAGTTGGACAGTGAGTTTTGTAAAATAAAATGCAGCATGAAGGCTGCTGGATTTACTAGTAGCTGGCCTTTTTGATGAATACAATTCCCTCATATGTTGAAGCACAGAGTGTGATTGTCAAATAGATAATTAAATAATATACATGTATATAATATTTATAATTTAATTTGTGAATATACAGTATTGTCCATGATTTCCATAATCAGTATCATGTTATCTTGAGACATACTTATACTCTTACAGTTCCACTTCTGTCATCATTGTACCCATATTGAAAGACGCAAAGATCTAATAACATTATCCAAGTCCTCAAAAAGCGAATTATTCATGTAGTGTCACAGCAGAAAGGTGAGGGGGCTCCACTAGGGGATTTTTAAAAGAGTGCAGTGCAGGCTCTTTGTCAAGATCAAGTAAAGTGTCAAAAATCTCATGGGATGGAAGTAGACTGTGGACATGGAAAACTTGCCCTCTCTGGACGCCTCTGAGCAAAATAACATTTTATAATTGACTTTTCATACAGATTTTGTAGTTTGTATATCTTTCAGCCCTCTTAAAATTAGAGAAATTAAAGACACAAAGAGGAATGGAAATTATGCATATTTCAGTGGAATGGACTGACTGCATGATTTTTCAACCACAAAATAATTATAAGTGAAAATTCTTGTCACCTCTCTCTCTCTCTTTCTCTCTCTCACACACACACTCACGCACACACACATACATACTGTATATGGGGGCGTGGTCGTGTGTCTGTTTGCGGCAGAGAGGGAGTGGTGTGGCTCGTCAAGTTGGCTGACATGATCTCTAACAGCTGTTTCTTGTTACAGTGATAGCGGGAGAGGCCTCAAAAGCAGCCAAAACATGCCAGAGGGCAGAGAGAGAAGGACACGAGTGTGCTGTGACTAGCGTGTCTTATTTGAGTGTTCTAATGTTTTTAATGTTGTGAAGCTTTCAAGAAGTTTATGCTGACTGAGAGTTTTGTTACACTGAACTGTCCGAAATAAGAAACGCACTGTGAAGAACACACACAGAGAGTGTGGAAGGCAGAATAAAAGCCTACCTGAAGCATGTCACTGCTCCCTGTCTCGTCCTTTGCCATACCCGAACCTGAAGGAGTGTTACATATATATAGTCACTATCTCTCTTTCTCTCATGCACACACTCTGGCAAAATTTTTAAAAATGGAGAAAGAAGATGAATTCCCTCATTAAGAGTGTTTTTAATGCATTAAGTACTTTATTCATGAAAATTAACAAATGATTAATTCCACTCAGAAGTTCTTCCAGTCATTTCAACAGATATATCCTGTTATTATTTCATGCTGACTTCCCTTCTCAAGACTTACTGCAAAGATGTTATTCTCTGATTACAGGTATTTTGATCAACTCTAAGAAGCATCATATCAGGCCATTTAATGACTGCTACTTGGGTGATGTTATTTTTAACCATGCAATGCACAATTCAAAGTAATTTGAGTTACTGTAATTTAATTTGGCTCAGCCCAAGAGTTGACATTGGATGAAATGGCTAAGGAGCATTTACTACAATGAATTATTGAGGGTTATTATTTATTTATTTATTTGTATTGTTAAATTCTATAGTTTATACTTTTAATAGTTATCATTTGTGGTTCTAAATGACTTTTTACAAAGTTTTTTGGTTAAATCCAATGTCCTGAACAATTTTAACCAATTTCAAACTAGTGAAACTGCTATAAAGTGTTTTTTTCTTTCTTTCTTTCTTTTTTTTATCTGTGCTAATCGTTTTAGCATATCCCATCAAACAATGATCTATTAGCAAGAGTAGGGATAGCATGAAAATATATTTAGTTTTTACTCTAAGTACAGATTTTTAGCATAGTTGATTTTGTTTTCTAGACATTCACAGAACAACCAGACCTGTTCAGAATCTTTTTGTTAAAAAATAAATAAATAAAAGACAATTGTCACAATAATCATGGGTGTTTAGTTTTAAGAAAGCATAGGCGCTTAACACAACATAATTCAAAAGCATAGAGAATGATGGGAAGTCAAACCTGCTTTCTCCTTGGCTCTGACTGCAGTTTGCTGCATAATGTCTCTGAAAAAATCAAAAACAAAAAACAATCTGGCAGTTCTTTCTTTTCCGCTGGCAAGCTAGGGGAGGATGTCACCCATGTCTCGGCTCAGGAGAATAAAACTGCAACTCTCTCCCTTCTTTTCCCTCACACATACAGTATGTTTCTCTTTTACTCCTTTCCAACCCATGCGTCCTATCACTCTGTTTCTGTATGTGCATATGTGGTTGCAAGATGTGTGTGTAAGAAGTGAAAGAGAAAGGAAAGCAAGTGATGATAAAGAGCAATGGACACACAGTCGGACAGGACAAATGCACAGGCCGAGAAATGAGGCAGAAATAAAAAGACGACAGCTCTCTAGTAGCCTTGGCCAGGTTGGTGGAGGTGTGTAACAAAGGTTCAGGTTGGCAGATAAAGGAGGTAGCAGGAACGTCTCAGTTACTGTTGTAACCTCCATTCCCTGATGGAGGGAACAAGATGTTGTGTCGATGTAGTGACACTAGGGGTCGCACTTGGGAGCCCCAAACACCTCTAATCTTTGAGAAAAGGCCAATGAGAATTGGCGAGAGGAATTTGCACGCCACTCCCCTGGACATACGGGTATAAAAGGACCTGGCTCGCAACCACTCATTCAGGTTTTGTGCTGAGGAGGCAAGACATGGTCCCGGCCATTTCAGTGGATAGTACCGCGTTGTGGCAAGAGGGACACAACATCTCGTTCTCTCCATCAGGGAACAGAGGTTACAACAGTAACCGAAACGTTCCCCTTCTGTCACTCACTCGACGTTGTGTCAATGTAGTGACACTAGAGGTCCCTATAGAAAAACGCCACAACAGCTGGACCGTGTTTCGTGAACTGCTGATGCAGGTGCAAGCAAGCTGCTGCATGCATAATAGCAGGTGCATCAGTCCACACATAACCTCCCCCAATGCCCCACAAGACGTCACGTAGTTCCCCACATCCCAGAGGGGGTAAGCGACGTAACTAGCATGGGAGCAGTCCACGCCAGCCGCAGCCTTTTCTCTCTATGTTTCTCTCCACGGAGTATTAGATTCGTCTGGGGCCATCTAACACTATTATACGCATCGGGGATGGTTTTCTTTCCCTTTCCTATTCTTTAAGGGGGAAAAGACCCCGCGGAGACCACATTCTGCCCGAAGGGGAGGTAACATGTGGCAATACGTCACGTGGGCTCACCAGCCACACATGGAAGAGGCGAGGTGGTAGGTCCTGCCTTGAAGGGGAGGAGCTCTACAACACAGAGACCGGGGGCAGAGAGGGCTCTGCCCAAGGGAGACGTGGGTCTGCCGACAGCTCCTTTTATATCCGTATGTCCGGGAGAGTGGCATGCAAATTCCACTCGCCAATTCTCATTGGCCTTTTCTCAAAGATTAGAGGTGTTTGGGGCTCCCAAGGGTGACCCCTAGTGTCCCTACATCGACACAACTTCGAGTGAGTGACAGAAGGGGAACCGGTTTCCACAGTTCACGTGAGTCTGTTTTATTCACAAATAAACAGTTTCCACAGTTCACGTGAGTCTGTTTTATTCTCAAATAAACAGTCCGCTTTTCAGATTCACACTACACAAGACTCTCTTTCAGGGGTCAGACACGAAGACTCTGGTCTATCTGACTCTTTCTCTCTCTGTGGACTGTCTGTCTTTTTATCTCCCCTGACTCTCACTATGAACATAGAGATGGTAATTAGTCACAATTCATCTCAGGTGGATGTCCTTACCACTCTCTCTCTCCCCAGATGGGTGCTCGACCACGCCCTCACCTCCACGAGGTGGATTAGAGACTGTTCAGTAGTGTCAGATGCAGTATGGGGAAGACATCCAGAAATGTTTCTCTCTCACACACACATACACAATAATTTCCTGTATACCTATAGCTCAGCTATTTTCACAATAGTGTGACTTTTCCAGTAACAAGCTAAATATTTCTAACAAGTAGCAGTGTATTGTCACAAAAGACTATGTAGCCCCCTCAGTAATTAAATTTCTTTATTTTCATAATGGTTATCGTTTATTTCAAATGTGCAATTAATGTAAAGTGACATAATGAATATGAGTGTATGTTCAAATGCTGAATGTGGGTAAAATGCTTGTGATGACTGGTAGAATGTAAATATCCAGTGGGAGTGTTATTCTTGGGTGATTGACGGACTCTGGTGAACCAATCAGATGTGGGAAGAGGATGATGGAGGAGAGTGTGCTCTATAACTGCGAGGAGAGGGAGGACAAGCTGCTGTTCGCTGCGCTGCAAAAGAGTTAATACAGAAGAAGACAGAGGATTTATTTTGTTATTTCCCGCTATTTGAGTTCATATATTAAGCATGGAGACTATTGTTCAACCTTTTATTGATGTATTATTAACTGTGAATACTATGGGCCAGGCCTGTTGTTTGATTTTTGCAGATTAAAAGTTGAATTAGATGCTTAATAGGACATTATCTGGGATAACTTTATGCCAGAAGACATTAGCTGGGAAGAAATCGAAAGAATCTTCAGTATTCTGTTATAATTTCGATGCCGGACTGGGAATTTGCATGGCTGGAGAAGTTTTGGCCCACGCCGGACTCAAGTGGAGCACCTGATCTACATGTGGTGCTTGCCCGTGCTACTCATCTATCGTTCATCTGATCTCAGTTTCATTGACTTTTCCTGTGAACAAAGGAGGTTTGATCACCACTTATTGCCTTTGAGGATTGCATGAGTACCATTTTGATGAATGTGGGGAATCTGCATTTCTTAAATTGAAGTACACTAAATAGTGAACACTTCAACACATGCACCAATGGTTAAGACGGGCCCCAGTGTATTAAGAGATCCTGAACCCTGAACTGGATCAAAAATACTATGGAACTGTTTTACTTAATTCACAAAGACATTTTATGGGTTTCTGTGTTGATTTAAAAATAATAATCTGTTGTGTATAATCTCAGAAAAGTATTATATTGGCAAAATTGAGTGAGTAATTAATTTACCGGATTGATTAGAGAGTCAGCTGGGTCGGATTCCATTTCACAGTGATTCCTTTGAACGAGTCAATTGATTCTGAAATGATTTGAGTGAATTTTGATTCCGTGTTCATAGTGATTCACCCTGGTTATTCTGAGTATCTTCATTAAGAGTGATTATTGTAACCTAAGGGTATTATTTTGCATTTGTATGTCATAACTGATTCTATTCAGTAATTTGCTTTACCTGAGTTCATTTGATTTAAATTGTTATAACAGGTTACATATATATATTTACATTTATTTTATTTTATTTTATTTGAGTTTTCATGTTTTTTTTTTTTTGTTTTTTTTTCCCTAAATATCATATTTTGTTTAAAAAAATAATTGGTTAGATTTAGCAAAGTGTTTGGGTAATTTCTTATTAATTGTTTATTTATTTTATCAAGGAAACCTTAGGCATACATTCGAGTCATTGTATGAGTTTTGTTGGTTGGAGGCACCCTGGCGCATAAAAGAACTTGTATTTATAATATTTAATTCATATTAAGGGAAAATACAGCTACATTTCTAGACCTAATTGCTGGGATTCCAGGTATACTCCTGTTGTATCATAGGTGATTATCCACCCTTTTTAGTCCTTGCAGCGCATGGGTGGGTTACAACTACATTTGTCACATTGTGTTGTAAACGCAGCAGTGAAGCTGACGAAATTATCAAACACACTCACCTAGACCGTACTCTTCCTTGTAGTGCTGGAAAATTAAAATTTCTTTTAGGAAGTTCATGCAAATGAACCGGTTAAAATTTACTCATATTTAGCATTGGAGCTCCAGTTCATTTTAGTTGCTGCTGTTCATCGTATATTTCAACTCAGTTATACAAAATAGGGTGTTTTATTAGTTTATATTTAGTATACATTTTTGCTCAATTTCATGTTGTCAGACAATTGTTTAAAGTTACTCTATAACAGGTGATATTATTTAATTCTGCAATCAGGACTTCTTAATATCTGATTGTTTAAATAGTTAAAGATATTTCATTATTTAAATAGCTACAAAGTACTTAGCTACTTTTTGTTAGTAAGTTGCAGTGCAGCTATCTTATTTATTTATTTATTTTTATGTAGCTTTACTGTAGTTTAACTTCTTAAAAAAAGGAGACCTTATCTTCCACCACCCTGCTAAAGACCAACTTTGATCAGCATGAATTCACATGTTGGTCCAGGCTGGTTTATGCTTAGCCATAAAGTATTGCCATGCTAATCTCCAGCAAAATGTGCTGGTCAACCAGTGTGGTCTTTCTGGTGAAACTGGTTGACCAATGAAGTCACCACCACACCAGCATTCCATGTTGGACAGGGCAGCCAAACCAATGGCAGCATCAAGCACCAGGAGTCTTCTTTATTGTTCCCTTTGTTAAAAACTCATTTGGGCTGTTAAAACAAGACATTTCAGATAAATGGTTCAGATACAAAGTAATATAATGGATGGATAATACACCCATAGGAAAAATATCCACTAGTATTATGGAATAATTGTGAAAAACATTGTTCAGATAGGAGAAAAAATATTAGGTATGCACACATTTACAGTATATACACCAGGCAATGTTTCTCTCAGTGGCCCCTAACCTCTCTTAACCTCAGGCTCTGTTGCTGCCGCTGCCCATTTGTCAGATAGATCAGGTAATGATACTGCTGAGCTCATGAGATTTGCAAATGAATCTTGGAAATCATATTCTAGCCCTTATTCAGCAATAGCCACAGACTGGGGCTCATTTCTGATCTGGGTGGCAGCCACAATGGCTCTGTTTTTGTTTGCTGTGAATCTGCTTTGACAGCCTTTCCAAAGTTTCTGTTAAATGATAGTTGCAAGCTTCCTAAATAATAGAAACCCCTTATGAAGTGGCTGAATATAGTTATAAACTGCCAACTCTCTGCTTGCTTTTTTCGCTTGTTTAAGCAAACCAGTGACATTTAATAAAATTGCAGTGATCTGCAGTATGTTAAAGCCACAGTAGCATATAAGAGCTCATTACTAATATGAGTTGGTTGATTGATTCTTTGAGCGATACATGGGGTAAGGCTTACCATGAGCAGCGGAGAAGAAAAAAATTGGAATTAGGCTGTTGGGGGACAGTATGAAAAGAGACAGATGAGGGTGTCCAGGTAAAGAGCATG
This sequence comes from Myxocyprinus asiaticus, assembly GCF_019703515.2. Lineage (NCBI taxonomy): Eukaryota > Metazoa > Chordata > Actinopteri > Cypriniformes > Catostomidae > Myxocyprinus > Myxocyprinus asiaticus. The sequence goes on along the minus strand of NC_059370.1, from coordinate 22,839,392 downwards.
GACTACGGTTCTGTTGGGATGCCCATGTCTGTTAATTAGCACTCACCAGATGGAAGTGAACATATTCCACTTGGGAAGGTCTCCTCAGAGAGGAGACTGTATTTAATATATTATTTATTTGCAGAAATGAATGCAAATGACAGCAAGTCACATGGGAAAAGAGTAGGTATTCCATCCAACCCATCCAAAGCAAGAATGCGTGTTTTTGTATGCCTCTAAATTTATGGGAGGAGCACTTCCTGATTTCTTCGGAGCGGCACTCTCCAGAGTGGCAGGCAGGTATTGGAGATGCCTCACACTTTTGGAGAGTGTTCTCCAAGGAGAATAGTTTACTCAAGCTGCTTTGCAAGCAGCCATCTGTTAGATTTCTTATACTTCCTTCTTTCTATGTCTGGAGAGACAAGATTCCACACTCTGGCCCCTTTATTTGCAAACCCTTCAACAGCAACAGTTGCTTATTTATTTCTATCCTTATGCAGGTTTCAACTAGAAGCCAAGACAACATGCCACATCTCTAAAGGATACCTATCGCTTGCTATAATCATTCTCCTAAAATCCCAGAGTATGTTCTTCAGTTTTCTTTTTGGTCCTGCCTGTAATGCCATTTTCAAAGTGTAATACCACTAAAATCATTCACCATTTTTAAACTGAGGATGATATTCCATGCTCTATCTCCATTGTGTTATTGAAATGATGGAGTTAATTGGTGAGACACATAGAGAGACTTTCACAATAAGTCTTTGGTATCACTGCAGATCTTGTCTGTATTTCTGATGTAGATGTCTAGGCCTTGGAGGAAAGCAGAAATAATTTGCATAAGAGGGAGAGTTCTTTATTTTAGGATTTATCACAAAAGTCATTTTGCTTGTTTGGGAGGCAGAATTGCAGCATAAGAGGCAACATCTCTTCTATTACAGAAAATAATGGCTGCCCTAATCAGTGTACTCACCACAGTGGGTTGATAAGATATGATTAACGGACATGTGCTGATTACAAAATGGAATATTAACAACAGGGCTGAAAGACCAGATGATATGCCATCGTCTTGCAGAAATTTGAGCCTGTAGCATGACATAAAGTGGCCCATAGTTTTGCGAAGCACTGAAAAAGCAACCCTAATCACTGATGGTCCTTTTGTCAGAACATGTTGTCTGACTGTCACTGCGTAATTATTATTTTGCATAATTACCAGAACCGTCAGTTTCTCCTCTCTTTCTCAGGGGTTAAATTGCCTTAATTGACAGACAAAGAGAGGTTTGAGATGATCTGGCGTGCGTTACACAGAATAACAGTTGCGTTGAACCTTATTTATAACCTCATCAGTTATACTCTCTACACAGTTCACACCCTGCTTAATTACCAAGCAACCTGCCAGAAAAGAAGAAAAGGAGGAAGCAAGGAGAGGTGAGGAGAAAGGGAGGGAAAGGAGAGCATCTTCAGTAGAGGGCCTTTGGTCCCCTGGGTCAGCCAGCAGCACCATATGTTTTCACTTAGTCAATCATGTAGACACTTCTCCCAATCTGCTTCAGAAGGCTTGAGTCTGGCATGCTTGTCTCATCACTTTGATTCTGATTTTCATCCGGGTGTCTTCATAAACAACGTCTCATTCTTCCAAATGTCTGAACACACATTGATTTAGGAGAGGAATCAATGTGGAATACCAGGAATACCAGTTGCTGACATGTTTTGTGTTAGACTTATTAAAGGAAAATCTCATATTTCTCATTCACACACTTCATAGATGTTTTTTGAGGGGGTGCTTAAGTTTGTGCAAGATGAATTATTCAGTGCTGTTTAAGATAAGGCAATAACTTAAGGCAAAGAAAATATATGCAAGTGTGTGGAAAGGAATATTAACACAATTTGCATGTCTTTGGTCCAATAAACAAGAGATAAATATTGAGGTTCACAAATATGGCCTTTGCAATACAAACATTTTAATTTGTATGTACACCCCATTTATTCCATACCTGAAACTCTGATCAAGAGCTTTAAACCACACAATAAAAAAATAAAATAAAATAAAAATAAAAATAAAAAAAAAAACTAAAGTTTAGCTGAACATCTGGATTAAACAGATTTGCCAAACAAATGTTTTGTTTAATTTGATGTAGATGGATGAGGCTAGCACAGCTCAGCATGGTCCGTAAGTGATTTGCTGAACAGGAAGAGCGATTGTGCTGATCAGCATTTAATAATTAATGAAGATAACTCCACCTTCTGGAACCAATCTGTGCATTGACTATAGTTTGTAATGCTTTTTTACCCTTGTGTTGTTTTCCTCCTTTTCTTTGCTTGACAGACACAGTGGCACTTAATTACAGTCTTGCTGCAATTAAGTGGAGTGCATGTGGGTTGTTTTCCCTAAGACTGTCAAAGCTGCTCTTGAGTGATGGTTCTACTGGTGACAGGGAAAAGAGAGCTGCCCTAATGGGACAAAGAGAGGAGAGGAAAGAGAAAAGGGCCTATGGAGAACATATGATAAAGTGATATCACCACATAAAATTTAAAAAAAATGCAGATCATATCTGTAGATTTAACTGATAATATTAACTGTGTAATAGGGCTTTGCCAACAATGAGAGGCAAAGCCCATCATAGCGGAATTTATAAATGCCACAGCTTAGGAAATCTCCCTCTGCCAAGTAGAATCACTATATTAATTCAATAATGACTAATGGTCATGATCCTTTAAAGAGCACTGGTACAATACAATAATCAATAGCTCTGTTCAAAAACTTAGTTAGCTGCCTATGTAGGTAGCATGTTAAGACATTGTAGTTGTGATCCTGACAGCTTAATTATGCCGACTTCTAAGCTACCTAATTTCAGCCGAATTTTACGTCAGCATTGCATGTAAAATGTAAAATGAAAATAAAAAAATAAAAAATGGTGAATAAATTGAGAAAAATTGGTATTATATTAAATATTATTATTATTATTATTATTTTTTAATTCATTTACCCAGTATTTGTGTATGCTTGGTGTCAGCTTAGCAACTTGCTAATATCAAACTTTATGGGAAACAACTGTGCGTCAAGTATCATGCTGCCAGTGTTGTATAAAGTATCCATTTGTCATACTTGAGTAAAAGTAAAGATACCTTCATGGGAATTGACTCAAATAAAAGTTAAAGTAGCTCATGAGAAAATGACTTAAGTAAAAGTATTAAAGTAACTGATATTAAATTTACTTAAGTATCAAAAGTACAAGTAAATTGCATAAATTACAGAACAGTTCATTAAACCCATGGCAACTTATTTGATTGGTGGTGCTCATCATTTACATTTACAGATGTGTATGACTTTCTTTCATCTGCAGAACACATACAAATATTTTTAGAAGAATATTTCAGCTCTATAGGTCAATTCAATGCAAGTGAATGGTGGCCAGACATTTCAAGCTAAAAAAAGCACATTAAGGGAGCATATAGTTATCCATACTACTACAGTGGTTAAATCCATGTCCTCTGAAGCAATTCAGTTGGTTTTGGGTGAGAACAAACCAAACTGTAACTCATTTTCACTGCATATCTTCCCATTGCAATCTCTAGGCACAACCATGATTTCAAGCTTGATTTCACATTCTAGTGCTTGACGCATGCGCAGAGCCCTAGATGGTGCCATAGGAAGTGTAACCGAGCTTGAAATCCTGATCATCAAGGAGACTGCTAATGTCAAGATTTATAGTTGAAAAAGGAGTTATATTTTGGTCTATTCTCACCCAAAACCAATTGGATCAGTTCAGAAGACATTGGTGAAACCACTAGTCTTCTGGATTACTCTTATGCTACATTTACGTGCTTTTTGGAGTTTCAAAGGTCTGGCCGCCATTCACTTACATGATCTACATAACAGTGATATTCTTCTGAAAATCTTTTTTTGTTTGTGTTCTGCAGAAGAAAAAAAAAATGAAAGTCATACACATCTTGGATCAAATGAGGGTGAGAAAATTATGAGATAATTTTCATTTTTAAATGAACTATCCCTATAATGGCGCACTCAAGTCATATCAGAATGATCATATTTATGGGATGAGTGTAAATAAACACCACAGTCCAAAAAAAAAGTTGAGTGTTGAGTCATATTAGTGACCAGAACAGAGACTTGTGGGGGTGGCCCCTTTTCATTTGGGCCACTAAGCAACCACCCAGCAACCACCCAGAACACCCTAGCAACTGCATAGCAATGTGCTGAAACACAGTTAAAACAACTTAACAACAGCATAGAAACAACCTGACAACCACCTAGAACACCCTGTCAACTGACTGAACAATGTGCAAAAAACACAGAAAACAACTTAGCAACAGCATATTAACAACCTGGCAACCACATACTGTAGCAATATGCCAAAACACACAGTAGAGATCACTTTGACAACTGCATAGCATGCCTTAGCAACCATCCAGAAAACGTCATGTTTACTTGTGTAACCTCCGTTCCCTGATGGAGAGAACAAGACGTTGTGTCGATGTAGTGACACTAGGGGTCACTCTTGGGAGCCCAAGACACCTCTGACCTTTGATAAAAGGCCAATGAAAATTGGCGAGTGGTATTTGCATACCACTCCCCTGGACATACGGGTATAAAAGGAGCTGGTATGCAACCACTCATTCAGGTTTTATGCTGAGGAGCATTGTGGCAGGAGGGACACAATGTCTCGTTCCCTCCATCAGGGAACGGAGGTTACACAAGTAACCATGACATTCCCTATCTGTCACTCACTCGATGTTGTGTCGATGTAGTGACACTAGGGGTCCCTATACGAAATGCCACAACTGGCTGAACTGTGTTACGTGAACTGGCGGTGTGTGGTGGGCAGACTACTGTGTGCCTCATAGCCAGCACACCAGGTCGACACGTAACCTCCCCCAACATATTTATGAGTGTTGAACGGCCCTTTTTGGGGACAAGTCGACTACCCAAAAGATAGAGACAGGCTTAACCCAGTCGTGGCCTCTTTTCCCCTTCTTTTTTCTACTCCCTAAAAAAGAAGGGGGATTATCCGACTGGGCCGCCAGGTCTAGTCAGGGGGTGTCCCTCCCAAGGGGAAGACACCGCGGAGACCATACCTCGCCCAAAGAGAGGGGGGATATTTAAGTGGAAGAATACATCACGTGGTCTTTCCAACCATGTGGAGAGTCTTCAAGGTAGATCCTGCCCAATAGGGGAGGAGTTACTACAAACATGGAGACTGGGGCAGATGGGCTCTGCACAAGGAAGACGCAGTTTGCCAACAGGGAAACAAACTAGCAGAAGATATATCACATAGGGTTAGCCTTACAGGGAACCACCACATGTGGAGCACCTACCCCAGAACAGGACTCTTAATTAGCATGTGTACTGGGCCGGCAGTGAGTCTCTCCAAAAACTCGACTGCCACAGGGCTCGGAGGAAGTCAACCAGGGAACAAAGTTTGTGAACACTACTGGGAATTAATGGCGCATGTCTTCAGCTCTAAGGGAGGTGGAAGGCGCTATGTGCAAGCGATACACCCGGCCAGTTATCCCGGGCTTATCTGCTTGTGTTGTGTGCCAATACCTGGAATGAAACCGGTTCCACCCGGAGGTTGTAGAACTTTGCACACTTGTTGGGTGTTGCCCAGCCCGCTGCTCTGCAAATGTCTGTTAGAGAGGCACCCCTGGCCATGGCCCAGGGAGCCGCTACACCCCTGGTAGAATGGGCTAGTAGCCCTACCGGGGGCGGCATGTCCTAGGCGACATATGCCATAGTTATGGCGTCAATGAGCCAGTGGGCGATCCTCTGCTTGGAGACAGTGCTTCCTTTCCACTGTGTACCAAAGCAGACAAAGAGGTGCTCAGAGATTCTAAAGCTCTGCGTGCGATCCAAATAGATGCGTAAAGCGTGCACCGGACACAGCGACGACAGGGCTGTGTCTGCCTCCTCCTGGGGCAACGCTTGCAGGTTCACCACCTGGTCCCTAAAGGGGTGGTGGGAACCTTGGGCACATAGACCGGTCAGGGTCTCAGGATCATGTGAGAGTAACCTGGAGTAAACTAGAGTGGCGCCTCTTAGGAACCTGATGATCAGGTCGTGCTTCCCTAAGGACTTACCGTCGACTGCGTTGTGGTGTGCTGCTATGGCGGCAACGTACACCTTCAAGGTGGAAGGGGACAGCCTCACTTCCAACCTCTCCTGCAGGAAGGAAAGCTCTGATCCGACTGTGCATCTCTGGGGGTCTTCCCGATGGGAAAAACACCACTTAGCAAACAGATGCCACTTAAAGGCATACAGGCACCTCGTATAGGGGGCCCTAGCCTGAGTGATTGTGTCTACCACCGCAGGTTTTCCATGTCCCGTCCAGGGGCCAGACATGGAGATTCCAGAGGTCTGGGCGCGGGTGCCAGATGGTGCCCCATCCCTGAGAAATTAGGTCCTTACTCAGGGGAATTCGCCAGGGGGGAGCTGTCACGAGGAGCGTGAGGTCCGAGCACCACATCTGGGTGGGCCAGTAGGGTGCTACCAGGACGATCTGCTCCTTGTCCTCCCTGACCATGCACAGGGTCTGTGCAAGCAGGCTCACTGGGGGAAATGCATATTTGCACATGCCAGGGGGCCAGCTGTGTGCCAGCGCGTCTGCCGAGGGGGGCCTCGGTCAGGGCGTACCAGAGCGGGCAGTGGGGAGGATTCTTGGGAGGCGAACAGGTGCACCTGTGCCTGTCAAATCGACTCCAAATCAGCTGGACCACCTGAGGGTGGAGTCTCCACTCTCCCCTGAGGGTAACCTGTCGTGACAGTGCGTCCGCTGTAGTGTTGAGGTTGCCCGGGATGTGAATGGCTTGCAGCGACTTGAAGTGCTGCTGACTCCAGAGGAGGAGACAGCAGGCGAGTTGTGATACACAATGAGAGCGCAGACCGCCTTGGCGGTTGAGATATGCTACTGTTGTCATGTTGTCTGTCTGAAATAACACATGCTTGCCCTGGATCAACCTCCACAGGGCGAGCAGAATTATCAACAACTCAAGGCAGTTGATGTGCCAATGCAGTCGCAGACCCGTCCAGAGGCCGGCGGCTTCGTGCCCATTGCAAACAGTGCCCCAGCCTGTTTTGGAGTCATCTGTCATGACCACGACGTGCCTGGAGACCAGTTCTAGAGGAACACCTGCCCGTAGAAATGAGAGATCGGTCCAAGGGCTGAAAAGATGGTGACAGACCGGCGTGATGACCATGCAATGTGTCCCGTGGTGCCATGCCCATCTCGGGACTCGAGTCTGGAGCCAGTGCTGAAGCGGCCTCATATGCATCAACCCGAGCGGGGTGGCCACCGCCGAGGATTCCATATGCCCCAGGGGCCTCTGAAAAAGTTTCAGTGGAGATGCTGTTTTCTGTTTGAACGCCTTCAAACAGGCCAGCACCGACTGGGCGTGCTCGTTCGTAAGGCGCGCCGTCAAGGAAACTGAGTCCAACTCCAAACCGAGAAAAGAGATGCTCTGAACTGGGAGGAGCTTGCTCTTTTCCCAGATGACCTGAAGCCCTAGTCGGCTGAGGTGTGAGAGTACCAGGTCCCTGTGTGCGCACAACATGTCTCGAGAATGAGTTAGGATTAGCCAGTTGTCAAGATAGTTGAGAATGCAAATGCCCACCTCCCTTAACAGGGCAAGGGCAGCCTCTGCGACCTTCGTAAAGATGCGAGGAGACAGGGACAGGCCGAAAGGGAGGACTATGTACTGATACGCCTGACTCTCGGATGCAAACCGCAGGAAGGGTCTGTGTCGAGGAAGGATCGAGACGTGGAAGTACGCATCCTTCAGGTCTACCGCCGTGAACCAATCTTGATGCCGGACACTCACCAGAATGCGTCTTTGCGTCAGCATCTTGAATGGGAGTCTGTGTAAAGCCTAGTTCAGAACTCACAGGTCCAAGATTGGCCGCAACCCACCGCCTTTTTTCGGTACAATGAAGTAGGGGCTGAAAAACCCCTTCTTCATCTCGGCTGGTGGGACAGGTTCTATCGCGCCCTTCCTGTGGTGTGGTAGCGATCTCCGCGCAAGGTGGCAGTGTTTTCGTCCTTCACCAAGGTGAAGTGGACCCCGCTGAACCTGGGCGGACGCCCGGCGAAGTGAATCGCGCAGCCAAGTCGGACGGTCCGGACCAGCCCTCGCGCCGGATTGGAAAGCGCAAGCCATGCATCCAAGTTCCGTGCAAGGGGGACCAAAAGGACAACATCATCGGACGTACCGGCAGGTGGAGCCTCGCGGCGGGGTGGAGCTCGAGGTGCCACATCACGTTGTGGCCGTGCTGAGTCTAAGGACATTGAAGCACTTACCTGGCTCCTTGTGTCCACCCCCGGAGCAGCCTGGGACAGGGGAGGAAGAGGCCTGTCCTCATGACCCGTGGAGACTGTCACATCGGGGGCAGATTTGTGCCATAGCTGGGCGCTCAGGGGTGGAGACCGCCGCTGGAGCGCCAAACCTGCCAAATAGAGTGGTGGACGGCGGTCGTGATGACGGCTGCGCACACCGGATACGTGACCCAGGGAACAAGTAAACCGCTCTTGCTGAGCTCTTGAGTACTGCAGCCACTTGGGCATGCAACGCAATTAAATGCAAAAGGTAACAAAAAGATGTAGAGATCTGCTTACCAGCTTCAGAGCAGCAGGTTTCGTTGTCCTTGGGTCACCCGTCTCAAGGGTGCTTTGAAGCATTTCATGGGGTAGACGGGGTGCGGGATCTTGAGCCGCGCCGGGGCAGGATTTGCCAGCTAGCATCCGTCTACTGCTCCACCATCAAAAACTGCTGGGCAAAGTCCTCAACGGTGTCACCGAATAGGCCTGCCTGGGAAATGGGGGTGGCAAGGAATCGTGTCTTGTCGGCCTCGCCCATCTCGACCAGGTTGAGCCAAAGGTGGCGCTCCTGGACAACTAGTGTGGCCATCGTCCGCCCGAGAGTCTGCACCGTGACCTCCGTTGCTCGGAGAGCGAGGTCGGTCGCCGAGCGCAGTTCCTGCATCAATCCCAGGGCAGAACTACCCTCGTGAAGTTCCTTTAGCGCCTTGGCGGACTTGCAGGAGAGCCACGGCGTGCAGGGCGGAGACGGCTTGTCCAGCGGCACCGTAGGCCTTGGCCGTCAGAGATGACGTAAATCTACAAGCCTTGGACGGGGGCACCCACGCCAGGTGGCAGCGCTCTGCGGGTATAGGTGCACCGCGAGCGCCTTTATCCACCATGGGATTGCCGAATAGCCCTTGGCCACCCCACCATCGAGGGTAGTGAGAGTGGGGAAGCTGAAAAGATCGGGACCGGGCAGTAAAAAGTGCCTCCCTGTGACCTTGTCAGCTCTTCATGCACTTCCGGGAAGAAAGGAACGGGGGCGGTACGTGGCTTTGAGCGGCTTTGAACCAATCACCGAGCCACGAGGGTTCAGGGAAGAGCAGTGAGTTCCACTCTAGCCGACGCTCGCGGCTGCCTGGGAAAGCATGTCGTCATCTCCGCGTCAGCCTGTGACTGGGCAATCGTCCCCGAAGGGGGGAGCCCAGCTGAGGCTTCAGACTGGACGAGCCCGCTCTCCGATGCTGCGCTCGAGAGCTCATCACTTTCGCGGCCTCCGAATAAGAGGTCGAACTCGCCGTGAGACGAGCCGGCGGACTCATCCGGAAGCCCGATTGGGGCAGACGAGCGTGCTGAAAAATGGGAGGTCCGTGGGGGGGATACCCGGTGGAGGCGGTGCCATTGGAGTCCCCAAATCGCCCCCAGTGCTAGCCGCGCTGGCCTCATACCCGTGGATAAAAGGACCGAGGCGGGGAGCCTCTGGGGTGGCTTGCTTTCTTATGAAGTCGAGCCGCAAACCGCATCGTTGCCATGGACATATCCTCGCAATGAGAACGTGACCATCCACGAATGCTGTCTCCGCGTGAGCAGTGCCCAGACACGAAAGACAATGATCGTGACCATCAGAAGGCGAGAGATATCAAGCGCAACCAGGAATAACACACAATCGGAAAAGCATCTTTAGAAAGACGTGTCTTTTAAAAAGACGTTCCGTGTGTGCCGCTCTTTTAGAGAAATATACCTTTTAGAGGAATATACTTTTTTATTTCTGCCGAAGCGCCCAGGGGCATTCTCTGCAAAACACCAGTGCAGAGGGGGGAGAAGCCGCTGAAATACGCCGTCAGATCCAGCAGAGGTGAATGAACAGTAGTATTCAGCTCAGTGACCATGACCGTTCGGCTCCGAAGAGAAAATCTGAATGAGTGGTTGCATACCAGCTCCTTTTATACCCGTATGTCCGGGGGAGTGGCATGCAAATACCACTCGCCAATTTTCATTGGCCTTTTATCAAAGACCAGAGGTGTCTCGGCTCCCAAGAGTGACCCCTAGTGTCACTACATCGACACAACATCGAGTGAGTGACAGATAGGGAACCCTAGTTATCACATACTGTAGCATAAAAGTGCTACAAAACAAATATAACACTTTAGTAACCACCAGAAAACCAGTATTGCTTAGGCAAAGACCATTCATCCATTTTCATAAAATGTAAAAATAAATATTGTAGGACATTTTCATGAGCGCTGGTAATTATTCATACACATCATACTTTGTTTAAATGTAAAATGTATATGCATGTGATTGACTTTTATATGAACAGGTCTCCTGGAAATGTGGGAGACTGATCAAACATAACTTCATTATTTAACATCTATCATAATGTTTAAGCCTAAAAAATAAAATAAAAAAAACTCTCATGAGCAGTTTCTTGTCTTCTCCACTGGAGACAGACGACGGAACACCTAATCTGGTGCGTGCTTCGCTTGTGATTTTGATTCAGATTCATGATTCGCAAAACAAATAATTCAGACCGCTTTTTGAATCTTTTTGTTCAGTTCAAAGGAATAACATTTTAAAGATTTGACTCAAATGATTCTTCCAATGAATAACACATCGCAAACTAGCATAAACCAACCTGAACAAGTATGAAAATTGTTGCAGTGGAGAAGCTGTCTATGTTTTGGATGAGATATTGTAATGTCTCTCACACTGTTTTGACCTCACTCTCTTACTGTTTTTCTAATGTATGCACACATCTAACATTGTGGCATGACATACACTCTAAATCAAAGCAAGTTTGCATAGAAACCCACTCAAGTTGTGTAAGACACTACTACCATAACTGATGCTGATCTCTCATATCCCTGGAGATGTATCTGCAGTATGAGGACTTTGTGATAAAGTATTTCAGAGGCCTAATTAATTGCCATATTAATCTTTTCTAGTTTGTGCTTATTAAAACTACATTTGGTCACTGCATAACAATGGGTTTATTGCAAAGCCAACATTTTTACATACAGTGTCATTTAGATTGCATAGTACAGGTAAATGATGGCAATTGTTAAAGCAAATGTAACATGAAAAGTACATCATCAAATGCACTTAATATGTTTCTCTGTAGGTATAGATAAAAAAAAAAAAAAAAAAAAAACACGTTTTGCCATAACTCATGTTTCTCTGCAACATAAAACACTAGGGACATTTACATATATTGAGCCTTTTATGCATCCTGTCTTATAAACAGATTAGTTTTCTATTTAAATCATTGAATATCACTAACACAGGCAGTTAAATCTCCCCAAAACACTTGAACAATATACAATAAAATGTTGCATACTTAGAGAAAACTGGCCATTTACATCATTGCTCCATTTATTTAATTATATGCTAGAGAATTAAAGACCTTATTAATATAATGCACTATGAGTTTACAGAAAAGTTTCATTATTTATATTTCAGTCACGCTTTAAATGTCACTATCCACTCACTCCGCCACCCCCCTTTAGAAAAGGTTGAAGGAAGGAAAAAATAAAGGAGCTCTGAACCATTTCTAGGAATTATAACAAGTATCGGACGTAGAGGAAGATGATAGAGGATCTCAATCAATGAATGGTGCATGCCTTTAGTAAAGGCTAGTTGGTGAGATATTGAGTGTCATATGGTTTGCTACACAAAAGTAAAATTTGATAACATGAATAGAATCCATCTCTACCCAGCTGGGCCTCAGTCCTTCAGGGGATCTAGCTGGGAGCTTAACCCTGTGGGGTCTGAGGGTGTTTTGGGCCCTGGAGAAGTTTTGACATGCCTTGCCATTTGTGCTTTTTTCAGTTGCTTAACAACATATTAATGGCTAAAGTCTGATAACACTGTATTCAGCACAAACTGGGCTACAATAATATGTGAGCAACATGTATGTACATGTTTGTATTTTTGAGAAAATAACGTTTATGTGTGGTTTTTGAAAAAACAAATGTTAAGTCACTGAAATAAGGCCATATAACACATACTAAACATTTGTTCACAATACTTTTGAGAACTGGATCTTGTAGCCTAGAGTTTTTGCTACAAAATAATGTGAAAACCATCCTGGTCACTCATTCATACAAAACAATATAGTCATTTAACTTTTGTAAGACACTTTTAGTGTTAGAAAGGCCATATGCGAGGAGGTGTGAATGATCATTAATATTGATGTATTCACACCTGAGGAGACAAAGACCCCTCCCCTGGGCCTATCAGTGAGGAATGTGACTGAGAGAGAATGAATGTGAGGAGACTTCATGATTGAATGTATTGTTTGTAGCTTATTCACAAAATCAAGTTTAAGTTAAAAGAAGTAATCTGACTATACATTTTCTTTACATAAAGACTTTACTTAAAAACTTTAGACCTTCACTACCGTTTAAAAGTTTTAGATTGGTAAGATTTTTTTAATGTTTTTAAATTAAGTCTCTTCTGCTCACCAAGGCTGCATTTATTTGATCCAAAATACAGCAAGAACAGTGATATTGTGAAATAAAATAACTGTTTTCTATTTGAATATATTGTAAAATGCATAAACACTAGTTAAAATATAATCTAAACATTCATGTTATTTTTATACCATATTAGATATCATATTTATATCATACAGCATACAATTTAAATAACTGCTTTAGCCAAAACAACATTTAAATGTAACTAAAACTTGCCTATTGGGACATATTTCACATTTCAATACCCTGAATACTGGCTGGCAAGTCTGGAAATAGTCCAACTAGTAAAATATGTACATGTTTATATAAAATAGCATGTCAACTAATGTACATAAAACTAAATGACTTACTCATCCGAAATGGTATCCTCGGCTGGATCAAGTCACTCTTCAAAATGCAAACGTTCATCGTCGGAGTCCAGCTCTTCTTTTGAGGAAAATGTGAACTCTTCGTCACTATCCAGGAGCTTCATCACCTTTGTAGCGTGACATCTTCCAAACGTGCAGGAAAGTGAATGAACTTGATGCTTTTTAAGGCACTGTTGGGGGCATTTACCATTTGCATTGATCGCCTCAGCACATTACCGTATGAATAGCGCCCTCTGTGCGTGGGTGGGATCACATTAGCGATAATTAGCTGAGCCAGGAGAAACTGTACATCTCTTTAGTTTCATACAGATTACAATGAATTTGTATTAATATGAATTGTATTTTATTTGTAGGAATTGTTTTATTTAAAAGTACACATTTTAAGCTTTCTTTAGACATATGTTTCATGTTTGTCTGATAAGTATTCGCGGAGTTTCAGTTCATTTTTGTGACGTGTTTCAGAAAGATGCTTGTGGAGACAGAGACGGCTGAAAGCGCACCCTGTTTATTTTCTTTATTTTACAAAAGCACAAGGTTTTGTTGTTATTGTCCATGTACACAAATAAAAGTAGACCCTTTATAGTCTCTAATGATGTCTTACACTTATCTGTATGCCCAAAAATGACGGAGTATTTTAAGTTGTTTCCGCTGTTACAGCACGTCCGTCAACCCCTGAGGGTTAAGCCCAAAAAAGGAAGCCTAGAATTTGTGCAGTCATCACCATCTGGCTGTGATACCCAGGATCCAAGTATGCAATTTGCCCTAAGGACTTTGGGTTGGCACCTACTGCCTCTTATACAAAAGATTTAAGTAATTGTGTTAATTAGTTCAGACGTTTAATGTGACATAATGATCAAAGGTGGTCAACCTTTGCTAGCCAAATACATAAAAATCACAGGTTTAAAGTAATATATAGGTTTGTTGTGTCCTTAGCAAATTGGCTTTAAAGCAGAATTGTACATCAGAGAAAAAACATAGTAATTGGCAAACTTGGATTGTGAAGTACTTTTTTATTGAAACAAATTAGCTCAAATTAGGATCCAGTAATTAACTACAGCATACTTTTCCAGTTATTATAAATATTCATGTTCATACAAAGCAAATCTTACTTTATTTAAAAAAAAAAAAAAAAAAAAAAAAAATTATAATCATCAGTCATCTTTATATTAAAGATTCAGCACATTTTCCTCAGTACTAAAGGATAACTGTAAATCTAGTCAAGACTGAATATTTTGTGTAATTTTCAGGTTTATAAAGATCAGTAATTAAGATTAAACTGGTATCTGTACCTGTTATAATAATAATAAAAATAAAATAAAAATCCCATTCTTAATTAGCATTAACCATATGGGCAATTGGGCACGTGCCCAGGGGCACCACGTCCAGGGGGGCTCCATGCAACAGCATTTTATAAATGGCCTTAGGTCCGTTTTTATTTAAATGGTAGCTAAAGTTGTTGATTATCATTAAAGAATCAGGTGTAAAATATTGTCCAGAGGTCCGTAATGCCCCTTGCACGTAGACGGTGCTGTGACATGGTAACTATTACTGTTCTCAGCGCTGGCCAGGATGGGCCAATCACAGTCATTTATTAATACTGGATGAGGATTTTAATAATGCTTTTATAGATACTGCTGAGCCAGAATACCATTCACATGTATGAATCCTTGCAATTAACAGTTTTTATTAAAAATCACTATACACAAAATATTCTAAGATTTCAATGCGGATGAATGGAGAATTTGTTTTTCTGAGCTGTCGAGCGCCCCTTGCAGGAAGAAAACTTTGTGTCTCCCAGGTCACAGTAAGTAGCTGACAACATCTGCAGTTTTGGTCTGTTCCTCACACAAAACCAGAGGTAGGTAGAGTAGCCAAAAACTGTACTCAAGTAAAAGTACAATTACTTAAAAAAAAAAAAAAAGATTACTCAAGTAGAAGTAAAAGTACAAAAATAAATAATTACTTGAGTAAGAAAGTATCCAATTAAAAGAGTACTCAAGTACTGAGTAACTTGTTACTTTCACAAATAACATAATTAACTCCCCTATATTCCATTACATAATTCACATTTAACATGCATTACAGAATTATTATTATTATTAATGGAAATTCTGTCATCATTCACCATCATGTTGTTCCAAACCTGTATTACTTTCTTTGTTCCATGCAACACAATAAGGAGATATTAGACAGAATGTTTGCCTGAGTCACTATTTACTTTCAGTGAATTTTTTTTAGTTTTTTTTTTAGTTTTTTTTTTTTATATATACGTATTTTGAAAGTGAATGGTGACCGAGACTGTCAGTCTCTAACATTCTGTCTAACATACTTTGTGTTCCACAGATTATAGAATGTCACACGGGTTTGGAACAAATGAGGCTAGGGAAATGATGACGGAATATTAAATTTTGGCTGAGCTATCACTTTAAAGGTATAGTTCACCCATAAATAATCTCATCATTTACTCACACTCATGCCATCCCAGATGTGTATGACTTCCCTTCTTCTGCAGAACACAAATTACAATTTTTTGAAGAACATTTCAACTCTGTAGGTCAGTACAATGAAAGTGAATGGGTGCCAAAATTTTGATGCTCCAAAATAAAGGCAGCCTAAAAGTAATCATAAAATGACTCCAGTGAATCACCAAAAACACAAGAAGAAGAATGTGAAAGTGATCTGTTTCTCTGTTTCTCATCCACACTTTCTCATATCACATCGCTTCTGAAGTTATGGATTTAACCACTGGAGTCTTATGGATTACTTTTATGCTGACTTATTTTTTAATTTTTTATTTTATTGTTTTAGCTTTAGAATGTTGGCACCCATTCACTTGCATTTTATGAAAATCTAAAAATCTTCATTTGTGTTCAGCAGATGAAAGAAAGTCATACACATCTGTGATGGCATGAGGGTGAGTAAATGATGAGAGAATTTTCATTTTTGGGTGAACTATTCCTTTAAGGGCTCTTGTCAGATCTGGATGAATTTGTCAATAAGAAGAGAGGTTTGGAAACCTTTCTAGTAATTATTACGGTGAAAAGGTGAATGTCCCACAGGGAAATTACATATAATGCTGAAATATAAACCAAAGCAAGACCATGCTTTATTAATGCTTACTTTTTGCTATTTCATAGCCTTTAAAGTCCTGCGTGGATTAGTACGCAGCCTGCGTAAGACACCAACCCCAGTCGTGGAACTTTTCCTGTGTCTGAAACCGCCCTCTATCCACTATATAGGGCACTATTTCGGGTGTCTGCCATTTTTTTAGAATTGTCTGAATTCTGAGTGAGCCACTCATTCCCTACTTTTGTTCACTCATTCTTACCCACAGTGCACTCTAATTTCGAGTGTACATTTGATGTACACCTGACGATAGTTAATTGCCCATAATCCACCTCGGGGAAGACATACAAGCTGGGAGTTTACTGCTTCCTGCAATGTTTTATTTCATGCTGAATGTATGAAATTACTTTTTGACAAATCATTACTTGATTAAAATAACATAATAGCATACAGAGAGCCAAAACATACAGATAAATTTTAAAATGTACTCTTTATATTTATACAGAATTTTGCCATTAAGATGAAAAATTCTTCAGTTACTAAATAATTCACTGAGGTGATATTATTTTAACTCAGGAAACTGCACACAGTGGAAATTATAATTCTGTGGATGATTAAAATATTCGGTCATAACATGTAGGTTATGATAATTTGGTCGGATGAGGGCGCTATGCACCCAGAAATGCTACCCAGCTTGTATTGGAGTTTAAAGATACTAAAGTCTAACAAATAAATACAATAATGTACATTTGATAAAATATGTTTACTCTTTATATTAACATTATATATATATATATATATATATATATATATATATATATATATATATATAAATGACAAACAGAATGAAGATTTATTGTATTGATATATTATTTAATAAGAATAACAAGTAAGGCCCAAGTATTTTAAAAGTTCATATGTGACGTTGTTTCTGTGACAGTCCCAGAGCTCTGACACTCGGTGTATACGTCAGCATCCGAATTCACTGACTCATTTCGTTCACTCACCTCTGAGATATAGTGCACTCACTGCCATTCACTATAGAGGAAATAGTGAATGAGTGAACGATTTCGGACACAGCCACTCTCTTCGCCATACGATCGCCTCGCGCTTGCACATCTCTCACGTGCTCACTCCGCGCAACTCTCTGTGCACGCGCAGAAATACTGTCTGTTCGCTTCAGTTGTCAATCACGCGAAAGGCAGAGCAAAAGGCATTTACACTTAACTTGGATGTTTACATGGATTTAAACAGCTAATCAGCCTGACGTAGCTGATGCATTTATGAGAGCATGATGCTGCAGCAGTGATAGACTCGGCTTGAGGGACAGTCTGTGACAGCTGTGTGAACTTACGCTGTCGTAAAAGTCCCATTCAATAATCTCTCAATAAATTACGCATTAATTAAAATTAAACCCAGTAACGTAACGACAGGAATGCCACCCATTGTAACGAAGTAAAAGTAAAAAATGTAATTACAAATTTACTTGAGTGAGAGTAAAAAGTACCCACTTTTAAACCTACTCTAAAAGTAATTTTTTCCCCCAAAAGTTACTCAAGTAAATGTAACAGAGTAAATGTAGTGCATTACTACCTATCTCTGCACAAAATTGTCATATGAATTTAGAAAACATGAAATATATACCTGTTCATATTTTATTGTGTACTTTGTTTATATCTCACCCTGGAAAAGATGGTTATACTGTTATGCTATAATATATTTTTTGTAACTATTAGTTCTTTAATAGGAACTACTAAAATGTTTAGGGCTGCTCACTAGCAGTGTGTTCTTGTGAATTATTTTTTTATAAAATTGCTTGATATTTTGTGGTCTTGTCATAGGCACAGGGGCACTATGGAGTCTTAATCTGTTAAACCATACCTTTATCTTATTTTCAGGTAAAAACTTCTGAACATCCTTATTTCAAAGCCAAGATCTAAACAAATTGCCTGTGGAATATGTGCAATATTTTAATTTCATTGTCGTTTAGATATAGCATCACAGGTGAATATTAGAAAAGAAAATGTAACGAGTAATTTCCTGTAAAATTATTAAACATCCTTAAAACAAGAGAAAATTTCCTGGGAAGCAATAACAAGACTAATAATAAGACTTTTCAGAGAGTCTCTCTTGAATGTAAGCAATATTTTAAGCAATATATAAAAAGTATTTTGTTATCTTCCTGTGGCAGATTTTTTTACACACTTGTTTTTTTAATTTTATTTATGTATTTATTTTTACCATAAACCAATCCATTGATATAGTTTTATTTATTTTTCTCCAATAGCCATGTTTTGCTTTATATGTATTTTTTGCTACATTGCTGCTTTTTTTTTTTTTTTATTAAAAAAAAATATTATATAAGATAAGTGACATTTTGGAGAATGATAGTGCTGCAACAGTGGTCTTAATTTAGCTGTGGAGAACAGTAAATGCAGCTTTAATCAGCCAACTTTACCACCTCTTTGTCTGCAATACTAATAAAAAGTCCCTTTGGTTCTACCCCCAGTCCCCCTGGCTAGTAGAGGGCACTTCCACATTCTATTAGTTCTCTTCTATAATAATTTATATACAACAGTCATTCTCGTCCTAGAAACAATGCAGTCTACATTCATTCTCTGATTTGAGCTATCATATCTGGATTTTACTCAGTGAATGCTTTTGGTTTAAAGAGTAAAAAGAGTCTGGCTCATTTCTCTTGTAAAAAAAAAAATAAATAAAAAAAAAAAAGGAAAATAAATAAATAAAAACCAGCAGATAGGTGTCCAAGTATAGCCCCCTGTGAGTGGCATGATGTGAACTTATCACAGAGCAGCAGCCCACTGCATCCTACCCTACCTTTGCCTTTGGCGAGCACAGCCAAAGTGTCACATTTTAATAAGAGTCATTTCTCACACTATCAAAATCTAAGCCCCTAAAGGCAACATTGCATGCTTCAAGTGAAAATTTGCATCTATCTTGGACTTACAAAGGCCATCAAAAGAGTCTTTTAACCATTTCGATACATGCAAATTTTCACACACTAGAACCTCTCCAAATGAGACAAATAACTGCCCCATTTTCTGCCATAACTCAACAGGTTCCCCAGCTGTCTGGAAGTCATCTCCTCGAAAGCTGCCACTTTACCCAACTCGGTGCACCACTCACGAAATGAGGGTCCATCAGCTGACTTCCAACCCCTAAGGATTAGCTGTCTGCCAATCATCACGCTGGTTAGGACCCAGCTTTTCATATATTTATCTCCTATATTCAGGAGCCATCCATCACCCAAAATACAAAGTCTGGTGCAAAATGAAAACTGAGAGTCCAGTACGTCACACACAAAACGCTGGATCCTCAACCAAAATTCCTGAATCTTAATACAACCCAAAAAACATGGGTTGTGACCCTGTCTTCTGACTGGCATCGCCAGCAGGTGGGTGAGTCTTTAAGACCAAGCCTATACAATCTAGAGGGGGTCCAGTACCGATGCAAAATCTCAAATCACATCAGACGGATCCTTGCATCACTAGATGCAGACCTGATGCTTTTTAGGATCCTAGCCCACTCTCCCTCCTCCAATACCAAGTTTAAATCTTTCTCCCATAATCTCTTGAGAGAAGACAAAGCTCCATCCCCAGACTGTGAATTAACAGGGAGTAATACACAGAAGCTTCATGACCTTTCCCATAAGCAGTAATCACCATTTCCAAAGTATCTGCTGCTTTAGGGGGCAGTACACCACTCCCAAAAACAGTACAGAGCAGGTGGCGCAGCTGTAAAAACCTAAAGAACTGGGATCTAATAATCTTAAAATGTTGAACCAAATTATTAAAAGATCTCAGTACTCCACTCTCATATAGGTCACCGAGTGTAGCAACCCCCCTCCCAATCCACTCTGACCAACAGAAAGGGGACTTATTAATATGTAATTTAGGGTTCATCCATATGCTTGAGGCAACATTTAAATAAATGTCTGAATTAAACACTCTGGACACTTTAGTCCAAACCATGTGCAAATGTGAAATAACGGGGTGTGACTTAACCTCTCCGGTTTGTTTGATCGAAAGGCTTTGCAATGTGAAATAGGGGCAGGAACTTCTTGTTCAATAAGAAACCAGGGAGGGGCTCTCTCAGGTGGAAGCGACCAATGAGCCAAATGCATAATAATAAAATAAAATCTTGGGTAGGCCTAACCCACCTTTGTCAATCGGCTTATGTAACTTATTGAAATTTAACCTGGCATGCTTACCATTCCAAATGAAGGACTTTGCAATGCTATCAAATTGCTTGAAATAAGAGAGGGGGACATCTATAGGGAGAGATTGTAACAGGTAGTTGAATTTTGGAATACAATTCATTTTAATTACAGTAACCTTCCCAATCATCGATAAGTTTAATGAAGCCCACCTGTCCACATCATTCGAAAACCTTTTTATTAAGGGATCAAAATTAACTCTGACTAAATAAGACAAATTTGCTGGGAATAAAATTCTCAAATACTTCATGCCCTGTTTGGGCCACTGGAAGGCGCCCGGCTGAAAGTCCGTTACTGGACAATACGCTGTCAAAGCCAAAGCTTCAGATTTAGACCAATTGACTTTGTATCCTGAGAAATTGGAAAAGGAATTAATAATTCTGTGGAGGCAAGGCATAGATCTAGTGGGGTCGGAGACAAATAATAAAATATCATCTGCATAAAGCAGAAGCTTATGTGCCACACCTCCCGCAATCACCCCTGGAAAATCATCCTCCTTTCTTATCGCGGCTGCTAATGGTTCCAGGGCAAGACAGAACAATAATGGGGAAAGAGGGCAACCCTGCCGAGTGCCCCTATTCAGAGTAAAATAATCTGAAATTAATCCATTTGTTTGTACCGCTGCTACAGGGTGTTTATAAAGTAACTTAATCCAACCAATAAATGTACTCCCGAACCCATACATTTCCAAAATCTTAAAAAGATAATCCAATTCTACCATATCAAACTCCTTTTCGGCATCAAGTGAGATGGCAGCGACCGGAGACTGATCATTCGCCACTGACCACATGATACTGATGAGACGCCTGATGTTATCAGAAGAGCTGCGGCCCCGAATAAACCCTATCTGATCTATATGTATAAGAGATGGCATAACCTTACTTAATCTGTTAGCCAAAATTTTTACATCTAGTTGGATCAGGGAGATTGGACGGTGACTTTTACACTCACTAGGATCTTTGTCCTTTTTAAGAATCAGACTGATCCGAGCTTGTGTCATGGTTGGAGGAAGCTTTCCATTCTTTAATGATTCAGTATAAACTTCTAAGAAAAGTGGAGCCAGTTCTGCAGCATAGGATCTAAAACATTCTGCGGCTAAACCATCTGGCCCCGGAGCCTTGCCAGTAGGTAGGGAATTAATTACCTCGTCAAGCTCCTCCAAGGTTATCTCAGAATCTCAGCGTTTTTTTTTTTTTTTTTTTTTTTTTTTGCTCAGTCTTCAGTTTAGGAAGATCTAATGGTTAGATCACAAAGTTTCTAATAACTTCATCAGTAGACAAAGACGTGGAACTATAAAGATCAAGATAGAATTCTTTAAAGGCATTATTAATATCAATGGCTGAGGTAAAAATTTCACCACCAGCAGATTTCACTGAGGGAATGGTAGAAAAAGACTCTCTCTGCTTTATATATCTAGCCAAAGCTTCCCTGCTTTGTCCCCCGACTCAAAGTATGACTGTCTTGCCCTGAATAACCAAAACTCCACTTTCTGCGACAAAATAGTATTATACCTATATTTCAATCGGGTCAATTCTCTGAGGCCATCAGATGACATTCGGCGCTTCAGCTCTGCCTCTGCTCTTTTAATATTTCCTTCCAACTCCACGAGTTCTCGTGCTTTGGATTTTTTTATGAATGAGGCATACTGTATGATCCGACCCCTAAGAACCGCCTTAAGTGCCTCCCAAGCCACGCCCACAGAGGATACCGAGGACCAGATGGTCTCCATATAAACACTGATTTCAGTCTTTAACATTTGTTGGAAATCAGGATTTTGCAAAAGGGATACATTAAGGCGCCAACTATATGATTTCTTTTTCTCTATATGTGGCAACACCTCTAAACTCACCAGGGCGTGATCCGAGACTAAAATGTTTCAAATTGAGCAGTCAACAACAGATGAAATGAGGGATTTGGATATAATAATAATAATTAAAAAAAATCTATTCTAAAATAAATCTTATGGACTGATGAAAAAATGTATAGTCTCTACCAGATGGGCTCAAAAATCTCCAAATATTTGTAAGACCAAGTTTTTTACACATCCTGTGAAGTGTCAATGTTGCTCTAGGGGGCTTACACACTTTTGCTTCACTATGATCAAGGACTGAGTCCATCAAAAGATTAAAGTCTCCTTCCAAAATTAAATCATGAGGGGTGCCAGCGGCTTGCAACATCCCTTCAAGATCTATAAAAAAGCCCTGATCATCAGCGTTAGGTGCGTAAATATTAGCCAAAATCAGATTTTACCACTGAATTTCTGCTAAAACAATAATGACTCTTCCTAATTTATCTTTAATCTGTTTGAGACATTTGAATTGTAAATGTTTATTTACCAATATAATGACTCCCTTGCTCTTACTTGAGCCAACACTAAAGAAAATATGTCCATCCCATATCTTCCCAAATTTTTCAGCTTCCTGCAGGGAAAGATGCATTTCTTGACGAAAGACTATATCATATTTCTTTCGTTTAAGAAAATAAATAACCTTCCTTCTTTTTATGGGGTGCCCCAACCCATTCACATTCCACGTGGAGAGAGATAGTACACTCATATTAACATTTGACATTTTGATATAATAGAAAAAATATATTGTGAGCCAAAAACAAAATTATGAAGACCACATTTCAACATTAATGCAACAGTAAAACCCCGAACTTCCCCCCGAACAAAACAAATAGAAAAAAGAAAAACGTGCGCATTAACCCCGCGCACAACAGCGCCAACCGGTGTCAATCCCTTTAAACTCAAGGAGTCCATGTACGCCTACGAGAGCCCCCACAACAACTTTGCCATCGGATTGCTCAATTTTGCCTCACAAATTTGTAAGGCAAAATTACATAACATCAAATATTTTGTAAAACAAACCCCAGCCAATAGGCAGAATAAAAACAAAGAACGTGTAGACTCATTCACAGAACTGTCTCATAGGTGTGTTCCTTCACAAAACAAATTCCAGCCGATATAAAGCCATTCAGTTTCCCTCAGTCAGACAAACGAATCTTCAGTGAGCCAATGGATGATTGCAGCAGATGAAAATCTGTGTATCTTATAAAATGTGATGCAATCATGTTGTTTTTTTAAAGTTGTAAAATTGAGTCTCACAGAGGTAGCCTAATATTGGATATAATAAGTGATAGTTCAGTACAATAAGTAACACGGAGTCACAGGTGGATAAGGACAAGGCATTTTATTCAGAAAATAAGCTACAGTTCATGGAAATAAACATGAACAGCATATAATTAATTCAAACAATAATATCAACACTTTTATTATGGACAGGGTTGGGAGGGTTACTTTTGAAATGTATTCCACTACAGATTACAGAATACTTGCTGTAAAATGTCATTTGTAATGTATTCCGTTAGATTACTCAAGGTCAATAACGTATTCTAAATACTTTGGATTACTTCTTCAGCACTGGTAGATTTTTTCACTTGTTTTGACTATAAAAACTCTGCCAGTACAGTAAGACAAAATACACATGTTAAAAATACATTCTCTAAAAAACCTAAATATCTTATGCAGTGTTGTTTCTAAAACAAGATAAATCAAACTGATCTTGTTTTAAGGATTTTTAGATATTTTTACAGGAAAACAATATAGAAATTATTATCAAGAATACGATTTTTGCCCTAATATCAAAGGTCTTACTAGAAAAAAGAAATTATGATCCAACGTGAATTTTCTTGATAAAAATATGATAACGTAACGTGCATGTAAAATTGCTAGAAATAGCATTTTAGCTTAGGGTAAAGCTGACAGTTTACAAAAGGTTTATTTATAATTCTTGTGTGCCAAACTTACTTCAAACTTACTTCTCTGTCTGCTCATATGAATGTAACACATCATAAGAAAGTGTTTCACCGCTGTTCAAATGCACTTTGGATCGCATCATTTATATGTATAAATGTTTTCCATCTGAAAGGACTAAATATTAAATGAAACAAATGACAATAAAATGCAAAGTAATCTCTTCAGTAATCAAAATACTTTTTGAATGTAACTGTATTCTAAATACCAATGATTTAAATTGTAACTGTAGTGGAATACAGTTACTTATATTTTGTATTTTAAATACGTATTCACGTTACATGTATTTCATTACTCCCCAACCCTGATTATGGATAAGTTTAACATGTTTGCTTATTCTGTCCCTGAGCAATTTTGAGTTGAAGCTACACTTGAATAAATTTTTTTAGCAACACTATGTCACGATTACCCTGGTGACCACTAGGGGTCGCCATGTATGTTTATTGTTCCCTGCCTGTCTTGTGTTTTGATTATGGGTTTTGTAGTTCTTGTCATTGTCATTGGGTCTTGTGATTATTATTCCCAGGTGTTTCTTGTTTCCTCGTTTGCCCCTTGTGTATTTAATCCCTTGGTTTTCTTGTGTTCTTTGTCAGTTGTTAACCTTCATGGATGTAATGGTTTGTTCTGTTTTCATCTTTTAGTTTCCTGTGTTTATTTTCACGAGTTTTTATTAAATAAGCCTGCATTTAGATCCTCTTTCTCTTGACTCCTTCCTACAAATGTTACACACTAGAAGCTATTAACAGTAGGGCCTTGCTACACTGAGGTATTGGGCCCTATTTTAAGAGTGTTAGCGCTAAGCACAGCGCTATCATACGTAAAAGTCAGTGGGCATGACCGTGAAGTTTTGGTATTTTTTTGCAAGTATGCGCTAAGTCTAGGCACAAGTGGATTTGGTGAAATTGCACGTGCAATGCGTTAAAGAGTTTGGTCAAATGCAATTTAATTTGGATGTTCTTCTCCTGTTATTTCAGCATCTGCATCCTATTATATACAGTGTGTAGTCACATCCTTCAAGCACCAGTGATATAAACAAACTCAGCACATTCAAAATAAGTTGGTAGTGTAAATAGACTGTTTGCAATGAATTAGAATAATAGAAATATGGACACATTCCTTTTATATGCTTAAATGATTTTCTCATCAGGATTTGAATGTACACTCCATTAAATTATAGGGAATGTACAGTAAGTATTATTAATCATTTTCATCCACTGACACACAAATCATGGCTAGTATTAATAGTGACTGTATCAGCACACACTTCTACTGGTCGATTTTGAACCATAATTAATACACAGAAAAAAAAAAAAAAAATATATATATATATATATATATATCTTAATTTAAATTACACTTCAAACAAGACAAATAGATAATATAAATAAAAAATAATAATACCAAATCCAAACATTTCATCCATTCCAACTTCTTTCTCCAGCACCTTTTGCGGTGACTTCACTATGACAACAAGTGGAAAAATATCAATACTAGAACAATAAATACAGATGTAAATATAAACATAACTGAAAAATAAACCATGAACTATAGATAGTTTAACACAAATCTCAATATCATAAAAGCAAGACCCGCTGGTCAGATGCAGACTCCATAAGCGCATATGTTGAGTGTGTGTGCTTGCGCTCACACGCTGTCTGCTGTCAGTAAAACACACAGCACTTATAAGCTGGTCTCTGCTCTCTTTTTGCAAATAATGAACCAAGTAATGAGAGGGTCTGTATCAAATATTTGTTTTTTGTTTTTGTTTTTTTGCTAATGAAATGGAGCGAAATAAATGTTGCAACAAATTTCAGTACTCAAAGTAAACGTTTTGAAAAAAACCTACTAAAGTACAGTGTAACAGCTCACAAACAGAAGGGAAGGGGAACACAGGGAAGCAGGTTTTTCCAGGCTCAGGTAGGACTTTTAATCAGCCACTTCAATACTTTACAACTTCACAAACTTGTCAGCTTCACAGGCACTTAGACTTAAATTCATTAGCTTCACAAGCACATAGTAACTTAACACATCAGCTTCACAAACATAACAGATTAACCGTAGCAGCTTCAGGAGCACCGTGGCCTTCCTTGTGCCAGACTCTCTCTCTCTCTCTGCTGGTGGCGTGGCTGTTTATATGCCGCTCTCCCCATGCTCACTGGAATTAGAGACAGGTGTTACACATAATCTAGCTCAGGTGCAAGCGCCCTTACCGCTTTCTCTCCGGACAGACGCTTACCACGCCCCCGCTGCCACATACAGTAAAAAACTATTTGTTCTTATTTACTTTACACAACTGCAAATTTTATACTTGCATAAAATGTATTTGTGAAACAGTGTGTAATTAAGTCTTAAAACTTAAAACAAATTCACTTAACAGTTGCACTTATTTTAATGCAGAAATCAAGGCATTGTATTATAGCTGGAGAAAGCTATCCATGAGGATCTCTATTCATCTCTATGGCAGTGATCAGCTGGCACAAGACTCCTGGAAGTATGCATTCTGAAGTTGCCCGTGAGTGCTTAGTTCCGATACCATGTGTCATGTGACTGATCTCTCGTCAATGGCATCAGATAGGGAATAAAATGTCTGTTTCATGCTTTTAAGAGCCCTCGAATAAAAAGCTGTCACATTTACTATAATGTAATGAAATATATGCAAGTTGCTTGTTGCATGTAAAAGAATATATTTAGTCATTTAACATATTTAGTCAAAATACACGGTTATTTTTGAATGGCTATAAACTGGGCCGGATGTAGTTATGGGCAGGCCCCAAATGTGAGTCTTGCTCATCCAGTCAAACATTAGGCAAACATAATATAAATTTTTTTTTTTTTTTTTTTTTGTGCAAATTTTGCATTGGTTAAAAGCAATATGTGGGAGGGGTGTGTGTTGCAAACATTGAGGGTTGGCTGTAAACTGCCCCAATCAATCACAAAATAGCAGTAGATATTTGTAGTATTTCTCTATTTATGTCATTGTCCAAAAGCAACAACACACTCAAGAGGCGGCTGTGGCAAACCAGAGAGTCAGAGAAGTCATGCATGCAACAATGGTAATAAGAGATATTTTTGCCCATAATTAAGCCTGACGGTGTCTCTAGCAGTGACCATGTGGCTTCTGTTGATGTACCACAGGCTTCCTCTTTCTGAAACTGAAAACAATGGCTTGAATAATTTTGATGTGGATTTTGTAGTTATAGCATTTTCACATCATATTTTCTCTGAATCTCAGCATATGAGATTTGCTTACCACAACAACCGCTCCACTGATGATGCCATTGCATCTACAATACACACTGCTCTCTCCCACCTGGAAAAAAAAGAACACTTATGTGAGAATGTTGTTTATTGACTACAGCTCAGCATTCAACACCATAGTGCCCTCCAAGCTTGATGAGAAACTCCGGGCTCTGGGCTTAAACAGCTCGCTGTGCAGCTGGATCCTGGACTTCCTGTCAAGCAGATGACAGGTGGTTAGAATAGGCAGCAACATCTCCTCCTCACTGACCCTCAACACTGGAGCCCCACAGGGCTGTGTTCTCAGCCCACTCCTGTATTCCCTGTACACACATGACTGTGTGGCAACACATAGCTCCAATGCCATCATTAAGTTTGCTGATGACACGACGGTGGTAGGTCTGATCACTGACAATGATGAAACAACCTACAGAGAGGAGGTGCACACTCTGACACACTGGTGTCAAGAGCACAACCTCTCCCTCAACATCAGTAAGACAAAGGAGCTTGTGGTGGACTTCAGAAGAAAAGACAGAGAAAACAGTCCCATCACCATCAATGGAGCACCAGTGGAGAGAGTCAGCAGCTTCAAGTTCTTGGGTGCCCACATCACTGAGGAACTCATATGGTCCATCCACACTGAAGTCGTTGTGAAGAAGGCTCATCAGTGCCTCTTCTTCCTGAGACGGCTGAGGAAGTTTGGAATGAACCACCACATCCTCACACGGTTCTACACCTGCACTGTGGAGAGCATCCTGACTGGCTGCATCTCCGCCTGGTACGGCAATAGCACCGCCCACAACCGCAAAGCACTGCAAAGGGTGGTGCGAACTGCCAGACACATCATCGGAGGTGAGCTTCCCTCCCTCCAGGAAATATATACAAGGCGGTGTGTGAAAAAAGCTTGGAGGATCATCAGAGACTCCAGCCACCTGAGCCATGGTCTGTTCTCACTGCTACCATCAGGTAGGCGGTATCGCAGCATCAGGACCCGCTCCAGCCGACTTCATGACAGCTTCTTCCCCCAAGCAATCAGACTTCTGAACTCTTGATCTCCCACGATCAAATACATCAGCACTGCACTTTATTACTCTTACTCTTATATCTCACACCGGACTGTCATAAATTATATTATTATTATATTATATTCTCTCTTAACAACTGACTATCAACCGACAGCCTGAATGTCAATACAGTACAATACTGTACATTCTATATATATATACTTTTTTATATATTTTTATTTTTATTGAATAATGTGTATCTATATAGTGCGTATTGTATACTGTACAGTGTATGTTATTATTTGTATACTGTTGAGTGTAATTATGTGTATAACAGATGTTTAAATTGTGCTGTGTTAATTTGATGTTATTGTAAATTGGTATATGTCTCATCACTGTCACGACTGCTATGTTGATTGGAACTGCACCCAAGAATTTCACACACCATTGCACTTGTGTATATGGCTATGTGACAATAAAGTGATTTGATTTGATTTGATATGAGCCAAACTCGTCTGTGACAGGACAGATCATAGTCTACAGACCTCATTTCAGTCATAACTCAATTTTGCCTTTGTAGGGTAGTATAATTGCCAAGTACATTTCCATTTAACCAATTAACCAGAAAAGTCAAAGAGAAAGAATCATCTATATAATTTATATAATTCATCAAATGATGAAGAAAATCATGATAAGCAGACATATATCAAGATGTGCCGTGTAGTCTATTGCACTTTCAAAAACTGTAAAGAGATGATTCAGGTCTGTGGACTGTAGTGCTGTACAGTCCCAGTAAAGTATAGCCTGCTGTATCCTCCACAACTCAGCACTCAGAATCGATCTGTAAGATCAGGAATTGTGCCATGCAAATTGCATTCAGCACTGTTTTTAGTCATGTTTGCACCATTTTGCATTATTCCTTTAGTCAGTCGTGTATTAAAATAATGCAGACAGCGCCGGCATATAAACTGTGCTATCAACATTCATTCTTAGTGAAGCAGTACTTTGAAGTAAATCCAAAAATTAATGGAGGGATGCAGGCAGGGGTCAGTGAAGTTTATTTTGCTTATGGGCTACAGTATATAGCAATTTGGCATTTATATATATATATATATATATATATATATATATATATATATATATATATATATATATATATATCAATTGGGTTAAAAAGTGAGAACAATAAAACAATATTTTGTTGTTTCATGATTTATTTTTATTCATAAATGTTGTACTGTTTTAATTTTGCTGAATTGTGTTAAATAATTTACCACCAAACTTGATAAGTATACTGAAGTAAAAATTGTCACAACTAGCACAAAGTAATTCTAAAATCTTTGCTGAAACCACAATTACAAAGGCTTAGATTTGTTACTTTTATGAACGCAAAATTTCCCCCCCCCAAAAAACGATTCAATAAAAACTGAATATGAGTAATTCCATCTCTGGAAAAATGAATAAAACAAAGTTTGTAACTAATGATACACATCAAATAAAAAGTGATACTATGTACACAAGAAAATCAAGTGATCCGTTGTTGACAATCAGGAAAAAAGATTATTGAAATCAAAATTTAATCCACAAATGGCATTGCCTCTTCCACTGTGGCTTTTCCTCCGGCAGGGAACTCCAGTCCGCTGTTATTGGTCAAGAGGATAAGCAGCGTGGAATGTTGGGTAGTAGATGCTGTGTAGCTTACACCGATGCAGGCTCAGCCAAAGGGTGCATTGAGGGTGCAAAGCAGGTGCTCCGAGCGCTGTATCGTGGACATCACAGGGACATGCAAATGTAGGCCAGGAGACTGCAAGTCCTCATCAAGTGTGCCATTTGGGAAAGGGCCTTAGTTTAACTATAGTTGTGTTTCATACTCAATTTGGGGTATATCTGCACAAGTTGATGTTACATCTAGAATTAACAAGATGAAATAGCTTTTTAAGTGGATGTTTTCTGAGCTTGTTTAACATGCTTCTAACAAGTGTGATGTGGAATGCAGATTACAGAATTAAATGGTCACAAAAACAGTAGTCATAAAACCAGATAATTATATAGACCTTTAATATAACAGGAAAATTATCAAAACTTTAACAATAATTAAAGGAAAGGTTTACATACTTGTATGCGTTTACATACTTTGCTATAGTTTGGGGACAACATTTCTTAATAAATAAATAAGGCTAAATCTGCCAAATCCTCCCTTTGGGAATATTATGGGGGATCCCCAAAGAATTCATAAAGCAAATATATTATTATTATTATTATTATTATATGTGTTGTTTTAGGGTAAGAATGTGGATTAGGGATAGTCTACTGTAAATACAATTAGCTTTATATAAAATCAGTAGAAGTCTATGGTATGTTTAGAGAGCTAAGTAAATGTGTGTGTGCGTGTATATATGAATGAGTGATGAAAAATAATCTTGGTGTAAATCAGAAAGTTGAATGAGCAGTTGATATGGTGGTGTTTGGTAAGCAGATTGAATATCAGAGAAAAGGCCTTGGGAAATTGTCAGCACCCATATTTCCCATTTAGAATTACCATATTTATAACTCTAGCCCAGCTAAAAAACATTCAATTCAGACTCACTGGGGTTAGATGAGAGTGTCATAGCCTTTCCTTACACTGAATTTTGCTTTCAGAAATTGAACGAATTACCTGATCTCAATTGATTTTTGAGTCATTTCATTCCTGTTATAGCTGATAAATATAGATGTTTACATTTTTGGCATGATTTTTATTAATTTTTATAGTGTTGATGCAGCATAGGTGGGGGAGGGGTCGGAAAACATTTTGGTAGAAACCATTACTAGCAAACAAACAATCAAATTGGTTTATACTCTAAGTAGATGTTTAGCAGAAGCTTTTATCCAAAGTGCCTTAAGCCCCATTCACATAGCCAGCAGCATCGTGGGACAAAGTGACACGATCCCCTTCATTTCAATGAGAGCAGAGCAACTTCCAGCGACCTGAGCTGCAGTGAACATTGTCGACAGAGATCGGTGTGGTGAGCGACAAGACATAGCTGAGAAAATGTAAACTTTATTCAAATGACGAGCGACATTCATGAGCGACTACCAATGAGAGTGAAGACTGTGGAGCTTTCGTCATCTGTCTCGACTGAGTGTGTGAGATATTGGAGTTGAGTGTTAATGATTTCACTGTTCTATCATTTGTCTGTAACCACATACATGGATATAGCCTTACAAAAATGATGGATGGAAATGTGTGTCATCATTCCAAGTGAGTTTGATTCATACATTGATAGATCATTCATCTTGTTCATGATGCAGTGATAACTGCTGCAGGTTACATAAAAACACTCTCTAGTGCAAAATTTTCAATTTTAGAAGCAATAGAACTTCTTCCTTGTCAAATCAGAATTAAATCTTAGTTTTACCAGCAGTATAATCTGTAATCAGAATTTCCAAAGCTACTATGACCAAATGTGCAGTCCACCAATAACATTAAAGTGACAGCATGTAATGCTAAGTCCTAAGATGATTGGCTACACAATACAGTTCAGAACCTTGACCTAAAAAAGTGTAATGCAATGAGTAACATCCAACACAGCAGTGCAAGTGCAACAATAAAGGTGTATTAAACCACATATGCATTAGCAGACAATATACTGTATACACACACACACACACACAAACCACCCAACCCAAATTCACAGTCTTTCCTCTCTCTCTCTCTCTCTGTCTCTGAGTGTTAAAGCACTCTCAATAGAGTCCTTTATAAAGTCTATATACAATGCTACAGTCTTAACGGAACGATCACAACTATGAGTGAAGTCCGTAGAGCAATATTCCATATAGTCTTTTGTGTTTTGTTGGGAAATCCTTCCGTATGTAAAGTGGTTCCACCAATCTCGACCGGAGCGATAATCCACAGATCAATTGAAATCCAAAGGGTAAGACAGCAGTAAACAGCAGGCTTACTTGCAAGGTTCATGTTTCACCTGAGAGAAGTGATGTGAAGCACCATGCCTATAGTTTTCACTACCATTTTTATCCCAGTCTTTTGCAATGCCACGTCAACACTTCCGGGTAGCGCCGAAAGTCGACATCATCCAGTAAATACAATGTCCTCGCAAGGACTAAGTTCGCACAACATAGCCAAACACATCAGTTTCACCTGAGAGAAGTGACGTGAAGCGCCATGCCTATAGTTTTCGCTACCATTTTTATCCCAGTCTTTTGCAATGCCACGTCAACACTTCCGGGTAGCGCCGAAAGTCGACATCATCCAGTAAATACAATGTCCTCGCAAGGACTAAGTTCGCACAACATAGCCAAACACATCGGTGGGGAAAAAAGCAAACAGTGATAGAGGAACAATAAATGCTTAAAGAGGCCCTATTATGCTTTTTGGGATTTTACCTTTCCTTTAGTGTGTAATATAGCTTTTTGTGCATGTAAAAGGTGTGCAAAGTTACAAGCACAAAGTCCCCGCCAAAGGGAGTTACTCTCTCCCACAGTAAACACTGCTCCTGAACTGCCTGAAACTTCTGGTTTGCAGTCTAGCCATTACTTACGTGACTTAGCTATGTCACTATGTAAGACATTAGCACAATGCCCGCCTAAGGGCTACTTCGGTTATGGTAAGGGGCGTTACATTTCCAACACACGCTGGCAAAAAATGGTTGACAAATCACAACAGACTGGGCCAGCTGACCAATCAGAGCAGACTGGGCTTTTCGTAAAGGGGGGCTTTAAAGAGACATGAGCTAAAACAGAGCATTTCATACAGGGTGAAAAGAGGTGCTGCATCAATGTACAGTATGAGAAATATAATGTGTTTTTTAAACATTAAAGCGTGTAAACCTATTCTAGTAGACCCCCAAAATAAAATGTGGTGGCTCAGCGGTTAAAGCTCTGGGTTACTGACCAGAAGGTTGGGGATTCAAGCCCCAGCACCACCAAGATGCCACTGTTGGGCCTTTGAGCAAGACCCTTGACCCTATCTGCTCCAGGGAAGCTGTATCATGGCTGACCCTGCACTCTGACCCCAGCTTAGCTGGGATATGTGAAAGAAAGAATTTCACTGTATATATGCAAATGTTTAATGTGTGACAGAATAAAGGCTTCTTCTTTGGTAGGTGCATATTTACCTGTCCCATTTACAAACTATACAGTTTGCCTCATTCAAAGTTGCTTGTATATATATATAGCGGGACATATGTGCATATGTGCTCATTTGCAAGGCTGTGAGTGAGGGCTGCAGAAGGAGATGCAGCTACATTAAGACTGCCCTCATTCATCACTGGCCTCTGTGCATTCAAAGAACACGGCTCCTCTTAAATGCCAGCTAAGCAGAACAGGGCAGAGAACAATGAGAGAAAAGCAAATTAAAAGCATGTATTTATAGTTACTATCCCAGGCTTAGTCAATCTTTACTCTAATACGCAGTTTGGGAGGCAACATCTGTTAATCTTAACCAGCTTTCCTCCAGCTCCATCTCTCTATCTCACTAACCAGGCTGTTTTTGTGTTACATCTTTACTGCCATGTCAGACAAACTTTTGTCAGAGCATTTATTATACACTGATAAGACTTCACATTTGTGAATCTAAGGTTTGAATTTCACTACCGTGACTAATAAAATATCCACCACAGGTACATTAGGATGATTTATTAGGATGATGATATTTATTTGTGATCAAGTATATAGAACACAACAGTCCAGCACACTTTTTAGTGCAGTTAGTTTTAAAATCAGAATTTATTCATAGAGATTTTGTTTGAATCCTTGAAGAGTTCTAAGCCATGAACCAAACCAGCCAACTCTGAGATTAATCACACCTCAACAAACTTTGATTTGAAGTACAAAAATATTACAAAATCGATTTAAGACTGGTATTTAACATCTTTAAATTAGCTACGTATCCTATGAAGCATTGTGAGTGACGTAGGCCTAACTGAATCAGAAACGACTTTCAGATTGACTTTCATTGTTAACCATTGATAAGAGTAAAATACAACAGGTTTTAGTTCAGTCATCACAACTTTCTGAAAGATTTAGCATGTTAATGTGGGTATGACAAGTACAGAGGCTTGCTACTGCTAAAAAATACACATACATACTGAGTTAGCATGTGAACATGCTGGTGCTGCTGCACATTTAGACAAAATGCAAGACATGCTGCATCAAGCATGTACTGAATTACATGTTGCTGCACAAAAAGACATTACAAACAATCCCCCAACAAAGCAGGGAAGCTGCATAAAACTCATAACACTTAAACACAAAACAACACCCCCAACCAAGCAGATCTATCACCAATACTTTAGTACTGCTGCTGCTCCGAAGAGCCATGAGCACCGAGTGTATGCTGGCTAGTTAATGAACTACTGAATGAACTAATGAACGCTAATGAACTGAATTTCTATGTGTGCCCCTGCCTGCTTAGCCGAATAGCTTAAACATCTTGTGACCTAACTCATAATGTGTACATAAGTGAGGAAAGCCCATTGCTTATTTAACTAGTGACTTAAGGCTTTTGCTCACTGAAGGTGACTTGATTATGAGGCAAATTGTAGACAAATCACCTTTGAAAAGAGAAAGCGAACGAATGACTTCCATTAGCACATTCACGCCTTTACAATAGGTGGAGCTAATCGACAAGAAATTTTACCCCGGTATGGCAGGTGCCGCAAAGCACCTTTCGGCTGGTCTGTCCTCCACCTATGACAGATGAGAAATAGTACTTGACAAGCAGATCGAAAAAAGAACATTTATTTATCTACAAGCTGCAGCGATGATGAAGAGTTTGTTGTTAATGTGCTCAGTGAGAAAGAAAACATTTGAGACATTTCACAAACTATTTCATTTCACCTGCTGGACTAGTTGACTGGCAGTATTATCATATGTACACAGTCTTAGGGGTGATTAGAAAGAATCAAATGTAAAAAATAATATTAGCCTTTAAAACATGTTATCATTTGGAACAATGCTGATTATATGCCACTGCCAGGAATTCTGTATATACTTGTGTTAAGTACATTTGTTTAAAATCACTGCGTAATGCACACATACATTATAATGACTGTTGTAACTGATGTTGTCAGTTGGAACTATACTGACTGTATCTTACTGCATGTAAATCTACATTTGCTCAAAACATGTTACTGTTTAAACGTGACGGCATTTACACGCTCGAAGAGTCTATGTAATGCAAGCAAAGAAACACTGATCTCATCAAACAAAATCCATCTTAATTCTGACCCATTATTGGACATTTTAATACTTGGCAACTGCAGCACAGCTGATATTAACAATTGCACAGAAATAACGATTTTGTGGGGTATACAAAAACATTTTGATACAAAGACAAACAGAGCACTGCAAGTCACAACATTGTTATTAATATTTGGCGAAGAAAAACACTTAAGATCCATAAAGTTGTTTATTAAAAAAAGTGATACAAAGGAAAATATGCTGCAATATATGTTATATTAGAGATGTAAGAGATTTCACGTTAGATTAAATGCAAAGGCAAAAAAATGCAGCAATATGGAATACATTATGAAGACAATCCACATGGGATCAGAGATTTCTTTTTTTTTTTTTAAAGGGGATGCAAGGCAGTGATGCAGCAATATCATTTAAATGTTAAGAGAACCCATGTGAACGAAAAAAATATTTCAATTTTAAGGCATTTGATGCAAATTAAATATGCATCCTCACTGCTGGTTAAGGACTTCTTCCTAGAGTTCCTTCAGCATTTAATGTCGGTGGTCAAAACAGCTTTCTGTGTTTTAGCACCACCTGTTGCGCTGGTTTTGGTAATTGTAACAGCTCCTGGTACATCAAAGCTCATATTTCATTAGTCAGGGCATTTCATCACCAAGCGGAAAAAAATGACACTCATTTTAAATAATAGTGTTGCTTTGTTTGATTCGATGCTAATGTTTGCTCAAGGTGAGAATGGCTCATTAGAAATCCATTGTATTGATTCAAAACGTTAATAGCGGCGAGATATTGTGACAAAAAAATTTGCATTTGGTGTACAAAGGCCTTTAGACCTGCTATGTGTGGATTTATTTAATCTAATAACCTAAGATAGTGATGTGTGCTAGCCAGATTTGGCTAAGGCTTGCTTTGTAAAAGACGAGCATATGTGTCATGGTCAAAAGCATACCGTACTGTGCAAGCTGTAGAAGAATTTTTCCCCTTTTTCTCCCAATTTGGAATGCCCAATTCCCAATGTGCTTTTAAGTCCTCGTGGTCGCGTAGTGATTTCCACTAGAATCGTGCAAACAAGAGGGTCTTTAGCTCTGTGTCTTGGTAATTAGTTTTTTAGCATGTGACAGGAAATGTCTCATTTTAAGTGTTTGTGTGTTACTAAATTAATTAAACAAAGGGACTTCTTTTTTAGCTGCTGTTTGCAGAATACTGATCAGAGAGGATGTCTCATGACTAATTTGGAGCCTAGAAAATTGGTTATTGTCCAGAATAAAGAGTCATAGAACTGGCATTGTGTTGTTCATTGTTATTCAGGAGGATCTGTGTTTGTTTTTTATTGCCCATCACCTTTGCCCTTGAGCTGTCTTTTTGCTGAGGTGGTTGAGATGGCAGTGTCATGGATGACCATTAAATGTGGGGGTATTTCCTGATTTACAACATGTGTGAAGAAAGATCTTGGTGGTCCACAGAGCTCTCATTGTTTTCTAGAGGTTGACACTCAACAGATGTCACGGCCGTAGACATAATGGCTCCAAGCTGAATTTTCTCATAGGCCACCTTTGTGTAAATCTGATGCTTCTTTTTTATTAAGTTCCTTCAGTGTGAAAATTAATATTTTCTTCTGCCCATGAGATACTACAGCTGTACATGAAATTATGCTATAACAGAAAATGAATGAATATAATGCAAATATTTGTTTATATATATGTTTAGAACTATTAGTGGTTAAAATTAGTAAACTAAGTAAGTGTTGTGGGTCAATGATTAAACAAAATGATTTATATGAACTGTAAGTTTTGGTAATGCTTTAGATTACAGCCCGTAATTTACAGTGTAAGTACACCGAATTTACAGCGTACCTTTTTGTAATAATAGTGTACCTATAAATTACTTACGTGTAGGTATAAGGGAACAATATGCAAAGTTTGGGGAATAAAGGGGTAACAACCTGGAAAATTACAAATAATTTATACTGTAAGTATTTTATAACTAAGGGGTAACTATTCTAATATTACTTGGTATATGACCTACTATGCTAAACAACAATCTTACGTTTGCGAGATGCAAAACGAAAAACACGTAGATGCATTGTCCTTTAATTTTGGCCGATGAAGGCTTTTGTTAGTGGTTAATTCATTTTCTGTGTAGTTTAAGAGAGTGTTGTCCCTCCTTTGACCAAGTTGATATAGGTATCATTCAGCGAGGAGCATCGCAGTCCGGCTGGAAGCTTATGGCAGGTCATTTTGGTGAACACCATCCTGAGCCCATGCTTCAGACAGTGGCTTATGAAGAATGCCATGTCTTTGAATTTGCATCAGTTCATCCTCTGTGAAGTCTGTCTTAGTAGACTGAAGTGAAGTCTGGCTGGCACATGCTGCAGTTGGTCATCATCACTCAGTGACACAGTGGGAATCGGACATCAGGCAGGACCAGAGATGGATCTGGCAGGCTCTGGTATATAATCCCGAGGTTTAGACAGGGAAAGAAATACAATAAAATTAGCGTAGATGCCATTCAATTTAAAACAGAGTTAAAGAATAAGAGCAGTGTTTTCGGTTCCGGCAGACCTAACTAAAGCAACATAACTATGAATTGAGGGATAAATTAGGTGTATGCCTGGCTGAATAGATAAGTCTTTAATCTAGACTTAAACTGAGAGAGTGTGTCTGAGTTCCGAACACTGCTAGGAAGACTTTTCCATAGTTTAGGAGCAAAGTATGAAAATGACCTCCCTCCTTTTCTGGATTTTGATATTCTCTGTATTGTTAACAGGCTGGAGTTTTGCAATCATAATGAGCACAATGGATTATAGCATGACAGAAGGTCACTTAACCCTTATGTTCTGTTTGGGGTCTATATGGCCCCAGACCCTCTTCAAATAGTAAAAATCATATGCATCGTTATTTTTTTTTAACCTGATATTTCATGAATTTTCCTAATTACATAAGATATTTTCAGAAATGTGTTTTTTACTTAATGATAATGTTTCTGATGTCAGCTATGACATGACTACACACATGTGATGTTTGGGGTCATACTGACCCCAGTAATAAATGTTATTGAGAGCAAAGGATTTTCACATGCTTTAAACCTGTTTGGTACCTAAGGTGCAATTTCTCAATACAAAACACCTCTCTCTCTCTCTCTCTCTCTCTCTCTCTCTCTCTCTCTCTCTCTCTCTCTCTCTCTCTCACACACACACACACACACACACACACACAAACAAACACACACACACATAGACTCTCTCTCTCACACACACACTCTCTTTCTCTCTCTCGTTCTCTATCATACACACACACAAAATTACATTTTGCAATGTTCCCATGGAGGGGGTAAGCTTGCGTCTGCGAGAATCTGTGGTATACACCTGTAAATCTGCGGGAAAACTACTTTGTCTCTACTTTGTCTGGCATAG
Organism: Myxocyprinus asiaticus; assembly: GCF_019703515.2. Lineage (NCBI taxonomy): Eukaryota > Metazoa > Chordata > Actinopteri > Cypriniformes > Catostomidae > Myxocyprinus > Myxocyprinus asiaticus. The sequence goes on along the minus strand of NC_059370.1, from coordinate 22,800,300 downwards.
GCCACACTCACTCACTCTCTCTCTCACTCACACATACACACACACACACACACACACACACACAATCTATCTCTCTCTCTCTCTCACTCACACACACACACACACACACACACACACACACTCACTCACTCTTTCTCTCTCTTTCTCTATCACACACACAAAATTACATTTTGCAATGTTTCCACGAAGGTATACACCTGTAAATCCCAGGGAAAAATGTAGAGTTTCTACCTTGTCTGGCATAGGGGTGGGGCAAGCAAATAAAAAGGGAAGGACAGGACAATCTGAATCATTCTAAAACATCTACACTGCTAGGTTTCTCTCGTGGCTATGTTTTGGTTTTGTAAATGAATAAAAGAGCTAGAATCAGTGTTTTTGAGGCACGGGATATGTGCCTCACTGACAGTGAATTTGAGGAGGGTGTGTCAGAGTCAGACAATGCTTCTGAAATCGATGATGTTGTGGAGGACCCAGATTATCTTGGATCCTCCTCTGATGAGAGCAATGCTCTAGAGGATGGCCCTTCTGAATCCTCACAACTACAAGGGGCCCCTGTTGCTCAGCTACCCAGACCAGGCACATTTGTTTCCAAAAATGGAAAATTGTCACCACCAGAGCAAAGGGGTAGATTTAGCAATTCAAATAAAATCAGAATCTCAGGTCCTACCAGGTATGCATTAAGCCACGTCACAGACATAAAGTCGGCTTTCGAGCTTTACATCTCACCTCCAATTGAAATAATTATTCTTGAGATGACAAATTTAGAGGGGAGGCAGGTTTATGGTGACAAGTGGAAAGATGTAGATGCGATCCTCCTTCAAAGCTATATTGGGCTACTGCTCCTTGCTGGAGTATACAGATCAAAAGGTGAGGCTACAAGTAGCCTTTGGAATGCAAAGACTGGTAGAGCTATTTTCCCAGCTACCATGTCTCTTGAAACTTTTCATGTCCTGTCACGAGTCATACGCTTTGACAACAGGGAGACAAGAGTTCACAGGAGGGAACATGATAAACTGGCAGCCATTAGGGATGTTTGGGATAGATGGGTTCAGCAACTGCCCCTCTTCTATAACCCATGTCCCTATGTGATTGTCGATGAATATCTTGTTCCATTCAGAGCAAAATGTCCCTTTCGGCAGTACATGCCATGCAAGCCTGCGAGATATGGTATAAAGATATGGGCAGCTTGTGATGCCAATAATAGCTATGCTTGGAAATTACAAGTCTACACAAGAAAACCTCCTGGAGGTGCATCAGAAAAACACCAGGCTATGAGAGTTGTGTTGGATGTCACTGATGGGCTCTCTGGCCATAATGTGACGTGACAACTTTTTTACTTCATATGCACTAGGAGAAGAACTGCTGAAAGAAAGCTTACAATGTTAGGCACAATAAGAAAAAACAAGCCAGAGCTTCCAAAAGAGCTTGTTCAGACTAAAGGGAGACAACATTGTCCATCTTTGCATTTACTGACACTACCCAGGTAATATTCTTCAACATGCTGGATATCAGTGCATACAATGCATTTGTGATATGGTGTGCCATCAACAATGAGTGGTGTGGTGGCAAAATGAACCGGAGGAGAATATTCTTGGAGCAGCTAGGATATGCCTTGGTGAGGCCTCACATTGACACAAGAGAGCACCTTCCTAGGTCACATTTTGCTGCATTCACTGTGAGGGAGATTCAAAGTCAGCCTGAAGCAATCACTTCTCCAGCAGCTGCTGGAAAACGTGGATGATGCCAGGTCTGCTCCAGAAAAAAAATTATTCAAAGACTAACAAAAATGTCTGAAATGTCACAAGTATTTGTGTACAGCACACGCACAAATTATCTGTTCCTCTTGCATCTGAAGTTAGTCTTTTTTGGTTTTCATCATTAGCATAATACAGTATCAGGAATTTTGTGGTGTGACAGGGTTTTAGGAGAAAAGTGTTTGGCCATCCTTTTTGTGTATTATATGTTGTATATGTATACAGAGGGAATAAAAGAAAAACAAAATCTATTACAGAGAGCACATCAGTTATCTAGCTTTGGAAATGTTCTGTTTGAAAAAAAGTTCTGTGTTTGTCTTAGGTAACAGTAATATGTTCCTGTTATTTTTTCCACTAGCACTAGGGAACCGAGGCTGCATCTGGCTGCCCTGTTGCTTGGAGGATACTGTAAATTTGCACATCGTTAGTCTGCCTAGTTGGTGTGTGTGGAAAAAATCACTTGCATTTGGATTTTTTTGTCAAATATATATATATATTTGACAAAATTATATATATATATATATATATATACACACACTATATTGCCAAAAGTATTCGCTCATCTGCCTTTAGACGCATATGAACTTAAGTGACATCCCATTCTTAATCCATAGGGTTTAATATGACGTCGGCCCACCCTTTGCAGCTATAACAGCTTCAACTCTTCTGGGAAGGCTTTCCACAAGGTTTAGGAGTGTGTTTATGGGAATTTTTGACCATTCTTCCAAAAGCGCATTTGTGAGGTCAGACACTGATGTTGGACGAGAAGGCCTGGCTCACAGTCTTCGCTCTAATTCATCCCAAAGGTGCTCTATCGGGTTGAGGTCAGGAATCTGTGCAGGCCAGTCAAGTTCTTCCACACCAAACTCGCTCATCCATGTCTTTATGGACCTTGCTTTGTGCACTGGTGCGCAGTCATGTTGGAACAGGAAGGGGCCATCCCCAAACTGTTCCCACAAAGTTGGGAGCATGGAATTGTCCAAAATCTCTTGGTATGCTGAAGCATTCAGAGTTCCTTTCACTGGAACTAAGGGGCCAAGCCCAGCTCCTGAAAAACAACCCCACACCATAATCCCCCCTCCACCAAACTTCACAGTTGGCACAATGCAGTCAGACAAGTACCGTTCTCCTGGCAACCGCCAAACCCAGACTCTTCCATCAAATTGCCAGATGGAGAAGCGTGATTAGTCACTCCAGAGAACGCGTCTCTACTGCTCTAGAGTCCAGTGGCGGCGTGCTTTACACCACTGCATCCGACGCTTTGCATTGCACTTGGTGATGTATGGCTTGGATGCAGCTGCTCGGCCATGGAAACCCATTCCATGAAGCTCTCTACGCACTGTTCTTGAGCTAATCTGAAGGCCACATGAACTTTGGAGGTCTGTAGCAATTGACTCTGCAGAAAGTTGGCGACCTCTGCGCACTATGTGCCTCAGCATCCGCTGACCCCGCTCTGTCATTTTACGTGGCCTACCACTTCGTGGCTGAGTTGCTGTCATTCCCAATTGCTTCCACTTTGTTCTAATACCACTGACAGTTGACTGTGGAATATTTAGTAGCGAGGAAATTTCATGACTGGACTTGTTGCACAGGTGGCATCCTATCACAGTACCATGCTGGAATTCACTGAGCTCCTGAGAGCGGCCCATTCTTTCACAAATGTTTGTAGAAGCAGTCTGCATGCCTAGGTGCTTCATTTTATACACCTGTGGCCATGGAAGTGATTGGAACACCTGAATTCAATTATTTGGATGGGTGAGTAAATACTTTTGGCAATATAGTGTATATATATATATATATATATATATATATATATATATATATATATATATATATATATATATATATATATATATACCGTTTTTTTTATTATTATTTTGTGTAATCAAAGGTTATATGTTTTTTTTTTTTTTTTTTTAAACGTGCCCTTGAAATTTGCATGAAATTTACATTTGGCTGTCCTGTTGCCCAGATGGTGTGTATATACTGTAAATTTGCACATAGTTAGTTTGCCTGGTTAGTGAGTGTGTAGTTAAAAAAAGCACTTTTGCATTTACTTAATTTTTCTTTTTTTTTTTAAAACAATGATATCTGACTGATGAATCAGATTGACGCCAAACATAAGTAATGTTACAATCTGTTTTTGTTTTTCAAACAAAAGGGATATTTATATTTGTTCAATAACATATATAGAACATATACAGCTATATATATATTTGTTTCATTATTTTGTGTAAATTAAGGAATGATGTAGTTATTTCTGTATTTAGTTGCTTTTCTGAAATGCACATTCCTACTTCAGTAAATGTAAGAGTTAATGATACACTTATTTCTATTCTTTTATCCATTCAATAAGCTCAGGATAAATGGAAAGGAACATTTAAGCAGGAAAAAAAAGGTTTATTTCATAATTATAATTATAATTTTCACACTTTAATCAATGGGGTAACAGTGACCCCAAACAACGAGGAAGTGAAGCAAATCTCAACAGAACATAAGGGTTAAATACTTTTCCATTGTTTAGGAGCCAAATATGAAAATGACCTCCCCCCTTTTCTGGAATTTGATATTCTCAGTATTGTTAACAGGCCGGAGTTTTGCGATCGTAATGAGCACGATGGATTATAGCATGACAGAAGGTCACTTAAGTACTTTGGAGCTAGACCATTTAAAGCTTTGTAAGTAATTAACAGAATTTTCAAATTAATATGAAATTTAACAGATAGCCAATGTAATGCTGATAAAATTGGGCTGATATGATCATATTTCCTGGTTCTAGTTAGCACTCTCGCCGCTGCATTTTGAACCAACTGAAGTTTATTTACTGAACCTGCAGGACATCCACCTAGTAATGCATTACAATAATCTAGTCTTGAGGTCATGAACGCATGAATTAGTTTTTCAGCAATCAGAAAAAGATAGCATGTGTTGTAACTTGCCAATATTTTTGAGGTGGAAGAATGCAGTTCTACAAATACTGGAAATTAGTTTTTCAAAGTTTAGGTTGCTATCAAATATAACAGCTAAATTTTTGCTGTAGATGTTGACATTACAGTACATCCATCAAGAGTCCCTTTTTCAGGACACTGTATTTTAAAGATAATTTTGTAAAGTCCAAATAACTTTACAGATCTTTATTGTAAATGGTTTAAACAATATTTTTCATGCTTGTTCAATGAACCATAAACAATTAATGAACATGCACCTGTGGAATGGTCGTTAAGACACTAATTGCTTACAGACGGTAGGCAATTAAGGTCACAGTTATAAAAACTTAGGACACTAAAGACACATTTCTCCTGACTCTGAAAAACACCAAAAGAAAGATGCCCAGGGTCCCTGCTCATCTGCGTGAATGTGCCTTAGGCATGCTGCATGGAGGCATGAGGATTGCAGATGTGGCCAGGGCAATAAATTGCAATGTCCATACTGTGAAACAGTATGAAAATTTTAAATTTCGTTGGGTTTCGAAAAAATAAAATGTTGTGTATCGTCGGCATAACAGTGAAAACTAATTCCATGGTTCCTGATAATGCCCATAACTTTAATTTGATCTGACAGTTCCTCATTTACACAGACAAAGTGGTAGCGGTCAGAGAGATAGAACCTAAACCAAGCTAATGCCTGTTCACAAATACCAACATAATTCTCAAGCCTATCCAAGAGAATGTCATGATCTATGGTGCCAAAGGAAGCACAAAAACCTAAAAGCACTAGAAGTGAAATGCAGCTGCGATCAGATGATAAGAGCAAGTCATTTGTTACTCCGATAAGTGCAGTCTCTGTACTACGATGAGGCCTAAATCCTGACTGAAGTTCTTCTTATATACCATTTCTCTGTAAAAATAAACACAGTTGGGAGGACACTACCTTTTCAAGTATTTTCGACATAAATGGGAGATTTTGAAATTGGTCTATAACAAGCCAATTCTCCTGGATCAAGCTGTGGTTTCTTGCTAAGCGGTTTGATAACTGCCAGTTTAAAGTTTTTTGGGACATGCCCTAAGGATAATGAGCAGTTAATAATATTAAGAAGAGGTTTTGATATTACAGGAAACACCTCTTTTAGGTGTTTAGTCAGTATTGAGTCAAACATAATGTTGTTGATTTTGATAACAGCGAAGGATTGAAGTTGCTCGTAGGGAATAATTTTAGTCTTCTGGGGTGCTGTGGCAGACAGCTGCATAATTCCAATTTTGTTTTTGATGATTTCAATTTTATCAGTAAAGAAATTCATAAAGTCATTACTACTATGCTGTGATGGAATATCTGGTTCAATAGAAGTTTTAATCCTAACCAATTTAGCCACAGTACTGAATAAACACCTAGTATTGTTGTGGTTATTTTCTATGAGTGCTCAAATATGCAAACCTTGCAGTTTTTAGAGCCTGTCTATAGTTAGAGACATTATCCTTCCATGCACCGTGAAACACCTCTAATTTTGTTTTCTTTCACTTACACTCCATTTTTAGAGCTTCTGTCTTGAGAGCATGAGTGTGATCATTGTACCATAGTGTGGGATTTTTCTCTTTAACTTTCTTTAATCAAAGTGGGTGTGACACTATCTAGAGTGCTAGAGAAGACTGTGTCCATATTTTCTGTGACAACATCAAGTTCTTATGAACTTTTTGGCGTAATGAGTATTTGAGACAAGTCTGGAAGATTATTAGTGAAGCATTACAAACACAAATTGTAATAGAAATTTTTCACGTTTCACAGGAGAGTCCAAACGCTGGGGAATAAATGGAGGATGAAACAATACAAAACTCAGACCAGGAGAACAATAACAAGGTAAGTAATTTAACCAGGTAAGTTTAGCAAAACTAGGGAGTCCGTAGTCTCAGGGAGAACATAGATGAGAACAGACAGTGAGTGTGTGAGAAAGCTGGGTATAAATGAAGTCCTTGATTAATCTCTGATGATCTGCAGGTGCGAGTGATCAAAACTCAGGGGAGAAAGAGCGCTGTGTTGGAGTGAGAGAGGGAGTCCGGTGGATCTGTGACAGTTGCAAGATCAAAAGATGACAAAGATTTTTTATTTATATCTGACGATGCCACATTAAGCATTATCAGTTCAGAAGAATAAAACTTATATCCAGACCTTTGAGTAACACTGAAAATATCACTGTAAATTGTAGCAACACCTCCTCCTCCACCTTTCAGACGAGCATCATGTTTATAACAATAACCTGAGGGAGTAGACTCATTTAAACTAATATATTCATCTGTTTTAATTAGTGCCGACCGATAGATATGCCTGTCGGTATGCCTTTCACAGATATATTGTATCGGCGTATATGTTTACCGATATGCACAGATATGAATACTTTTTTTCAGAACATATAATGCAGAAAACAATGCTTTAGAATTGGTGTCATAACATAGTTTGTCCAGCAGAGCACTCCGACTCCACTGTTTAGTGGTTAGAGCTGATGGTGGTTCTGGTGACGGTGGTTCTGCAGACAGTGCGGAGTTAAGCGGTGCGGAGTTAAGCAGTGTCTTCACGGTAAGTTGCTAACTAGTTTGTGAAATACACACTGGAAAGTTAATAAAAAATGACCCCATCATTTTCCCTTTTCAATATATCTAATATAACATTAACCCTGTCCCTGACAACCATGTCACTCATGTTTATCACATCTGTTTGCTGTTCGCCAGCTATAGTTTGACAGTGCAATCAGTAACGTAGCTGATTGAAAGGTAAGCATCAGAGCATCTTTTTGCAGCTCAGCAGACAACAGTGTGGTGGTGGATTGTGTCTGTTGAGTGTTGATTTCTCACTACGTTGTTACCTAGCTGGTGAGATGCAATTCTGGAAAGTAAATAAAGTCCATCTTTTGCTCTCCGTGACAACGAGCTTATAGCTAACTAGCCAACCACGTAGCTACTTTCATACCTTGTCAGCTGAGTGGAAGCTAATGTGTAAACATGTATTCACCAAACTGTTTTATTCAGGATTGCAGTTTGATACCCCCTTCAACCGAACAATTCCAGTTGTTGCATTTACAAAATGTAATATTTAAAAGTCTGGTTTTCTACCGTTGAATGTTTCCCCTGAACTTGTATAGCAGAATACGGTGTAACACCACTGCCGCTGTTTATCTCTCGGCTCGGCAGATGTAAATGCTTCTCGTTTTACAACCTGCCCCTAATTGACTGGCAGTATTAAAATAGTCAGCATTTGACTGATACTAAACAGTACTACTGATGTTTATTTAGCTATTTATTTTATTTGAATTTATTCTTTATTTAAGTGGTCAGCCATTGACGGATACTAAACATACAGTATTGATGATTATTTAGCTATTTCTTTTATTTTTATTTATTCTTTATTTAAATTGTCAGCAACTGACTGATACAAACATACAGTACTGATTTTTATTTAGCTATAATTTAATTTATTCTTTATTTAAATGGTCAGCCATTGACTGATACTAAACATACAGTACTGATTTTTATTTAGTTATTTATTTTCATTTTATTTATTCTTTATTTAAATGGTCAGCAACTGACTGATACTAAACATACAGTACTGCTTTTTATATAGCTATTTATCAAATTTGAATTGATTCTTTATTTAAATGTTCAGCAACTGACTGATACTAAACATACAGTACTGATTTTTATATAGCTATTTATCAAATTTGAATTGATTCTTTATTTAAATGTTCAGCAACTGACTGATACTGAACATACAGTACTGATGTTTATTTAGCTATTTATTGTATTTTTATTCTTTATTTTCTCAGTGTTTATTTCTAGAATTTGTTGACAATGTATAATAATAATGTCAAATATTCTTTGATAAAAAAAATATTTATTTAAGAAAGCAGCCTTCTGAGTACCTTTGCATAGTCATATCGGTGCTAAATCTGTGCACAATCCACATAGAAAAAGTCTGTTTTCATTCCAGCTCAAAAATTTGCTATATCAGCCACCATATAAGTAATTGGTGAAATTTACCCCTCTAAGATCGGTATCGGTCTCAAAAATCCCTTATCAGTCTGACTCTTGTTTTAATCCAGGTTTTAGTCAAACAGAGTGAATTCAAACTATGATCTGTAATAATTTCATTTACAATTAGTGATTTGGATGAAAGCGATCTAATGTTTAGTTGTCCTACTGTACCTTTATATGATGCTTATCTTCAGTTTTTTTGTTATTTTCAAGTTTGACATCAATCAGATTATTTATAAATGACTTAATGTGGGTTTTGTGTTTGGTAGTTTGGGGAACAGACACAGTTTCTATATGATATACAGGTGATTAATTCTCTATGTGCTGTAGTTTATGTGATCTGTGTGATGTCTCAAGGCAGCTAGCAGACATTTGGATTAGCCAGTTTGTGTGCTTTCTGACCTGGGCCCCAGTTAGTCAGATACTATCACCATTAAGACTATGAGCCATATTACTAGAGAGGAGGGTGGCACCTTCCCTAGAGGGATGGAGTTTGTCTCTCTTTAGCAGGTCAGTTCTCCCCCCAAAACTCTTCCAATTGTCTAGGAATCCTATGCTATTCTCCGGACACTACTCAGACATCCAGCCATTCAGTGACACTAATCTACTATAACCCTCATCAGCATGATGAGCAGGGAGGGAGCCAGAGCATATTACAGTGTCTGACATAGTTTTTGCAAGTTTTGCAACACCTCTTTAACATTATCTTAGTGATCTCCGACTGCCAGACATCGTTAGTGCCGGCATGAATAACAATCTTAGAAAATCTATGTTTAGGATTAGCCAGCACTTGTAAATTTGATCTGATGTCAGACGCTTTGGAACTGGAAATGCATTTAACAATAGTGGTTGAAGTCTCTATTTCCACGTTGCTTACAATACAGTCACCAATAACAAGGGCGCTTTCAACGTGATTCTCAGTGGGTGCATCACTGAGTGGGGAGAATCGATTGGAAATCCTAACAGGAACAGGCAAGTGATGACGCTTTACCCTACAAGTATGCTGCAGAGACGTCACCCAAATACCTTGCTGCGGGGGCTCTACAGCCGGAACCAAATTGTGTGTGTTGTTCACTGTACTACCCACATCTGAAAATGTATCTACCGGCTTCTCTTTCTCACTGACCTCCACTTGCATTGGGATGCGTGTCTCTAAATCATTAATCTTCTCCGTCAGCCTGACTAATTCCTTACATTTATCACATGTGAATCCCTCTCTGCTGACAGAAGAAGCTATAGTAAACATGCAGCATGCAATGCACAAAGTGATAATATGAGCGGATGCAATGACTTACCGCAATTGTTATTTGTTGTTGTTGTTGAGGTGGTTCCTGATCACCAGTGGTTTGAGATTGATGCAGTGATCCATGTAAAAATGCATGCGGTAAAGCATGCAGTTTAATCGCGATAAAAGTGGAAAGGTGGACGTGTGCGGTACAGTGCACGTAGTTAAAAAGAATAAAAGCAGAAAAAACTATGCTCACGAAAAAATGGGAGAGATTAAAGATTAAATGCTGAAAATAGAAAGATAAGCAGTGTTAAGCAAGCTAGCAGACCACAAAAATGAGTGTTAGATGTGACAGGAACAGGAAACAGGAAGCCTGTTCTTATTGCCAAAATGAATGAGACTTCCGGAACTTTACTGTTGTGCTCTATTGATACAAGAACATATATTGATTTATAAAGAGTGAAATCTGGCTCGGCTGATAGTCTGCTGTTAGTCTTTGTTAAGGCTTTAATGTGGATTAATGCCTTGCCATATTCTTATCTTCCTCAGTAGGCTTACAACACAGCTTGAGCCTGTCTGCTTCATAATATCAACTCTAAAATGTTTTGAGGATCTGGACATTCTGTGATCATGCGGTGGACAGATGAATGTATGATCAGAGGTAGGTAGAGTTGCCAAACTGTACTCAAGTAAAAGTACAATTACTTGAAAAATATATTTACTAAAGTAGAAATAAAATTATGTAAATAATTACTTGAGTAAGAGTAAAACAGTATCCAATTAAAAGAATACAGGTGCATCTCAATAAATTAGAATGTCGTGGAAAAGTTCATTTATTTCAGTAATTCAACTCAAATTGTGAAACTCGTGTATTAAATAAATTCAGTGCACACAGACTGAAGTAGTTTAAGTCTTTGGTTCTTTTAATTGTGATGATTTTGGCTCACATTTAACAAAAACCCACCAATACACTATCTCAAAAAATTAGAATACATCATAAGACCAATAAAAAAAACATTTTTAGTGAAATGTTGGCCTTCTGGAAAGTATGTTCATTTACTGTATATGTACTCAATACTTGGTAGGGGCTCCTTTTGCTTTAATTACTGCCTCAATTCGGCGTGGCATGGAGGTGATCAGTTTGTGGCACTGCTGTGGTGGTATGGAAGCCCAGGTTTCTTTGACAGTGGCCTTCAGCTCATCTGCATTTTTTGGTCTCTTGTTTCTCATTTTCCTCTTGACAATACCCCATAGATTCTCTATGGGGTTCAGGTCTGGTGAGTTTGCTGGCCAGTCAAGCACACCAACACCATGGTCATTTAACCAACTTTTGGTGCTTTTGGCAGTGTGCGCAGGTGCCAAATCCTGCTGGAAAATGAAATCAGCATCTTTAAAAAGCTGGTCAGCAGAAGGAAGCCTGAAGTGCTCCAAAATTTCTTGGTAAACGGGTGCAGTGACTTTGGTTTTCAAAAAACACAATGGACCAACACCAGCAGATGACATTGCACCCCAAATCATCACAGACTGTGGAAACTTAACACTGGACTTCAAGCATCTTGGGCTATGAGCTTCTCCACCCTTCCTGCAGACTCTAGGACCTTGGTTTCCAAATGAAATACAAAACTTGCTCTCATCTGAAAAGAGGACTTTGGAACACTGGGCAACAGTCCAGTTCTTCTTCTCCTTAGCCCAGGTAAGACGCCTCTGATGTTGTCTGTGGTTCAGGAGTGGCTTAACAAGAGGAATACGACAACTGTAGCCAAATTCCTTGACATGTCTGTGTGTGGTGGCTCTTGATGCCTTGACCCCAGCCTCAGTCCATTCCTTGTGAAGTTCACCCAAATTCTTGAATCGATTTTGCTTGACAATCCTCATAAGGCTGCGGTTCTCTCGGTTGGTTGTGCATCTTTTTCTTCCACACTTTTTCCTTCCACTCAACTTTCTGTTAACATGCTTGGATACAGCACTCTGTGAACAGCCAGCTTCTTTGGCAATGAATGTTTGTGGCTTACCCTCCTTGTGAAGGGTATCAATGATTGTCTTCTGGACAACTGTCAGATCAGCAGTCTTCCCCATGATTGTGTATCCTAGTGAACCAAACTGAGAGACGATTTTGAAGGCTCAGGAAACCTTTGCAGGTGTTTTGAGTTGATTAGCTGATTGGCATGTCGCCATATTCTAATTTTTTGAGATAGTGAATTGGTGGGTTTTTGTTAAATGTGAGCCAAAATCATCACAATTAAAAGAACCAAAGACTTAAACTACTTCAGTCTGTGTGCATTGAATTTATTTAATACACGAGTTTCACAATTTGAGTTGAATTACTGAAATAAATGAACTTTTCCATGACATTCTAATTTATTGAGATGCACCTGTACTCAAGTAGCGAGTACTTTCATATGTAACATAATGGACGTTTACTCCCCAATATTCCATTACATAACACATTTAACATATGACATAATAATAATAATAATTATTATTATTATAATTATTATTATTATTGTAAATTATTTCATCATTCACTCTCATTTTGTTCCAAACCTGTATGACTTTCAAGGTTGCTTGTCAGATTTGGACGAATCTGTAAATTAGAAGAGAAGTTTAGAAACCAGTTTTTAGTCATTATTACGAAGTAAAATGTGAACAATATTCCACAGGCCCAATCATACATGATGCTTTTCTATTTCCTTTGCTATTTCACAGCTTTTTAAAGTCCTGCATGGATTCTTAGTTCATTGTAGACACAGTATTTTCAGTGTAGAAAGAATTTGGATCATTCGTTCTGTACAGTAAGGATAAACTGCACCTTATCTCTGGACGCGTTAGGTTTATTTAGTTCAGAGCTTATTCTCTGTTATCTATGAAAAAAATGCGCCACATCTGTCAAACGCAAAGTTGCTGTACTGTGTGCACGCACAGAGATGTGCTCCAGTACTCACGCACGTACGTGATAGGCAGAGCAAGAACTTAACGTGGATGTTTATATGGATTTATACAGTAGGCACTGATATATTTCTGATAAACAAAAATGTATACTTAGAAACTGAGATCATAAGAGCACATAGTTACAGAATCATCCTGAAAATGACTATTATCACAACACAGACAAGCTCATGTTAGCATAATTGCTGCAGTTTTAATCTTGAAATATCCACTTGTCTTGATGTAAAATGAGGGTATTGCATGATGAAATAAAGTGTTTGTTTGGAGCACGTGCTGCAGCTGCAGTAACGATGGACTCGAGTGACTAAGTGCGCAACTACAAAGTTTCGGGGTTGTAAAAGTCCCATTCAAAAATCTCTCAATAAATTACGCATTTATTAAAACTTATTTAATTAAAACCAGTAATGTAACGAAAGGAACGTCGCTCATTGTAAAGCAATTTTTTTTTCATTCGAAATTTACTTGAGTAAGAGTAAAAAGTACTGTAGGAAATTTGGTAGTATAAATGTACATGGGATGGGTTAAAGTGCCCGCATACCTCCACCATTATATGTAAGGGAATGTAGTATGTGTGAGCTAGGAATTAAATTAAACTGTCCTTATTCTACATTATTATGTAAGGAAATTTATAATGGAATTAGTCGCGTTCGACAACCATAATAAATTAGATAAATGACAAAGCTAGATTATTTGTCTGAATAAAATTATCCGCTCACAATTTCTATTGTAAGGAATTAGCTTTAATAAGGGAATTATGATTAATTCACTTATTGGAGTAATATTATTCTTATGGCTTATTGAAAATAATATTACACATATTTAGGTACAGCTTTGAAGCGAAATCTTTTAAAAACAGGGATGAGATTATTTATCAAAATATACCACAGTCAAATTATCTTTGAATACAGACTAACTTTATTGCTATTCTAAACATAAACTAATCTAACACATAAAACAGGTTGGTGAGTAGTGACAGAATGTGAAATAAATGATCAATACAGAGAAAATGACCTTTATGGAGTTTGTTGACAATGCCTTAAGAACCATTTATCCTTCTTTGAGTCAACATCGATTTGCAATCGGATTACCTAAAGTATTGAACTAATACACCAGCACTTTGAGCAAAAGTCTGGAGATGTACTTGCGTGTCGTTGCATTTCCTTGTGTTGCTTGGTTCTTTGGCATTTGAAGAAAGTTCATTCCGTCGATGTTTTGGACTCTGTTATGATCGCGGATAGTTATTGTCTGGATGAATGATGCTGGTGGGCTTTGAAGCGAGGCCTTCTCCTGACTCCCGTTGGGTGTGTGGACCGTAGAACAGAGAGTGAGAGGCTTCCTCGGGACATGTCCCTGGTTTTCCTTGGACTCTACATGGCACGGAGGATTAGGAAGAAGCAAGAGAGCCGAAGAGAGGTGACCAAGCGACGGTTCCAAGAGAGTTCTAAACATTTTAACTGAAATTGGCTGCACCCCAAAGGTGTCCTGAGCCAATTAGAAGTGGCTTTCCAAAGTCACATGGTCAACTGGTCTGTCCCTTTCAAAGTTGATTTACAATCCTTTGTGTGGAGAATCCTTACATTCTTCCCGCTCAAAATAGTGAATGTTTAATCATGAACTTTTATATCTTGAAAACAGTGCAAAAGACATAACATTCGTTGTCATCAACATTCTCTACGTAAATAAGCAAGCATTTACATACTAAATGTGACATGCTTTCATGAATATTACACCTGTAAGTAACAAAACATGAAAATCCCTGTTTACAAATCATACTGGTTAATTCATTGGTTTTACAACATGGATAATACATTACACATTATGAGAAACCTGATTGTCGGGGTATATTTATCAAGTTAAGCCTTGAATTGTTACCATTCTTAGTAGAATGAGATGAATCATACAAGACTAAATATTATAATCATCGATTTGTCAGTTATAAGTGATTACAAATCACTACACATATTTTAAAAGGTACATCAGGCAATAATCATTAATTTGTCAGTTATAAAATTAATCACAGGTCAAAGTAAATTTTAGAATTATCTAGCAAGGCTAGGTATTGTGTACATTGTGGGTTTAAATGCATTCTGTATATTTTAGAGGGTTAACTCAGCGAAGTACAATGTTCATGGATTCCTTTTTAGCTGCTGTTTGCAGAATGAGGCTCTCATGAGGATCTCATGACTAATTATCATCCAGAATAAAGAGTCATAAAATTGGCATTGTTTTGTTCATTGCAATTCAGGAGGATCTCGCAAGGGAAGCTGTTCACTCTGTCTTTTATGGCTTGTGACCTCTGCACTCAGGGGTCTCTCTGCAGAGATGGTCTTAATAGCAGTGTCAGGCCAGAACCATTAAATGTGGGGGGCATTTCCTCATAAGCATTAAGTTCTCAAGTCATACGCTATCTGGACAAGTCTCTTTTGTTAGTTTTATTGGCCAGATGTGAGCTTCTTCTTGGCTTCTTGACGTCAGCTCAAGCAGAGTCTTTTAATTTATGACGTTGAGGAATTCCAGGGTTAGAAGGTTGGGTTTTAAGTCATATGGCTGCAATTCTTCTGCATCTAATATCCTACAGTATCCACTTTTAAACCTACTTTTAAAAGTAAATTAAATACTCTTAAAAGGAAAATTATGTTTTGTCAACATACAGTTTTAGGAGATCACTAGCATATACAGTACATTGCCTCAAAGGTAATGGATTAAAAACACATGGACTGAGGACTACAAATAAATTTCATGGAGAAAAAAGTCATGTTTTTTAAAGACCATTACATACATTGAACATTTGACATTGATTGAGAATAAAAAAGAGAAAGGAAGGTCTCCTGAAAGACCTGACTGAAGCATAATCTTTTAAGCACAATAAAACAGCATACTGATTGCTTAAAGATGCATTGAATAACTTCTGTTCATTGCCAAATTCTTGAGACCATGACCAGTTACTTTCTATTTGGTTTATAGGGCACATGGTGAAGCAGTTCAGCCAAAGATCTTATATAACATAGATTATATATTTTCTATAATGCAGTCTGAGCTGAAATCAACAAACACATAGATTCACGAGGCTCTTCATGTTGCCTTTGCAGTTAACACAGCTGGGTAGCAGACTAAATGTGGATAGTGGGTTCAGCACCATGGTGAGCGCCATCAGAGGCTGCATCTTAAATTCAGCACATACTCCTTTATTGTGCAGCTCCTCAGGTGCATGCAGAAACCATAGTTTTGTTTTCACCTTCACATGAGTGTGCAGCAACCTTCCTCAAAGTGGCTGCGTTATTCCTCTGAAACGTGACACATTATTTAGAGTCACGCTCCTATTAACGGCAGTGTGCCACAGCTCTATCCGCTCAGCTCTGTTCTGCTGGAGTTGGGTGGTGAGCACTGTAGCATGCTGGTAAAAAGCCTTGCTGCCATCACAGTACTCCCACAGACTGAAATCCACTGAGAGGCCACTGCAGTCTCTTGATTTGTATTTTAATTAGTCCTCATATTGTATAAATGCATATGAAAGAAAGTGAGAGAGAGAGCCAAAATAAAATTGTGACATTCTTTTATCCCTTTTACATTTTTCATTCTAGTCATCATCTGGTTTTGGAATAAGATTTCAGTGCTTTTATTGCGGGTAATACAATAATATAAATTAAAGTTATAGTTCATTCAAAAATTAAAGTTCTGTCATCATTTATGGAATTGTTCTGTCATCAAATCTGCCTTTTTTATGGAAAACAAAATAGTTATTGGGCAGAATGTAAGGGACTGACAGCCTCATTCACTATTCATTTTCATTGTATATATATAAAAAAAACAATATTAAAAAAAACAGTAATAGTGAATAACATTCTGCCAAACTTCTCCTTTTGTGTTACACAAAGGAAAGAAAGTGTTAGGGGTTTGGAATGATCCAAGGTCAAGTAAATGATGACAGAATTTTCACTTTTTGGTGAACTATCCATCTATGGCTCTTTTGTATCTCATTAAAGGCATTTGAGCTTTCTGTTTTCTCTGCACTTGTTCTGTATTGAGTTGACACATGCATCGCCTACATGCTGTCTGTCTGTCTGTATAAATGACAGCCAGAGCATGGAATTTTCCCTTTAAAAGGGTTGCTGTATCCCCATCAAAGCTCCAGAATTGAAGAATGGGCTACTATAACTCACTGGCCTGACATTACTTTGTCCTTGCTTTGGATGGAGGAGAAAGAGCCCCTCTCAAAGGCTTGCCCCCCTAATGAGGGCCACCCATGGGAGTGGAATGAGTGATATCTACTGTTCTATTTGTGGAGAGGTTTCAGGGGTACGTACTCTCTCAATGCATTCATCAGCATTGAGGAAGTTCTTTGAAATTAGATGCAGGAGTCACACAAACACCACTGTAGATCATGTAAATATCATTGTGTATTTGTATGCCAAGTGTAAGTGTTTGTCTATTGCTTGCCTGCACAATGTTTGTCATTATTCTGTAATTGTATGCTTTTAATTGGCATCACAGAGTAATGAGTGAAAATGAATAAAGGCAGATGTTAAAGGACGATTCGCAATATCATCTGCTGAAAAGCGGAAATAATCTTTGCATAAAATTGGAATTTGATGTCAAAAGCTGATCTGGCAGGCATCGTTCAATTTTGTTCTCTAAATATTTTATGATAGTCACTAACCTTATTTTCCATCTCTAAGCCCTACTTTATCTCCCTTTAAAAGAGCTGTCAGGAATTTAGTCATTTAGACTTTGGTGTGTAGAATTGCAATTGTTTAAGGTTAAATGCCAAATGTAGAAATACTCCTTTGGCTGCATTTGGCTGAGGCTCTTGATCTGGATTAGTGTTGTTGTTTTCCTCCTTGCTCAGGATTTCCATCTTCTGTGTAGGGTTGAACAGGAGGCCAGTTAATTCCTCTGACATAAAGAGGGGGCTTTCATGTTCCTTTGCCTCAATGTGCTCCTTGGGTGCCTGATTATTCTGAGAGGGAGAAAATGAGGGCTCAAGTTGTCATCTGCATGAACGAACAGATCCCACCTTTAATTCTGTGGCACGATGATATTTGCATGAAACTTCAGCCAATTATTCTCTCCGGCAACACATGGCACAGAATGTTACACGTGGCTGGAGAGAGGGTGTCAGATTTTGGAGCCGAGCTTGTTCACAGTGTTGTCATTTAAGGTTAGATTTGAAGGTGAGAAAAAATACTGTTAAATTGACTGATTTTAGTGTAAATAAAACTTCACAAGCTAGGGTGTCAGAGCTAATCCTTAAATGTCACTGAATCAAAATCTAAAATGTTTGTAACCCATGGGACTGATATGAGGCATATCTAAGCAAATGTTCTTTAGGATATGGACTGACTCAGTGGACTGTCTATGGCATATCTGTCACTCACTCGACGTTGTGTCGATGTAGTGACACTAGGGGTCACTCTTGGGAGCCCGAGACATCTCTGGTCTTTGATAAAAAGGCCAATGAAAATTGGCGAGTTGTATTTGCATACCACTCCCCTGGACATACGGGTATAAAAGGAGCTGGTATGCAACCACTCATTCAGATTTTCTCTTCGGAGCCGAACGGTCGATGTTTACTGAGCTGACTTTTCATTCACCTCTACTGGATCTGATGGCGCATTTCAGCAGCTTCTCCCTCCTCTGCACTGGTGCGCTGCAGAGAACGGCCCTGGGTGCTTCGGCAGGAAAAAGAAAGTATATTTTTCGAAAAGAGTATATATTTCTCTAAAAGAGCGGCACACACGGAACATCTTTTTAAAGACACATCTTTTTAAAGATGCCTTTCCGTTTGTGTGTTATTCCTGGTTGCGGTCGTTTCCTCTGTGTCTGGGCGCAACCCACGCGGAGACAGCGTTCGTGGATGGATCATGTTCTCACTGCGAGAACATGAACATGGCAATGTTGCGGTTGCGGCTTGCTTTCATAAGCAAGCCACCCCACCGGCTCCCCGCCTCAGTCCTTCTACCTACGGGTATGAGGCCAGTGCGGTTAGCACTGGGGGACCCCAATGGGACCACCTCCGCCGGGTATCCCCCCACGGACCTCCCATTCCCCAGCACGCTCGTCTGCCCTGATCGGGCTTCCAGATGAGTCCGCCGGCTCGTCTCACGGCGAGTTCTACCTCTTGTTCAGAGCACGCGAAGCTGATGAGCTCTCGAGCGCAGCATCAGAGAGCGGGCTCATCCAGTCGGACGCAGAAGCCTCAGCTGGCTCCCCCCTCAGAGACGACTGCCCAGTCACAGGCTGATGCGGAAATGATGGACATGCTTTCCCAGGCGGCTGCGAGCGTCGGGCTAGAGTGGAACCCTCCGCTCTCCCCTGAACCCTCGCGGCTCGATGACTGGTTCCTGGGCTCGCGGCACTGCTAAAAGCAGCCACACCCCGCTCCCGTCCCTTTCTTCCCTGAAGTGCACGAGGAGCTGACAAAATCGTGGGAGGCACCTTTTACTGCCCGGTCCCGATCTTTCAGCTCCCCCGCCCTCACTACCCTCGATGGTGGGGCGGCCAGGGGCTATTCGGCGATTCCCCCGTGGATAAGTCGCTTGCGGTGCACCTATGCCTGCAGAGCGCCGCCACCTGGCGCGGATGCCCAAAGCTCCCGTCCAAGGCCTGTAGGTTCATGTCGTCCCTGATGGCCAAAGGCTACAGTGCCACTGGACAAGCCGCCTCCTCCCTGCATGCCATGGTTCTCCTGCAGGTCCACCAATCCAAGGCGCTAAAAGAACTGCACAAGGGTAGTTCCACCCCAGATTTGATGCAGGAGCTGCGCTCGGCAACCAACCTCGCTTTCCAAGCGATGTCCACCTTAGTGGTCCAGGAGTTCCACCTTTGGCTCAACCTGGTCGAGATGGGTGAGGCCGACAAGACACGGTTCCTTGCTGCCCCTATCTCCCAGGTTGGCCTATTCGGCGACACCATCGAGGACTTTGCCCAGCAGTTCTCGATGGTGAAGCAGCAGACGGAGGCTATCCGGCACATCCTGCCCTGGCGCGGCTCAAGATCCCGCATCCCGCCTGCTCATCGACAAAGGCATCCCCCTGCGGTGACTGCAACGACTCCGCCGCAGACTGCCCCTTCGGCCCGACCCCGGCATGGAGCCCACCGCAGGAAGCAGGTCGGCCGGCCACCAAGAACCCGCGGAAGGCTTCGAAGCGTCCCTGAGATGGGGCGAACCAGCGACGATGAAACCCACCTTGGAACTGGTAAACAGACCACTCCATCCCCCGGTGGAGGGCCGGGAGGAGAATCTTTTGTTGCTTTTTCATTTAATTTCACCGCACGCCCAAGTGGCTGCGGTACCCAACAGTTCAGCAAAAGAGCGGTTTCCTCGTTCCCTGGGTCACATAACCGGTGTGCACGGCCGTCATCATGACCACCGTCCACCTTTTCATCCTTTCAGGGTTGGTGCTCCAGCGGCGGTCTCCCCACCCCTGCACACCCAGCTGTGGCACAAATCCGCCACCGTTGTGACAGTCTCCACGGGTCGCGAGGACAGTCCTCTTCCTCCCCTGTCCCAGGCTGTTCCAGGGTGGTCACAAGAAGCCAGGTAAGTGCTTCGATGTCCCTGGACTCAGCACGGTCACAACATGGTGTGGCACCTTGGGCTCCGTCCCGCCGTGAGGCCCCACCTGGAGATTGTCCCTTTGGTCCCCCTCACTCGGAGCTTGGATGTGTGGCTTGCGCTTTCCAATCTGTCGCGATGGCTGATCCGGACCGTCCGACTCGGCTACACGATTCAGTTTGCCAGGCGTCCGTCCAGGTTCAGCGGCATCCACTTCACCTTGGTGAAGGACGAAAATGCTGCCACCTTGCGCGCGGAGATCGCTACCCTCATACGGAAGGGTTGATGCTAATCCTATAGAAAATCTACCACAGAGCAATGACATCTCAGATCATTACCTCGTCTCTTGTTTGTTGCGATCAGCTAATGTCACTCAATCTACACCATGCTATCGTTCAGCTAGAACTATTCTTTCGACCACTAAAGATAGCTTCACTAATAATCTTCTAGAATTGTCTCACATACTCAGTAAGCCAAAAAGTCTTGAAGAACTTGATGTAATAACAGAAAGTATAAATACAGTCTTCTCTAGCACTCTTGATAGTGTCGCCCTCCTTCGATTAAAGTAAATTTATGAAAAAATCCTCGCACGGTACAATTGTTACACTTATGCTTTCAAGACAGCAGCTCGGAAAATGGAGCGCAAGTGGAAGAATACAAAATTAGAGGTATTTTGTGGTGCATGGAAGGATAGTGTCTGTAGCTACATACAGGCACTAAAAGCTGCCAGGTCAGCATATTTTAGCAAACTCATAGAAAATAACCACAACAATCCTAGATGTTTATTCAGTAATGTGGCTAAATTGGTTAGGAATAAAGCATCGACTGAATCAGATATTCCGTCGCAGCACAATAGTAATGACTTCATGAGTTCTTTACTGATAAAACTGAAATAATCAGAAATAAAATTGGAACTGTGCAATCAACTGTCACGGCACCTCAGAAAACAGTGTCTCATAATTTTGCTCACAAGCAACTTTGCTGTCATAGGTCATGAAGAGCTAACAAAACTTATAAAGAAAATCAAAAGCCACAATATGTATGTTAGATCCAATTCCAACTAAGCTCTTAAAAGGGGTATTCCCAGTGATCTCAGAACCTCTTCTTAATATTGTTAACTCCTCGCTATCCTTAGGACATTAGGAACCGCTTATTAAGAAGCCACAGCTTGATCCTAGAGAATTGCCTAATTACAGACCGATTTCAAATCTACCATTTATGTCAAAAATACTAGAAAAGTTAGTGTCCTCCCAGCTATGTTCATTTCTACAGAGAAATGGAATATATGAAGAATTTCAGTCAGGATTTAGGCCCCATCACAGTACAGAAACTGCACTTATCAGAGTCACAAATGGCTGCATTTCTCCTCTAGTGCTTTTAGATTTTAGTGCTGCCTTCGACAGGATAGATCACGACATTCTCTTGAATAGGCTGGATAATTATGTTTGCATTAGTGGACTTGCATTAGCATGGTTTAGGTCCTATTTATCAGACCGCTACCACTTTGTATGTGTAAATGAGGAATTGTCAAATCAAACAAAAGTTAAGTATGGAGTGCCACAGGGATCAGTTTTAGGACCTCTGCTTTTCTCCTTATACATGCTTCCCCTGGGAGATATTATCAGGAATCATGGAAGAAGTTTCCACTGTTATGCCGACAATACCCAACTTTATATTTCTTCTAAACCCAACGAAAATTTACAATTCTGCAAATTAGCAGAGTGTATCAATGAAATCAAAGATTGGATTGCCAGAAATGTCCTTTAACTCAATTCTGACAAAACAGAGGTAATAATGATTGGAACAAAAACCTCTAAAAATAAGCTGCTAAAATATAATTTGACTCTTGATGGATGTACTGTTATGTCGTCTTCTACAGCAAATAATTTAAGTGTTATATTTGATACCAATCTGTCCTTTGAAAATCAAATTTCCATTGTTTGTAGAACAGCATTCTTCCACCTGAGAAATATTGCTAAATTATGACACATGCTCTCTGTTGCTGATGTCGAAAAACTAATTCATGCGTTCATGACCTCAAGACTAGATTATTGTAATGCATTGCTGGAAGGATGTCCAGCTAGTTCAATAAATAAACTTCAATTGGTTCAAAATGCAGCTGCTAGAGTGCTGACTAGAACCAAGAAATATGATCATATTAGCCCCATTCTATCATCATTACATTGGCTACCTGTTAAATTTCATATTAATTTTAAAATTCTGTTAACTACATACAGAGCTTTGAATGGTCCAGTTCCAGAGTACTTAAGTGATCTTCTGACAAGCTATATTCTGTCACGTTCATTACGATCACAAAATTCTGGCTCGTTAATAATTCCAAGAATATCAAAATCCACAAATGGAGGTAGATCCTTTTCATACTTGGCTCCTAAACTCTGGAATAGTCTCCCTAACACTGTTTGGGATGCAGACACACTAACTCAGTTTAAGTCTAGACTAAAGACTGATCTGTTTAGCCAGGCATACACCTAATTTATCCTTTAACTCACAATTAGGCTGCTTTAGTTAGGTCTGCCGGAACCAGAAACATCCATCATGATCTATAACTCTGCACAAAATTGAATGGCATCTACGCTAATATAATTTTTTGTTTGTTTCCATGTCTCAACCTTGGGATTCATATCCCGAGGTTACCAGAGCCAGCAAGATCCAGCTCCATTCCTGCTTGGTGTTGGACTCCACTGCTACGTGACGACAAACTACAGCAGTGCCAGCCAGACATCACTTCAGTCTTTTGACTTAGGAGGATGAACTGATATCAACTCCAACTGTAAGACATCGGATACTTCATATGCCACTGCCTGAACTTGGATTTAGGATGAACCCCATCAAACTTCACCGAAATGACCTGCAGGTTGAACTGCGATGCACCTCACTGATCTCTGCCTGCATCACCTTTGTCTACTGATGGACTACACTCTTGAAATGGAATACATAGACTATCATTTAATTGCCAACAAAAGCCTTCATCAACCAACTAACAAAGGACAATGCATCAATGTGAACTTCTGCAGTTAATCCAGGATGGACTTCAAAGACATTAGTCATTAATCTTAAAGTTAAAATATATATATATATATATATATATATATATATATATATATATATATATATATATATATATATATATATATATATATATATATTATATACTCTTTTTTAAAACAATGGAAAATCATTGTGTCAGTTCTGAATGTTTTGCCACCCACATTTGGACACTTCACTAAACTCTGCCCCCCTTGGTTACAGCTGCTCGTTCTGGCAAGCTCTGCAGGACTCCCCATAGGAACGAATGGGAGATTGCCATGAACGGCGAGGTATTTGGCAAAATATTCTCATAAACGAAATGGATAACATTGTTACGTGGGCTGGAATGAAGAGTGACATTGTAAAGCATATTTATCTGACATTTTTTTTTTATATAAAATAAATTGTTAAATTAAACAGTCATTTGATTGAAAACTGTGCAGACTGTGAATCGGAACTGAGCCAAACGATCATCATAGTCACACAAAAAGAGAAAAGTGTCACTTGATAGTGATTACAAACTTCATAACATTAGTGTAAGTCAAAAGAACTGCTATTAACATCTTATAACACTAATTTTGATGCTGTAAACTCTTTATTTACTATCACCTGTACTAAAACCTGAATCAATATGTAAATGAATGTTAGACTGTTAGCTTTAATTTAGCTTGGAGGAAAAGTAGGTGTTCTCGCTGATGTTATACAAGCTCATTTGGGAATGAGGCATGACACACTTTAATCCATGGAATGCTCTTCTTAACGTAAAAAAAAAAAAAAAAAAAAAAAAAATTAAAGAAGGAAAAAACACTGCGTGTATCCTCTCTAGGTACCTCGAATCACTTTACAAGTGACCCAGCAACAACGTTTAAAAAAATTTTGGGGATAAAATCCCACTTAAAACTACTCAAACACGCACCACTCCCATAGGCTCTCATGTAAAAAGGCACACGCTTGTCAGATTAATGGTGGCTGGGCAACAGTTGCAAAGACAGGATTGGTCAGAAACGTTTTTAAGGCGGGGCTTAGCGAAGGGTCAATTCACTACTATGTGGCCAATGCTAATGCAGAAAACCGCCTACATATACAAAGTAGTAAGGAAAAGAAAGCTGTTATGGCCTCAGGACTGTTTTGGTTAGGGTTAGGAGAATATTAATGTATGTTTACTAGGGGTGTGATGATACACTTAGCTCACGAGACGAGACGATACACGATACTGGGTCCACGAGAATGAGACGAGACAATATTTTAACACTATATACACAACCGGTCAAAAGTTTTGAAACACTTACTCATTGTTTATTATAATTTTTTTTTCTTCACATTTTAGAATAATAGTAAAGTCATCAAAACTATGGAATAACATAAATGGAACTATGGGAATTATGTTGTGACTAAACAAAATCCAAAATAATTCAAAACTGTGTTATATTTTAGCATCTTCAAAGTAGTCACCCTTTGCCTAGAATCTGCAGACATGTGCTCGACATTTTCTCATCTTCTTGAGGTATCATGCTGGGATGCTTTTTAAACAGTATTGAAGGAGTTCCCATCTATGTTGGGCAATTATTGGCTGCTTTTCTTTATTATTTGGTCCAAGTCATCAATTTCAAAACTTTTTTAAATAAATTTTAGTTTTGTAATGAAATAAATTAATATGGTGGCACAATTATATTTTTGTCTACAAAACTAATTTCAAACATTTAAGCATACGCCTCCAGATCAAAAGATTTTTAAGACCATGAGAAACATTTCAGGCAAGTGTTTCAAAACTTTTGACCGGTAGTGTATATGACTGGAAAAATAGTCTTTTATTTGACTGAAAGTCATAAAATGCAAAACAATGCAGGTGCATTTTGAAATGTTTTAACTAATCATCTTGTAATGAATGTCACTTCAGTTCTACTTTCTGAGTATGAATTATCATATGCAGTAAAAGACAGAACAATATGCAAGCACTGTAAAAGGTTTTGCCACAAACTCAACTGACTGGCTTCTCTCCTGTATGATTTCACATGAGTCTCTTCAGACCTGGTTGATTTTAGTTGAGAGCTGCGGTGTTTCTGTAGGTGTCTTTGCATAGTGCTTGTGTTAGCCGCGGTGTACAGCACTATTTTCTTACAGTGCTGACATATGGGCTGTGTCTCGTTTGGAAGGCTGCATCCTCCGGAGGTCGCATTTGTCGGCCGCATACGTCATCGAGGCTGTCTCGTTTCATTTTTTAAAATTTTTTTATTGGGAATGCAAAAAAGTTAACAATTGTATAAATGTAAGTGCATATACATAAAAGGCATTGACAATAGATAAAAATAAGAAAAAAAAAATTAAACGAGACAGCCTCGATGACGTATGAGGCTGATAAATGCGACCTCCGGAGGACGCAGCCTTCCAAACGAGACACAGCCTTTGTTCGTGTCTTGTCTGTCACTCTGTCGCCATTTATTGTTTCCACCGGGTACCTAAAATGCTGTCACACAAACGATTTAAAGTGGCGGGGGCATCTTCTTTGCTAATTTCACCCTCACACTCCGTCATGTTGATATCGTGAGACAGCTTTTCATCTCAACGAGAAATATCATCACATTATAATATTGTGAGATCTCGTGGCATGAGATCTCATCACACCCCTAATATTTACTACTCAATTATTTCCAAACATTGGACGTGCTGTGCCTTTTAAGTCACATCAATTCAAAGAAGTTATTGCGCAGACTGATCTCGCAGATAATTCTGAAACAAAAGGTTAATTAATAAACATTAACAAAGATTAAAAAATGATGTAACAAATATATTGTTAATTGTTTGTTCATGATACCTAATGCATTTACTAATGTTAACAAATGGAACCTTATTGTAAAGTGTTACCAATTTTCTTGGGCTAAACTCTGTCTGTGTGCTTGCGGAAATTTGAAACACTGCCCACAGTGGCCAAAGCGGGAAGTGTTTTTGAACATATGGACATGTGAGAGCTCCAGTGTCTGGGTGAAATGCCCACTAAGTTTGCTTTACGCAAGTTGTATTTAGCAGTAAATTATGGAATACAGTGAAGAGGAATGTACTGTTATATTTTAATAGCTCTACGCCCAAACCCCAACCATCAACCTAACTGTCAGTGGAGGAAACAATTTACAGTGCATCCGGAAAGTATTCACAGCAGCTTCACTTTTTCCACATTTTGTTATGTTACAGCCTTATTCCAAAATGGATTAAATTCATTATTTTCCTCAGAATTCTACAAACAATACCCCATAATGACAACGTGAAAGAAGTTTGTTTGAAATCTTTGCAAATTTATAAATAAAAAAAAAATAAAAAAAAAAAATATCACATGTACATAAGTATTCATAGCCTTTGCTCAATACTTTGTTGAAGCACCTTTGGCACCAATTACAGCCTCAAGTCTTTTTGAGTATGATGTTACAAGCTTGGCACACCTATTTTTGGGCAGTTTCTCCCATTCTTCTTTGCAGGACCTCTCAAGCTCCATCAGGTTGGATGGGGAGTGTCGGTGCACAGCCATTTTCAGATCTCTCCAGAGATGTTCAATCGGGTTCAAGTCTGGGCTCTGGCTGGGCCACTCAAGGACATTCACAGAGTTGTCCCGGAGCTGGGAAGCAACATGATGACTTCCTGTGTGTCATGTTGTATTGCACATGCAGTGCGTCACAACTGTTGTTCCAGCTTTGGCCACTGAGAGGGACAGTTCAGATATTAAAAAGGCACACACTGATTTTAGCAGACCTCCTGTCACCATTTTCACCATCAGAGATTTTCATAATATCTCTGACAGGTAGTGCATGAAAAATGACATTTTCAATCTCCTATTCCTCTGGTGTTCAGAAACCAAATTCTGGAAATGTTCTTTTAGTTCATTTAACAGAGCTCCCCATTAAGGCCGGTCTGGCTAATGGATTAAGACTGTCATTTTCCGAAATCTCCATAGAGTCAGAAATATAATTTACAAATTCCTTTGTCTCTCTCCCTGACAGTAATTACCAGGTACACATTGCTCAATATGAATGAAAACCCTGTCGTATCACAAAAATTTAAGGTAATTAGATGTGAAAGAGCAGCCGTGTTAAGGATTTGTGTTTTAGGCTTGATGTGGTATGGTGCTCATCGTTTTTTAAAGTATAACAAATACGCTGCTGTCTTTGCCATAATTTTCTGGGCACATCGCTTTATTCGTACTTGAATTAAAGCATCATATTTCAGACCTTTGTTAGGAAGTGGAGGCATTGGAATTTAACAGAAGTTATTTAAAAGTGAAAAAAAAGATTCAGTGGATAACATTCAGATTACTCAACAATTAGCATAATCATTTAATGTGGTCTCTGTGCATTGCAATGTTTTTTTTATTTTTTATTTTAATATTATTATCTGGAAATATATATATATATATATATAAACCTGCCAGTTGTTACTTCATCTGGAGTGGTTAATGCAGAATTGAAATTAAAGTTCAATTATGCATTAATCCTTGACAGAAAAATAAAAAAATAAAAAATAAGATTTCCAATGTGAGCAAAGTGAATAAATCTGAAATGTTATCCATGTTTTGTTTTTGTTTTTTTCACACAAACAATGTAGTGCTTACATTTGAATACTCAGCAGAGCATTATACCACCCTGACAAGGACTGTGCACTTCTTTACAATAAGGAAAAGGAATGATTATTACTCTGTATTCTATCTGATAACTATACAGTCCTCGCAAAGGCAGTTTGCAAGACATATGTATTGCCATACAGTTTATGCACAATTCACATTTTCAATTAAATAGAGCCATTTGCTAATATGCTGAGAAGTGTTCTCTATCATTAATCATGTTATGCCCAGTTTCCTAGAGGACGTGATTCTCCATTATTACAATATGAAAGATTTCTAATTGTGCTTCAGCAATTACCTCTAGCACTTTCTCCTGAGGCCCTAACACTGGAAATGACTGGCTTTTAATATTGACCCAAATGCATTTAATCAACTGGCTGAGGTTGCTTAGAAGGGTAATCACACTTGCAATTAAAAATATATTACCATCCCTGGCATTAGCTCTTTAAATGCTGAACACAAGGAGTTGCTCACTAGTTTGATTAGCACAGAGGCTGACTTAGTCTGCCTCGGCCGCCCGTCTGCCAGCTTCCACTGTTCATATTGTACTCCACTTCTGTTAAACATGCAAATGTGCAAATCAGCAAATCAAACAATACATTATGCTCCATTCATTTGGCAGATACTCTCACCCAGGGCAACTGGAAATGTTGGAAGGTGTGTAGTGCATTACAATGAGTGAGATTTGAATTGAAAAGTGTTGCCTATTCATAGATTCTGCCTTTCTGCAAGAGATATAACTTATGCACCGCTAATTTTCAGATCCCTTTGGGAGAATTAGACCAAGAAAAGGTTGGTGAGAGGGATAAAGAGGTTAATACTGGCTGCAGCCAAGCTTTTAACATGTTATGCTGTGTTTTGAATTGCTGTTTGCGTGACGACACTGAAACTAGAAACAGTTCACAGATGTATCACACCGTATGAAACTACTGAAACATTTGGCAGCCTCACATGAAGTCATGCCCGACCCATTGAATGGATTAATTTAATACTGAAGATATGAAATAACAGCACACATGTACACTGTTGAAGTGCATGCCCCCCACTCCAGAACTGATGTCATTTTGCTTAAATTAGTTCACATTTACTATATAATCTAGTCAAAAAAAGTTAATAATATTGACAAACTATACAGATGTATAATTTGTCAACATTATGAACAATTTTTAACAGCAGACTATATAGTAAATGTGAACTAATTTAAGCAAAGTAAAGTCAAACCCATGGGTGGGGTCAGTGAGCATTAACAGGTAGAATGTGCCACCAAACACTCGAGCCTTGCGACTAAGTGTCACTGACAGTTAATAATTATGGAATTTATGAAAAATGCTCTAATATGATCATTTATTACCATATAAAGTCCCACTTATATAATGCATCTACCTGCTCAAGGGATGCCCAGTGCTTTGTAATTGTCCCATGGTTCATGCATGCATTTGTGTGTGTGTTAAAAGCAAGTGATGCTTTCCTGAATTACCCTAGTTTATCCATTTTCACACAAAACACTGAAATGTGTTAAAGCATTAACTGGGTCATTAATATGTTCACTCTTTTTCACAAATTAGCTGTTAACATTCTTTTTAGAACCTTTTCAGAGTCAGACTCATGTCTGAATCTAAATGCAGACTAATCTAAAGGGGAGCAGTGAGACTAAAGCATATCAGAATTTGTTTTCATTGCAGGAGAAAAAGATGGTTGTGCTGAGTTCTCAACAATCGTGTGTTCATATGGAGTCAGTGCCATATCCTTCTAACACCCAGATCCCCTGCTGCCTCTGCACTCCCTAACTCTGATTGGCAGTTGAGTTCGTCGTGCCTCTGTGAAGCAGAAAATATGGGCCGCATTGTGCCAGGAGCAGACGGCCATCTCCTAATCAGTTGTGATAGTCTCGTAATTAACGGGATTTGTTAATTGGGTCTCTCACCCCCTTGGGTGTCAGCCGTGAATATTCATGTAAGGATCCCGTTAACCTCCTCCCGCAATCAGCCAACCTTCTCGACACTTCAAACATCATTCTATTATTTTTCCACTATTTTCTCCAACTTTTGTGCTGTTGTCCTCATCACCATGACAACAAGCCTATCAGCGGACCTCTAATGTGAACCTGGCAGTCACCACCTTCAACATGTTTAGCATGCCACAATTCTAGTTAATTCCCACTATGCTTTTCACTGACAGGCAAATCCCAGCCAACAATTTCCATTTACGCCTGGATGTTGAGGCATCATAATTGCATTCTGGGTTTTAAATGTGCCCGTGAGGTTCCAATCAGGTTGCTTCAGCCCTTTAACCCTTTCATATGTTAATAACTGGGCCCCCACAGAGTAGCGTCACACATGTGTTTCTGCAACAGCCAGTTACGTTACAAGCTGGCAGATTCAAATCGGGTTTCGCGCCGACACCGCTTGTCAAGCGTCTAATTTATATTCGCTCAAACAGTTACTCATACAGTCTTTTAAACCACAGAATAAGTTTATTATATATACATACATCCAACTCATCACCTAAGTACCACAATAAAAGTTTACAGCTCTTATACGCACAGTCAATACATCAAACATGATCGTCCTCTGATGCATGCTGCCATTTTTTTACATTAGTAGCAGTTGTCATTCGAAAAAGAAGCAGCTACTCAAAGAGTCTTTTCAAGCACATATGTTTATTTTATGTAATAAACAGCCTAATTATTACCAAAGTACCACGATAACAGTTCACAGCTTGTATATGCACAGTCATCATACCTAAATGTGATCTTTCCATGCACGCATCCACGTCTACTTACTAGGTGCAGATGCAGTTTTCAGTTACACAAACAACAACTCAAACAGTCTTTTCAGGCATATAATAAGTTTGTTTTCTGAAACAGACAGCCAAACTATCTCAAAAGCACCATGATAACAGTTTAAAACTTGTATACTCAGTGAAAACATTCTGATCGAGCGTGATTATCCGATGCAGTCAAGTCTGTT
Organism: Myxocyprinus asiaticus; assembly: GCF_019703515.2. Classification (NCBI taxonomy): domain Eukaryota; kingdom Metazoa; phylum Chordata; class Actinopteri; order Cypriniformes; family Catostomidae; genus Myxocyprinus; species Myxocyprinus asiaticus. The sequence continues at coordinate 22,769,241 of NC_059370.1, read as the reverse complement.
CACATTGGAGCTTGTCATACACACACACACACACACACACACACACACAATGTCTGAGAAGTCAAACAGTGCATATAGGAAAACCAGACTGCTGATACTATGTTTATTTGTTTTTTACACCTACAGTATAAAAACAAAATAAATAAAATAAATACAGTACAGCTGACATAACTGCTGGGGATTTTAGACCCTACTCAATGGTTAATGCACCATTGTAGGGCCAAAAATGCAGTGCTCACATCTGGAGCAGGCCATAAACAGTCCATTAAAACTGGGCCAGAGAAAACCATGATAAGAACTAGGGCTGCCCCCAACCAAAGATTTTCCTAGTCGACTAGTAGGAGTTAATTTAAGCCATTAGTCGACTAGTCGCACGTTTATGATATTCATTTTATTACTTTATATATATATATATATATACAGGTGCATCTCAATAAATTAGAATGTCGTGGAAAAGTTCATTTATTTCAGTAATTCAACTCAAATTGTGAAACTCGTGTATTAAATAAATTCAATGCACACAGACTGAAGTAGTTTAAGTCTTTGGTTCTTTTAATTGTGATGATTTTGGCTCACATTTAACAAAAACCCACCAATTCACTATCTCAAAAAATTAGAATACATCATAAGACCAATAAAAAAAACATTTTTAGTGAATTGTTGGCCTTCTGGAAAGTACGTTCATTTACTGTATATGTACTCAATACTTGGTAGGGGCTTCTTTTGCTTTAATTACTGCCTCAATTCGGCGTGGCATGGAGGTGATCAGTTTGTGGCACTGCTGTGGTGGTATGGAAGCCCAGGTTTCTTTGACAGTGGCCTTCAGCTCATCTGCATTTTTTGGTCTCTTGTTTCTCATTTTCCTCTTGACAATACCCCATAGATTCTCTATGGGGTTCAGGTCTGATGAGTTTGCTGGCCAGTCAAGCACACCAACACCATGGTCATTTAACCAACTTTTGGTGCTTTTGGCAGTGTGGGCAGGTGCCAAATCCTGCTGGAAAATGAAATCAGCATCTTTAAAAAGCTGGTCAGCAGAAGGAAGCATGAAGTGCTCCAAAATTTCTTGGTAAACGGGTGCAGTGACTTTGCTTTTCAAAAAACACAATGGACCAACACCAGCAGATGACATTGCACCTCAAATCATCACAGACTGTGGAAACTTAACACTGGACTTCAAGCAACTTGGGCTATGAGCTTCTCCACCCTTCCTTCAGACTCTAGGACCTTGGTTTCCAAATGAAATACAAAGCTTGCTCTCATCTGAAAAGAAGACTTTGGAACACTGGGCAACAGTCCAGTTCTTCTTCTCCTTAGCCCAGGTAAGACGCCTCTGATGTTGTCTGTGGTTCAGGAGTGGCTTAACAAGAGGAATACTGTAGCCAAATTCCTTGACATGTCTGTGTGTGGTGGCTCTTGATGCCTTGACCCCAGCCTCAGTCCATTCCTTGTGAAGTTCACCCAAATTCTTGAATCGATTTTGCTTGACAATCCTCATAAGGCTGCGGTTCTCTCGGTTGGTTGTGCATCTTTTTCTTCCACACTTTTTCCTTCCACTCAACTTTCTGTTAACATGCTTGGATACAGCACTCTGTGAACAGCCAGCTTCTTTGGCAATGAATGTTTGTGGCTTACCCTCCTTGTGAAGGGTGTCAATGATTGTCTTCTGGACAACTGTCAGATCAGCAGTCTTCCCCATGATTGTGTAGCCTAGTGAACCAAACTGAGAGACCATTTTGAAGGCTCAGGAAAACTTTGCAGGTGTTTTGAGTTGATTAGCTGATTGGCATGTCAAAATATTCTAATTTTTTGAGATAGTGAATTGGTGGGTTTTTGTTAAATGTGAGCCAAAATCATCACAATTAAAAGAACCAAAGACTTAAACTACTTCAGTCTGTGTGCATTGAATTTATTTAATACACGAGTTTCACAATTTGAGCTGAGTTACTGAAATAAATGAACTTTTCCACGACATTCTAATTTATTGAGATGCACCTGTATATATATATAGGCATCAGAAAATGGTTTGAGTTCCAGTGCTGAGAAAGAATGTTAGAAGTAACATTGCTAACACTGTCCTACATTACAGAGAAATATTAAACCGTAATAATGAGCCTTTAAAATATGAATTTTACAAGTGCACGCACGAAGCGAGCTGCAGTGTCACCGGCAAAATCTGTAATGGTCCTGAATGTGTCGTAAAAACCAGCAAAGAGACTGTCTGAACATTTTGTTAATTTATAGAGAGAAATGCACATTAGGGTTGTGCCAACAGACGATGATCTCGGGGATCGATGATGGTCAGAGAGAGTGATCGCCAATAGCTGATGCCTTTGATGATATCAAGACGATATTTGGCTCGTTTTCCCATATATTAAATTATTATTATTATTATTATTATTATTATTATTATTATGCTATTATTATCAAATTAATATTACAAATAATTTACCTGTAGACACACAGACACGCGCTTGATAAAACACTTAATTATATTATTAAGAACAGATGACAGAAAAGCCGTCTATGCGCATGTATGACACACTGATACGGAGGCGTGCAGTCTTGTGGAACATGCGCATCTAAAATTCTTTTATCACTTCATTATTTTAATTGCTTTTTCTATTCGTTTGGAGTGCAATTTGAATTTAGAAATGTATTTGATTGAAGTTTTTCATTTTTTTAAATAATTTAATGAAATTTTCAATGCAGAATCACTAAAGCAAGAATATACACCGATCCCTCAGCCCAGGGGTTGCCGAATTAATTGAATATTGCAATATATATATATATATATATTAGTTAAGGAGAGAACAAAACAAATTTATTCACACACATGATATATTTTCGCTGACAATGAAATACCCGACTGGTAGAGAATGCACAGATGAAGGAGGTTCTTTGCCAGAGAGATGTTGACATATGTTGTAAAACCATCTTTCAAAAAGTTGAACAACACACATTTTAATTGCACTTATATTTTTTCCAGTTTCATTTGAATTTATTAAAATAAATAAAAAATTAAGTTCTAAGTTTGAAATCAAGGTGTCTTGCTTTATTCTGTAGGCTTAACCCTAACTCTGCTTAATGAAAATTACCTCATAGTGCCACCTAGCGTCCAACCAGCGCTAATACCGGTGTTCGTCGTTTTTATGTGGGGTTTTTTTCCGCTACCAACCGACCATTGGTCGACTAAGATTCTTCTCATCAACTAACCTTTGGTCGACTATCAGGGGGCAGCCCTAATAAGAACTACAGTCATTTACTTGTTTATGGTCCTTGCAGTTTGTTATTCTTTTGATTAACTTTTGATCTGTTTGATTCTCTTACATAATTGTTATTTGAAATACTGAAATACTTTTGGAATGTTGACATGTCCAGTGTCAACATGCTAAACTCCATCTAAAACAATTTTAAGCAACATTTTGCCAATTATTTTAAAATTGTCATGCATGCAGATTTTACGATTATTAAAAAATTATGAATCACATTAACACCACAAAAATATAAATCACATTAGCATTGCTTGACCATTGAAAATGAATTAGTGAAGGCATCATGATCACAAAGGAAATCGACATGTTGCTTCCGAAAGTTTATATATCCTGAAAGTGTATGCACCCGTTCACATAAACAATGGCATGAGTGATTTGGAGGTTGCATTTTTACTCTAAAATTCAATTTTTACTCCACTGATGGTTAGGTTTCAGTTTGGGTCAAGGGCTGTGATAAACAAAATAAAAATGCATTCCTGTTGACTGCATTACATAATTTACATGTAAAAATACAACTCTATATATATTAGCGACACTTTGTGGACATCTCACCTGGAAACTGGAGCTCACATGTACCGACGTGTTCAACAACACTTCCAGCTCTTGACACTTGGGGGTATGGGCCAGTGATTTGAATTTGAATAAGCACAGATTTCAGCAGCAAAACGTTCAACCTTCTGTTGCCGAATTCACAATGTGATCAGTCTGGGGAAAAAAAAAAAAAAAAAATTCAAAAGGGTGAAAAACTTCATACGCACACATTCTCTATACATTCATATAAATTTTAACCTAAAATCTTGAAATAATCTATAGAAATGTTATGCATCAACAACCCCCCAAAACTAGCCATTGTTCTCATTCTTAAAGCAGAGTACAAAAGTAGTAGCAAAAAGGAGTAAACAATTAATTGTCCTCATCCTTGAAATGTGAGCATTTCTAAACAGGATGATTTTGCAGAGGTAGACCAAATTCTCCTCATTTTAACTATCCCATGCAGAACTTACTGAGAATGTCAGAGCAATGGAACAGATGTAGAGAATGCCACTCCAGAGACAAGTAATCAGTCACTCATGTCAGCGGGGGTGGGACACAAGGTTTTCTTGACATCTCTTTGCTCAAGTGTCCTGTCCATTATGACACAAACTGGCTCAGTGTCAAGCACCAGAGATGCAGTCCCTGCCCTCTGGGGCCCTCAAGGACAGAGGAGAGGTGGCCTTGAGCACAGAGGCCAGTTTTAGACTAGGGACAACCAGAAGTAACCTGGTGGAGAAGGGCACCACATGACTAGGACAGCCAGGTGTAACCCAGCAAATTGTTTTAGAGCAGAATAGTGAAGGGTAAACTAATGTTAGGAGCCATATTTAGCATAGGTCAGTGAAGGACATAGTACAGTATACAAACCAGTGTTAGAAGTGGTTTTAGAATAGAATAGGGAAGGTTGTGTTGTCTAGGGCAGCACAATTCAGGGCAACTGAGTACATCTAGGCTAAACCAAGCATACTTTACATGCGTACATTATAGATATATAAATTTAAAAATCAAAAAACATAATAATGGCAAAAAAGACCATTCACGTTAGCCAAACATTTGCTAATGTTCTTTGACAGTTACTCCTGGAAGTGCTGAAGCTTATTTTATAGTGCTGATTTCTGTAAAACCTCACTTATTAATAAGAATAATGAGCCACAAATATACTACTGGTTTTGCATATTTTCAGTTATCTGTAAATCATGACATCCCTTGTTAACACTAAGTTCTCAAGATTCAAAGCTGAGACCAAGGGGCAAATTCACTAAACAGTTGTGCCACATTTGCGTGTGTTATTTCAGCAGTGACATGCACAGACCTTAGCAGGGACAGGGGCAGAAGGATAAAAAAGGATTTATTTTTTTTCAGAAGAGTAATTATAAATACTTAACTAATTTCTTTGTTTTTTTGTGTATTTAATCGTTTTCTTATATATATATATATATATATATATATATATATATATATATACACTGTACATAATGTTTTTAAATTTTTCCTTTATCACAAATAATAGCCTATTCTGTTATATTTCTCACAAAAAGCACCATGGTAATACACTTGTTTATTTATTTATTTTCAGACATGGTCTGTGATAACCCCGTTTTTGACGTGTCATAGAAAAACCATAGTATTTTTTAAAGTACCTTGGAGTACCATGACAGTATCATGAAATATGTACATGATCAATCATTCAGTACCATGGCATTACCCTAATAACGTGGTGCACGGTGCGAAAGCGTGATGAGAAAGTGCGAGCGCGAGGCGATTGACTGTGTTCCGCAAATGCTACAGGGTACTTTTTTTTTCTCCCCTTTTCTCCCCAATTTGGCATGCCCAGTTCCCACTATTTACTAGGTCCTCATGGTGGCGCGGATACTCGCCTCAATACGGGTGGTGGAGGACAAGTCTCAGTTGTCTCCACTTCTGAGACAGTCAGTCCGTGCATCTTATCACGTGGCTCGCTGTGCATGACACTGTGTAGACTCACAGCATGTGAAGGCTCATGCTATTCTCCACGATCCGCACAACTTACCACGCGCCCCATTGAGAGCGAGAACCACTAATTGCGACCACAATGAGGTTACCCCATGTGACTCTACCCTCCCTAGCAACCGGGCCAATTTGGTTGCTTAGGAGACCTGGCTGGATTCACTCAGCACACCCTGGATTCGAACTTGTGACTCCAGGGGTGGCAGTCAGCGTCAATACTCGCTGAGCTACCCAGGCCCCCAATGCTACAGGGTTCTTGAATAATGTATAACATACGAGTAAGAGCAGCCGGTGGAGTTTCTCGTGCCCCCCTAGGGTATGATGGTGCCCTATGCAGACTGCGTAATATGTGTATAGGGAGCAGTGGTACTGTGGTAGCCTAATGGTATTTTCTGAAAGTGATTAGTCTGGCTTATTAGTTTCAACAAAACCAAACTGGCTTTGTCTGAACCAGACAGCTCCTTCAGTTTATGTCAGTATTCTATAAAAGATGAATTTAATTTATATCACTGAAAGCGACCGATCCCATTACAATTAAGAAATCTGTCTACAATATTGGTACACGATGTCGGAAATATGGTAGCAATTGAGTATTATTCTTCTGATAAAAACTTACAGCACAATAAACAGAGTGGATTTTTATCTGACCTGTTACTCATCTAAGGTAACAGCACTTCAATGCTCTGGGGCGAATTCAAAACTGCATTTTTTGCTTTCTTGAAGGGCACTGCTGCAGGAGGGGATGCCACTCGAAAGCTCGTTCAAAATTAAAGTGAGAAAATTAATCTTTTCTCGGAGGGCCCTTCCACAAGACTGTTAGCTAAGGGTACATTCATACAATAATGTCATGTTTCCTTCAGAGTACCCCCTTCAAGGGCTCTGCAGTTCCGAGTGAGTATAGGGCATAGGGAGGATCCCTTGCGATTGGTATCCACCCCGTTCTGCTGTAGTGCATGCTCTTAAAGGCACCTCCGTTTAATCTTCTTTAATATGCCCGCAATTTACAAAGAAATCTCATAACATATTATTACTTTTATTGTGAGATTATGATGAGATTTTAATTTTGCTTAATTGAACTATTTTAATTTAATTATTAAAATGTCTCTCCTTTTTCTGGATGACCAAAAGGGCACCTTTAGATTTGCGAACGAAAGGGGCAAAGGCTTGCACCCCTGCTGACGCTGTTCTGTGCACGTCAGCACCATCTAGTTTTAGCAGGCATAATCAGCACTGAAAACTGGCTGCATCTTGAGTAGTTAAATTAAGTAATTTTCATTATTTTCCATGCAGACATGCCTCCTTCCTATGTAAATTAGGCTCATTATAGATTGTGCTTCATTCACAAAACTGTGTGCTATTTTCCAGATGCAATTTACAGTATATCACGCTATTACTGCCTTAGGAAAGCAGGAGGTTAAAAAAAATGTCGTTTAAATGAGATTTTCTATCATGGCAGCAGTAATTCAGCAAATATTGATCAAGTGATGGATAAGAGCGTTATTTCGATATGTTAATATGAGGTGATTCAGGATCACAGTAGTGGAGTGATGCTGTACAGTCCTGGCTAGGGATGTCAATTTTCAGACATGTTCATAATCGATTGTCGTGCAAATTAACGATCAATTAATCTTTCACGTTAAAACCGCAAAACACATGTGGAGGCCTCCAAATAATATGTGCATGTAGCCTGCTGTTTAAATATAATTTCAATTATTACACTTAAGAAATGTAAATATTGGCATTGTCCTCTTTAAATATTCTTAGTTCCGTGTATTTTAATACATTTAGCACAATATATGTTTACTATGGATTTGTGAATTATTTAATTACTGTTAATGATAAATCATACACTTCATAAACACAGTAGCCTACATATAGTTGTGCTGGTGAGATGACAGCTGAATCTGCTTTCCCGGCGATCACTGACGCAATTGTAGGTTGGGATGAAACAAGGAGACCAGCAGATCAGCTGTGCTTGTTTTCATGTTGTACTTTAACACACTATCACGGTGTGTGCAGAAAACATAATGTTAATTTACAGAGAAACGCTACAACACTGATTACATTGAGCCTGCTTCATCTTCATCTATGGCCCATTTGACAAAGGTTTGTTCCTGGCAGGCAGCAGATACCCTTACCCCGCCCCCACCCTAATACTAACTTTATTATTAATAAAGTTATTTTAATACCCCTCCCAGTCAACCAAGTACTGAAGAAAGCGACCCCGACATCTGGAGTCCAGGAGCGCTCATACTTGATAGGCCTCTTCGCCATCCACGATTATGGGCAGGGGGTTTGGATCATTGATCTCCTCCTCCTCCCCCCTCGGGCCACCAGTGGGTTTAAGCAGGGAAACATGGAAGGTGGGAGATATGCGGTAGTTAGAGGGTAGTTGAAGGTGATAAGACACCGGAGTAATTTGTCTAATAACTTTGAAAGGACCCACATACCTGGGACTGAGTTTCTTGCAAAGCAGACAGAGATGAAGGTCACGCGTGGACAGCCAAACCTATTGGCCAGGAGTGTAGACGGGATTGGGGCGTCGATGACGATCGTTCATTCTGCCTCCTAACAGCTCCTTGGAGGTGGACATGAGCATGTTCCCACACCTCTTCGCTCCGCCGAAGCCAGTCATTGATGGACGGTAGCTCTGTGGGTTCTCCAGACCAGGGGAACAGAGGGGGTTGAAATCCCAGCACACACTGAAATGTGGTCATGCCCGTGGACAGCTTCTGAAGGGAGTTCTGGGCATACTCGGCCCAAAGCAGATAACGGCTCCAGTCAGCCTGGTTCTGGTGACAATACATTCTGAGAAAACGCATGATCTCCTGGTTAAAGTGCTCGGTCTGGCCATTTGATGAGGGTGGTAACCTGAAGTGAGACTGATGTTGATGTTGAGTTGTTGAAAGAATGCCTTCCAGACCCGGGATGTAAACTGATGACACCTGTCGGAGACGATGTCTTCAGGTAGTCCATAGAAAAGAAACACCTGATACATAAGATGTTCTGCAGTCTCGAAGGCTGTGGGGAGCTTGGGCAGAGGGATTAATCGACATGACTTAGAGAATCAATGACAGTAAGAATGATGGTGTTACCTTGAGACAGGGAGATCAGTGATGAAGTCGATTGCAATGTGAGACCAAGGACGATGGGGAATAGGCAAAGGTTGGAGGAGTCCTGCAGGAAGTTGTCTGGAGGATTTGTTTGCACAGGTGGGACAGTTGTTGACGTAGGCAATGGTTTCTGCCTGCATGGTGTTCCACCAGAAACGGTTCCGAAGCAGTTGTAGTTTGGCTGCGGTACTTGGGTGTCCGGAACTGGTGGCAGTATGGACCCATTGTAAGGTCTTTTCCCAAAGGAGTCATGGGAGTCATGGAATCACAATAAAAGTGATTTGATTGATTTGAAAGTAGGTTTTCTCAGGAGGGCAGTCAGGGGGAGTTGGGTCCTGAATCTGAGCTTGGGCGATCTCATTCATAATATCCCACTGAACCGGAGCCAAGATTAATGATGTGGGGATGTCTCAAACAGAGGAGAGAGAGCATCGGCTTTGGAATTTTTGGAACCTGGACGATAGGTAATGGTGAAACTGAATCGAGTAAAGAACAATGCCCACCTAGCCTGCCTTGGATTCAGCCTTTTAGCAGAGCGTAGATATTCAAGGTTTCGATGGTCTGTTAACACGAGAAAAGGATGTCTCGCCCCCTCCAGCCAATGTCGCCATTCCTCTAGAGCCACTTTCATAGCCAGCGATTCTCGGTTGCCCACATCGTAGTTTTGCTCAGCAGGAGATAGCTTACAGGGAAAGTATGTGCAAGGGTAGAGTTTCGGGGGCGTTCCATGACTTGTGAGAGAATGGCTCCGATTCCAGTGTTAGAGGCATCCACTTCAACCGTGAAAGGAGTGTTGGGCTCAGGATGGTGCAGGATGGGAGCGGAGGTGAAGCGAGACTTCAGGTTCTTGAAGGCTTGGAGAGTGTTGTTGCAGACCAACACAGTTTGGAGCCCCCTCCCCTTTACATGGATCTCAGCGGGGCAGCGACTGAACTGAAATTTAGGATAAATCGCTTGTAGAAATTGCAGAACCCCAGGAAGAGTTGCAACTCCTTCACGGAAGTATGTTGAGGCCAGTTTAGTACTGCATGTACCTTACTGTCGTGCGTGGCGACCCCCTCTGGGCTGATGACGTAGCCAAGGAAAGACACAGAGGTCTGATGGAACTCACACTTCTCGGCTTTGGCGAAGAGTTGGTGGATCAGACGCTGAAGGACTGCTCAAACATGGGTGATGTGTTCTTCCAGAGAGTTTGAATAAATGAGGATATCTATGTAGACAATAACCCACAGTTTAAGCATGTCTCTGAAGACATTAATGAATGATTGGAAGACTGAAGGACTGTTGGCCAATCTGAAAGGCATGACCAGATATCTGTAGTGGCCACTGCTGGTGGAAAATGCTGTCTTCCATTCATCCCCCTCCCAGATGCACATGAGGTTGTATGCACTGCGAAGGTTGAGCTTGGTGAAGTATCTTGCAGTGCGTAACTGTTCAAGTGCTGCTGGGACCAGAGGTAAAGGATAACGGAACTTTACTGTATTGTTGTTGAGAGCACGGTAATCAATGCAAGGACGGAGCCTGCCATCCTTCTTGCCAACAAAGATGAACCGACCAGCTGCCGTGGGTGTGGTGGATGGTCAGATGAAGCCCTTTGCCAGTTCTTCCTCAATGTAGTCTTTCATAGCCTCAGACAAAGGAAAGATCCTACCTCGTGGTAATGTAGTGCAGGGCAACAGTTCAATGGCACAATCACTGGAACGGTGAGGAGGAAGTTGAGGCTTTGGCCTTATTAAAGGCTTCAACAAGGTCGTCATACTCAGAGGGTAGGTTGAGCACTGAAGAGGGACAGTAGGGACCTCCGTGACAGTTGTGGATCCAATGGAAACAGGTGAAATGGGCTTTAGGCAGCTGGAGAAGCAAGTTGAGTCACACTGGGAAATCTGTCCTTCACGTCAAGTGATTTGAGGATTGTGTTGAAGTCACGGTAATCCAAGTATCACAGGGTTGTGTGGAGAATGAATGATATAGAGGCGTGTTCTTTCAGTGTGAATAGTGCCAACTTGGAGGGTGATGTCCGTAGTGGTGAAGGGAACATGGCTGGTTCCCAGTGGGCATCCATCTAACGCTGCCACTGCCAAAGGAGATTCACAGGGGATTAGTGGTATCTCAAACCTCTTGCCTAAGCCCTCATCAATAAAATTGCCTGCTGCACCAGAATCGATCATGGCTTGGGTGGTGATTATGTTTTGACAACCAGTTATAGTGACAGGTACATTAATACAGGAAGAAGTGAATACGTCAAGACGTCACTCACCGCTGGTTTAGATGATTGGACTGGCCGTAAGAGACAGGTTGCTCGTAGATGTCTGGCCTGACCTCAGTATAAACACAGATGGATCTTCATGCGGTGTTCTCTCTCCTCCGACATCAGATGAGTGTGCCCAATCTGCATGGGTTCAGTTCCACCAGTGCTGGATGTGGTCTGTGAAGTGACAGAGAAGTGGACTGGTCTTTGAGAGCGGATGAGATTATCGAGGCGAATGGCTAGGTCGTTTAACTGGCCCAGGGTTCTCCTTTCATCGCGGCATGCCAGCTCGGATTGCAGTTCCAGATTGAGTCCCCTTTGGAAAAGCAAATTGAGGGTGTCCTCTACCCATACAGTCTGAGCGGCGAGAGTGCGGAATGTAAGCGCATACTCGGCAGCGGTGTCTGTCCCCTATTGGAGTGGGAGTAACAACTCACCAGCCTTCTTTCCTCCCTCAGGATGCTTGAATATTTCTCGGAATCACTGGAGAAAATAAAAGGAGGTGAACCTCGAACCCTCACAAGACCATATAGCGGTAGCCCAGTCCAGAGCCCTTCCAATTAATAGGGAGCAGACAAAAGAGATACAACTGTAACCAGAGGGATATAGCGTGGATTGCTGCTTCACAAACATCGAACACTGCATCAAAAACCCCTTGCACCTAGCTGATGTGCCATCAAACGAAGGAGGGTTATTCACCGGAATGGGTCGAGATGCATGTGGTGGTTGGTCTGATGCATGAATGCGGAGGTTTTGCAAGATCTTTACTAATTCCTCCGTAGAAGCAGTCAGCCGGGTGAGTTGCTGTTGGTGGGCAACCAACACATTAGCTCGGACGAAAACTTCAGTAGACAATGGCTGGAGTGCCGCTGGATATGTAGTTAGCGAAGTCCTCTGTAACACAGACTCCGGAGAACACAGGTTAAGATCCATATGCGGTTTAATAGTAAATGTGCAACTCATAAACAGACAGGCAGGGTAAATCACCAGTGTTTCTCAGTACATCTCAGATGAGAGATGTAGTAATAAACAGGCAATAGTCAGGGCAGGCAAGAGTCCAGATAAACAATGGGTAAACAAGGCAGGCAGCAGAGTATCAAACGGTGGGTAACAGGCAGAAGTCGAACGCAGGCAGTATAAACAGAGGTAAATGCTCAGAAATGTTAGCAGGAGCAAAACAAGACTTTGCAATGACTATTGTTTGAACAGCGCTTAATTAGTCTATGAAATAGGGAACAGGTGTAAGTGTAATCAGTCCAGGTTGGCATGCTGGGAAGTGTAGTTCGTGGTGCCCTCAGAACTCGTGCATGGGATCCTCTGTTGGTGAGCAGAAGTCCTTGAGTTCGTAACAATTCCATTTCACTTAAAATCAGAAAATAAAAAGCTGATATTTAAATAAGGATAATCAATGACACCACCCAAATATAATAACATATATTAGTTTACAGAAGTTGACTGCAAAACAAAATATATTGCAATGATAACAATACTACTGTATATCAAAATACAGTTTGTGTCCATGTGCCTGCCATTACCTTGGTCCTTTGGGTTGAACAAGAGGTGAATTTGTTTATAAGAGACCAGTCTACAAAAGCCTATTTGAATAAAAATCCCCTTTCCATCTTCATCTTTATGGACATCATTCCTGATCTAGGTCAGGTGACATAGGGGATTGCATATGAAAAGGGGGGTACCTTGTTACAGCATGTTTTTCTTTTTTTTCTTCTGTTATTTATTTATACATGTAGGAGAGTAGAGATGCACCTTTTGTTTGAAATCAGCTGTGGGAATTCATCCTTTGACTGGAAAAAGTGAATTATTCAGAAAACCAGGCAAATAATAAAATTGAGAGATGCAGAGTACAGTGCAGTTTGAGAATAAAAATCAAATATTTAAAACCAGTACTTTTTGAACATGTTCCTGTTACATTCACTTTGCTTTGTTGCAAGTAGGCATAGGCTACATCATAAATCAAGGGGACACTGCGTGACACCCATGTAATTAGGGGAGATTGCTGTCAGCTTCATGATTTAAAAAGGAAGAGATTCCACATCCTATTTTAAACAAGTAAGTCTTCCCAACAAACTCAAACAACAAACTTACAGAGCAGATGCACTGGTATTCAGTCAGGACTAAGTGCCAAATACAACAGCAAGACTGCTAATGAAGAATGGCCATCAGGGATGTCTCAGACTGGCACCTTTATAGGTTTAATTGCCTGCTGGACAGGAACTGGTAGCTGTGGACACTGCATGTGTGCTGCTGGTGCCCAGTTCTGTTTGCAGTGTGGATGGATCATCATACGCATCAGCATATGGAAGAGAGGGAGTTAGAAACACCACTGGCAGAAAAAAAGCTGTTGGACAACCACTTTGATACAGACATGTGGCCAAACAGACCGCATGTTTGTCTCTCCAGAGAAAATTCATATGTGTGCGGTCTGTGAAATTGGATAGGAAAATTATCTTTTGTATATTCTGGTCCTTGATTATTCAGAAAAAGGTTTGACAGATTATGCTGAATGTATTGTTTTAAAATGCTAAATCAACAATTGAGAATGCTCTTGAGCAATTTTAATGATCAAGGGATGCTGAGTTGAGAAAGGTATTAAGGGACTGAAAATGTTTGACTGTTTGTGTGTTAGGAAGTTTATTCACAAGTAAAATATAAATTGCATTACATTATAGTATTAGTCACATTGCATTTACTGCTCAGGTGAATGGCACAAAAACCCTGGCTGTAGAACTGCCCATTGGGATAAAGATGGCAGATTTGAAATTGCATACTTCTGCAGAGTGACACACCAGCCAATCAACTGCCACTGAAATAAATGGGAGTGCTAACGGATAGCTTACTCCAGATATTATAGACCTACTTGGTGTGAACAAGGACAGTATCACTGCCCCCCTCATGTGCAGTACTGTGCCTCAATGATAGTGTGTGTCCTGGTGTGTCTTTCTGGAACATTTGCTCCAGGATTGAGCTAATTAAGGCTGGACATTTACAGGCAAGGCTCATAAGATCAGTACAGCTCCGGAGCGGCTGTGATAGTCTCTCTCTTTTTACTTGCTATTTAATTTCCACTTTAAATCATAGATCTTAACTCAAACTCACATACACACACCTGCAGCCACTGTCAACATATGCACCGAAACCCCACAGAAACACAGGAACTTCCAATTAGTCCCCTAGCTTGGAAAAGGTGGAATGTGGAAGGAAGATGACAGCTCTGGCCTCTACCCTTCTCGTTATTTGAACAGATTCCAATAAAATGTCTTGTTAAGGAAGACTTTTTAAAGGTCCATGTTGCACCACTGTATTTTTGCACAAGCCATTGTAGAATTCAACAATTTGTTAAATTCAAGGTCTGCCAAATATTGTTGGATTTTATCATGGCTCACTGACTTCAAATTTACTGTAAAAACTAATGAGAATAACAACTTGCTACATTATAATTGTTCAGGGCCATAGAGGGGATGTGTGATCATAGAACAACAATAGATAGTTCACCCAAAATGAAAATTCTTCATTTACTCACCCTCATGCCATCCAAAATGTGTATGACTTACTTTCTTCAGCAGAACACAAAAAGGACTTAAATATTGATCTGTTTCTCACCCAAAGTGATCGTATCGCTTTAGAAGACATTAATTTAACCACTGAGTCATATGGATTACTTTTACTATGACAGTCTGTGGTTTTTGGAGCTGTAAAGTGCTTATCACCATCCACTTGCATTGTATGGACCTACAGAGCTGAGATATTCTTCTAAAAATCTTTGTTTGTGTTCTGCAGAAGAAAGAAAGTCATACACATCTGGGATGGCATGAGGGTGAGTGAATGATGAGAGCATTTTTATTTTTGGTTGAACTATTCCTTTAATGACTATCCAGTTCCAAGGTTTCTTCCACTCTGTATTGAATTTGTTACATTGAAGTTTGTAGGCCAATTCCTTAAGGTTAATATCAAACATTGTTTGCAGTCAATTTTCCTTTCATATTCTGATGTATTTCAGAGTGAGACAGGATATTTAATGAGACACAATGCAGGTCGGGACTTGATTTGATCTATAATAGTGGGCGTTACATACCAGAATGGAGCTATGTGGTTGGAGGAGAGGGGTTGAAAAGTAATATTGTTGGACATTATTAAATGGTTGCAAGATGTTTGCTTACTTGGCCCATGTCAAAAGAGACCACCCCCAAGTCTATATCATATCCTGCTTCCTAAATATGTGTGGGGACCTTTTCAACAGAAGTCCAAGGAATTTTTTTGTTGCTCATTTTTTGTCCACCTGGCAGACTACTTTAAAAAGTTTGCATTAAGTATAAAAGCAATGTTCGTGTTTGTTGACAAGGGTGGTGCTGTATGATTTTTATTATTTCTAATTATTTATTTGCTCAAAAAAGACAGGTTAAAGAAATAAGTATGACATATTAAGAGTAATTGCATAGGTTTTGGGTAAATCCTACTGATTAAATTTTACTGAAAAGTCATGAGTAGCTGCAACTCTGTGGTTCATCTTTCGCAAGATGCTACAAAACACAAGTATCACCCACAACACTAGCAACACTTCCTCTCTGTGATACAAGAAACATTTCAACAGTGCCTTTAGGGGCCGTTTACACGACAACATTTTCAACTAAAAACTGAAAACTTTTTATACATTTTGGCTGTTCATTTACACGACAACTGCATTTTGGGGCCTGAAAATGCAAACTTTTGAAAACGGGTTTCAAAGTGCAAGTTTTTGAAAACGATGCCGTTATCGTCTCCGTGTAAACATACAAAAACGCGAATTTGTGAAAACGATGACGTCATGTGCACGCATATTACGTGTTATATAAAGAATGATGGATTGATAGGCATCAATTTGAGATGTATAATTATCAATATGAATACTGGTGTCTGTGAAAATAACAATAATCAACAATTTATTCATTTGGAGTGTTTTGTATGGAGTGTGAACATTGTAAAGTAGGCAGAACCTGCAATTTGAAAATCTTGAAATTAATGTATGGACTCAGATGGGAAAAATGTATTTGTATTTTAAATGTTATTTATTTATTTACTTTATTTGATGAACCTTTATCCTGCAATTCATTCACCCACCGCTTATGTATATAGCCTATAGACAGAGATGTGATGCCATGTACAGTATTCAATGATATGTATGCTTAGAATATGAAAACATGAGGCAGTGAAAATGCATGTTAGATCCAGTGTACACAAGACCTCTCTCTCCATCAGAAGATATCCATATATCAGAGTTCTGTCTGATATCCAAAACCAGTCAACATCAACAGCTTGTTATGTTAACTTACTCTCCTACCAGCCCTAGAGTCAGCAGGGGGAATACAGAAGAAGGCAGGAGACGAAGTGATGGTAAAAATGAGTGGAGTTTATTGAATAATCTTGAGAGTTCAGTCTATAGGCATGCGCGCAAGTACTTCAAAACTACAGTGGCAGAATACAGGACCGTCCAGACAAAATTGCTCGATGCTTTCGCCATCTTCATTGTTTGTATTCACCGCTCTGTGGAAGAATGTTTATGTGAGCAGGCACGTAGTGTTTCTTTATAAAGTGACATCATCAACTACTGGCCTGGCATGCATAATACAGGGTTTTTAGTCGTTTTCACGGATCCATGTGTACGGGGATTGTTTTGACAACGTTGTCGTCTGTACGTGAAACTTTTCAAAAACGCAAAGGAAAAACTTTTCCGTTTTTAGTACATCATTGTCGTGTAAACGTACCCTTAGTCTCAACAGTAAAGACCTGGACCCTTCTCTAAGACACCCTTGCCAGCTGACGACAGGAACAAAAAGATGTGTTTTGCTTTGATGTGGCAACACAAGTGGCTTGACACAGTACTGCCTGTGTCAGAGGCAACCTCTCTGCAGCTGGTTTGCCAGCTCCTACGTATATTTGACACATTCTTCTGTTGGTTCAGAATCAGCAGGAATAATTCCCACACTGACCTGCCTATCGTGCACCGATGACAGCCGGTCTCTGCATGTTTTGTGTCTTATGAATAGATATCCTCTGCACTCTGCTCCACAGTTTCAGACAGGGGACCTGAGGCTGACGCTATAGGGAAGAATTTGATAGGACAGCCCAAAGATTCTGCATTTGTCCAAAAATGAGATGGATCTAAAGATCTTGAGTAAATGTAAGGCGCAAGTACAGTGTAAAAATGTTTGTCCAGTAAAACTGAAAAAAATACTATTGAATATTTAGATAATGCCTTACCTGCTATAATGTCTACATGTATTGATTCATTGCAAAAACAGTTAATTTCCCTTTTTGACTACAGTACTCCGAATTAAGTAACTGATAACAAAAAATAAAGTAGAAAGTCTGAAAACTGATCAAATAGAGTAGAATTTATTGTCAAGTTACATCTTTTTACATTGTATAGAACTGTCTACTGTTATAACACTAATACAACTCTGCATGATGAAAAGAAGAATGATTTATGGAAGACGTTAGCCAGCTGTGTTATTGCCTTCCACTAAGATCCTGTAACACTAGCATTATCATCTTAGTGCTTCTAAGGGTCTTTACTGCAAATACATAAAAACTTCTTCTATATCATGGCTATCATAATTTGTATTTTTTGTGTGTCTTTTCTTTCTTGGTGTTTTGTTTCCTGTTTATATCTTAATTTTCCACAGACTGGATTTTCATCCCACTGAAGACCAATTTGGAGTCGTTTGTTCAGTCATGCTTATGAATCATTCATGGTCTTGTCAATAAATTATATAAGTAAATGCTTAATTCTATCACTAAATGTGCACCAACGTTGTTCTTCCCCATCTGATCTCATGTAGAGCCTTTTTTTATTATTATTTATTGTGTAGTATAACTGATTGCATTTAATTTCTTATTTTAAACTGAAAAAGTAGACTCCTACACTATATGCGCATCTGTAGTGCTTCCATGACCACTTTTGAACATGTTTCTTTATCCTTTTTGGATAAATGACATTTCACATTAAGTTCACCTGATGACATCAGTGTGCCGTTAAATAAACGCTGATTTTTTTTTTTTTCTGAGGAACATGTTATAATAGATTAGCATTGGAGCACATCGTCATTTATCTAACGCTAATTAATTTGTTAATAGTCTTGAAAAGGTTTTTGGGTCAATGTAGTTGCAATTTTAGTCCATGTGATGCATACACATGGTCAAGTTTATGTGTTTTAATACTTAAAATTTGACTTTTGTTTTTCAGGTAGGACAGGCATGGCACTTACATTTTCATGGCTTTTTCACATAGGTGCTTGTGGTGGTGGGGGCATGGTCGAGCGCAGGTTTGTGAATGGAGTGCGAGTTTGGGAGACGAGAGCGGTAAGGATTGTCACCTGTGGGAAATTATCTCTGACAGCTGTTTTGTGTTACGGTGAGAGCTGGAGGGAGATAAAGGAGCAGCTAGAGCCGCAGTGGAGTGAGAGAGAGTAGCTAGAGTCCTGAGATGATGCCGCCACCACTGCCTGTGTTAAAGAGGAGAATTACTTCTGTGTTTATTATTGAGCGTCTTTGTGTTGCCGTGTGTTCTGGAAAGCGACCTATAATAAACAACGCTAATAAGTGTGAGCTGGTTCCCGCTTCCTCATTTTGCTTGAGACTGACCTGAGACCTGTCACAGTGCTGAAAAAAATGCAAATATTTTGAACACTCAAAACGTTATTCCACCACTAATAATGTAGCCTTAGACAATAAGATGTTTGAGATACATTAAACTAGTAATTATGAAATGAAGGATTGCTTAAATACTGTATAACGACTGTTTGCCTTCTCTCTTAATCACAAAAGCCTTTTCATGGTCAGATTTGCTTTCTCTTCTTTCTTTTTCATTCCTGAAAAGACAATTTTTTTTTTTTTATTTTATTTTATTTTTTTATAAGAATTTGTCCTTTGACCAATACAAGAATGAAAGTTGTTTTAGAACAGCCTTCAGGAGCAACTGGTGTGGCATTTGAGAATGGCAGTTTCCCTTTTGGATGGTAAAGTAAATTCTTTTACTAGACTCAAACAGAATTTAGTCCCAAAAGACTGGGAATTCAGCCAGAGACATCTTAACATCCTTCCTTCTGCAATTTATTCTCCTCAGTCAAAGGAAAAAATTGGTATTTTGGTAAATCGTTAGTGGGTCCCTGGTTGGCAAGGACAGCAAAGTACAAGGTGCATGCTGGGAAATGTGGTCTTGTGTTGCTCATCACCAGTAGCATATTGTAAATTGTCAGCCACCTGGTGAGCTTAGTCAAGGAGGGCATCAAAGGCATATGCAACACTGATGCCCTGTCAAAGCCAAGCCATGTTAACAACTGGCAAGGAGATTACAAATGAAACAAACAATAATTTATTCTCAGTGCAGCCATAAAGCAGATGCCATACGTATTATGTATGATGAGTTTGTGTGAACTAGTGGAAATTACACAAGCCAATTCATCTTTAGTGGCTCATAAAGACAACTAATCCACTTGATTTCCTTTTAGAGATCCACATAAAGACCGAAAACCAAAAAAACAGGCATTGTCTTCATAGCATATGTAACAGGTGTTATATTTATTTATTAATTTCACACAAAATCTCTCTTTTTGTTATTATCATTTGTTATATTTATATAATTATTTTGTATTCTGGAAATTCTTTTAATATTTCATTTAATTTATTCTTTTAATATTGATTTCTTTTATTTGAGATGTCATGTTTCTATGGTTATATGGTACTTTTTCAGTATTGTTAAAAATGGCGCGTGGCTCCTTTAAGACTTATGTTCCGGTTCCGGTTGCTCTCCTTCAGTTCGCGGTAAGCGCGACTGAGGAGAGGTTAGTTATGCTGAAGCTCCGTCTAAAAAGTTTGATATGAGTTTTGTTTATTGTAATAAAACATGTAATTTTGTTCTTAAATTCACTTTAATCTTACTCAAACATGTATGAAGTTTGTGTGAATGATATGGAGCATGTATTTTTGGAGAGAGTTCATTAAGCATGAGTGTGCAAGCTCTGTGGCTAAAATAATGCTTTTCACGGACAGGCTGGTGTTCCAGTTGTGAGAGAAGGCCACAGATTCGAGTTTATTTTGATTAATTTGTTTCTTTATTCATGCAGGTATGTTCTCTTTCATGCTTCTGATAATATTGTTTTGAATTTATGTAAAATGCTTTATTTAGTTTTCTATTTTTTAATGAAATATGTTGAACACAATTGATTTTGATTTATATGAGAAACATGAGAAGTGTAAAATGTGTTCAGTTCGCGGTAAGCGCGACTGAAGAGAGGCTGGTGTTCCAGTTGTGAGAGAAGGCCACAGATTCGAGCTTATTTTGATTAATTTGTTTCTTAATTCATGCAGAATAAAGTCTGGCCTGAGTAATTCCTGTTGCCCGGTCTTGTTCATTTATCCACACAACGCAGAGCTAAACGAAGGCCGGT
Source organism: Myxocyprinus asiaticus (assembly GCF_019703515.2). Classification (NCBI taxonomy): domain Eukaryota; kingdom Metazoa; phylum Chordata; class Actinopteri; order Cypriniformes; family Catostomidae; genus Myxocyprinus; species Myxocyprinus asiaticus. The sequence continues at coordinate 22,748,645 of NC_059370.1, read as the reverse complement.
CACACATACAGAATAAGTTTGTGAAGCAGTATTGTTCCCAGTGGTAACCTCAGGAGTGAACACAACTGAAGATTTAAAAACAGGGAGATTGAAACAGTTTTCGGCGCAAACAATAGCAAATATGTGAAATTAGGTCATTTTTTAATTGGCAAGAATGGCTGAATTATCATGTTTTGCCCAGTGTGGTCTTAATGTTTGACTGTTAAAAGAAAGAATATGCCTTTTCTAATTAGGCAGCACATGGGATCTCCAGCATGGAAAGCAAAAGACTTTCTGTCCACACACACATACATATTATAACAAGAAAACAATATATCAGCTGCATTTCATGCCAAGCTCATTTTGACTAGAGGACAAATGTGGGCCGCATGAGAGCGGTTTCTTACCAAGAGAGATGCTTAATACTAATTTCTTCATTTATTTCATGTCGGAGGGAGGCTCCAATAAGCATTGCCTCACCTGAAGCCATGAGCCAGGAACTAATACGACATTTAGATCTATCGTCTGTGTTCAAACGATAAGCTCATTAGCGAAAATGTGGCCCAGGCATGTCAGACCTTTGGCACTTTGAGCCTGAATAACCAATGAGGTCTGTGTCATTCTTTTAAACTTGTCAAATTGCACATTATTTCTACCCTTAATGGATTTTAATATTTATTATTCACCTATGTTACTGTGCTAATGGGGAGGAAATTTCTCTATATTAACCATAACAGTTTACTATGTCCTAATGACCAAGCAGTGATCATGTGTTAGAAAGTTAGACTGTGAAGAACTGTAAAGAAATAATAAAATAAAGTTAAGTGATAAGTCATGAAACACACAAGGGATAATGTACGGATTCTTTCAGCCAGTCATTATCGCAATTTCTTACGCTTTGGAATGCTTGATTTGGATTGATAAATCATTGAATTCACCTGTCAAATACCTGTTAAACAGAAGGTTGAGCTCACTCACAAAAATAAATAGAAAATAAAAAACTATTTTAACTCAATCAATATTTAATTTCCATTTATTTATTTGGTAAGTTATGTGTAAAAAGTGGGATAATGTGCAGTGTACATATTCATCCGGTCATTATCACAAAATAAACCTTCAGGGTGAGAAGATCCTGATCACCTTGTCGGCATAATGGCCAACTGCCTGTACATTATGCCTTATAAACCCCAGTAGGTTGAGCAGGACATCAGCCTGTCATCCTGAGAAGTTTATTTTGCAATAATGACCAGCTGACTGTACAGTATCCACTTATTAAACAGCTACTTAATAAATTAAATGGAAAATAACAAAATAAATGAGCATGAAATATGGATTTGAGTTTAAATTATTTAATCATAATGAGAGAAGAAAGAGACCATGGAGTGTGTGTAGGAAATTGATTGCCAAAGACAATGGTCAAATATACAGTTTATCGGTCATAACATTTGACCACATAATATTGCAATTGACCAATCAAAACCAAGTGTTCCAGAAAATTGTGTAAAGTTCTGTATTTTTAATTATACAGTAGATATTTAACCAAGGTTTAAACCTTGATGTGAAAACAGCTCATTGTCTCATGCTTTTGTGAATAAATAAATGGAAAAGTAAATAAAAAAAACAAATAATCCCATTTCGGAGAAGAGGGGGAGATGTAGACAAAGGAGACATGAGAGTAAAGATTAAAGGCTTATTAGTGTATCTGTGTATCCTCAGGGTAATGAGGATTATACTGATAATGCACATGAATAGAACTCTCAGAGCAGTGATCAGCCTACAGCTCCAGTCATAGCAAAATGCAAAAAAATTTTATGTTTTCGTGAGTCCTATGCAAATGCTATGTAACAGCTGTTATGTGCCGCATTTTCCGTATGCTGATATAGTGCCATTCCATTTGGGAGGAGTAAAGTATGCATATGTGGCTTGAATAACCAGATTTGCACATTTACACTAATCCGAGTCAGGTCTAGCATGCGTCTCAAACCAGCTCTGGAAGTGGTCAGATTGGTATCCGTCTCGAGTGCATCTTGTAGGGCATTCAGACTTGATATTTTCTTTATCATTTTCATTCAATCAGTAAAAATGCATGAAGTGGCCAAGTGTAAATACCCCTTAAATGTCTCTTAAAGTTCAATGATTCCATTCTCTCATCAACCAAAAAAAAAAAAAAAAAAAGTTTGTGGTGGGCTCAGTTCTGTTTATTGTCTCAAGTGAATCTGTATTTTATGTAGTCTAGAGTCATGTTTTACTATTCTGTGTACTAGTTTTGTTAATCAGCCTAGTTTGGCTAGATTCAACCAAGTGACAGATAAATTTGAGTTTGATTGGACACACAACCTTTGATATTGACAGCAAAAGAAATATTAAACGTGTTGTACTCCCTTTTAAAAGTTGTTTTCACTATTCTAACCAAGCGTGCTTACAGTATATGCCTAGTTGCATTTTATTATTTGCATTTGTTTTTTTACCTCTTAACTGTGATATAACAGACCTGTTATCCACTTTTGGGTCACAGTATATAAGTTGAGAACCACTGGGCTAGAAAAACAAACTCTGTTTGACCTCAGAATCACTTGCTTGTGTTTAAGTCCAGGGGCGTAGAATCGATTTGAAAACTGGGGGGACACTTTATTAATCTCATCAGCCTCTCTTCACAAAATAAAAGTTTTAAAGATTTTTTATTTTTTTTTAGAATATGTTTTGTTTTTAAGAATATGTGATATGTTTTAAAGAAATGATATCAACTGAACCCTTAAGAAACATTAGCATTTTTTATGATAGAAGTTTCATAATTAGAGCTAAAATGTAAAAACCATGTATGACAATTTTCATTCATATAAAACAAAATAATTCTCATATAATTTAATGACTGTCAAACATATGAAACATTGGTCCAGTCAGTCAGAAACTAAGAATCGAAGCACAAAAAATAAAAATCCCTTATTGTCCGTGTCAAATATGATATTACCTTAACAATTTCAGAAGCTTGTGTCACCTCTCTGTCTACACTGTTAACTTGGTCACTGATATACACCGATCAGCCACAACATTAAAACCACCTGCCTAATATTGTGTATGTCCCCCTCATGCTGCCAAAACAGGGCCAACCCGCTTCTCAGAATAGCCATTCTCTGTTGACCTCTGTTGAACTTTCTCATCAACAAGGCATTTCCGTCCACAGAACTGCCACTCACTGGATGTTTTTTTGTTTTTGGCACCATTCGAGGTAAATTCTAGAGACTGTTGTACGTGAAAATCCCAGGAGATAGCAGTTACAGAAAAACTCAAACCAGCCCATCTGGCACCAACAATCATGCCACTCTCCAAATCACTGAGATAAATGTTTTTCCCCCACAAAATAAAAGCATTTCAAAACAAACTTCCTAGTTAAACATTAAAGCACACTAGAGTGATAAATACAGTTGAAGTCAGAAGTTTACATACACTTACGTTAAAGCCATTAAAACTCATTTTTTAACCACTCCACAGATTTCATATTAGCAAACTATAGTTTTGGCAAAAAACTTTGTGCATGACACAAGTAATTTTTCCAACAATTGTTTACAGACAGATTGTTTCACCTTTAATTGACTATATCACAATTACAGTAGGTCAGATGTTTACATTCACTAAGTTAACTGTTAACTGTTAACATTCCAGAAAATGATGTCAAGCCTTTAGGCAATTATCCAATTAGCTTCTGATAGGCTAATTGGATAATTGGAGTCAATTAGAGGTGTACCTGTGGATGTCTTTAAGGCCTACCTTCAAACTCAGTGCATCTTTGCTTGGCATCATGGGAAAATCAAAAGAAAAACAAAATTGTGGACCTCCACAAGTCTGGTTCATCCTTGGTAGCAATTTTCAAATTAGGTACCACTTCATCTGGACAAACAATAGTATGCAAGTATAATCACCATGGGACCATGCAGCCATCATACAGCTCAGGAAGGAGACACATTCTGTCTCCAAGAGATGAACATTGTTTGGTATAAAAAGTGCAAATCAATCACAGAACAACAGCAAAAGACCTTGTGAAGATGCTGGAGGAAAAAGATAGACAAGTATCTATATCCACAGTAAAACAATTTCTATATCGACATAACCTGAAAGGCTGCCCAGCAAGGAAGAAGCCACTGCTCCAAAAACACCATAAAAAAGCCAGACTACAGTTTGCAAGTGCACATGGGGACAAAGATCTTACTTTTTGGAGAAATGTCCTCTGGTCTGATGAAACAAATATTGAACTGTTTGGCCATAATGACCATCGTTATTTTTGGAGGAAAAAGGGTGAGGCTTGCAAGCCGAAGAACACAATCCCAACCATGAAGCATGGGGGTGGCAGCATCATGTTGTGGGGGTGCTTTGCTGCAGGAGGGACTGGTGCACTTCACAAAATAGATGGCATCATCTCAAGACATCAGCCATGAAGTTAAAGCTCGGTCGCAAATGGGTCTTCCAAATGTACAATGACCCTAAGCATACCCCCAAAATTGTGGCAAAATGGCTTAAGGACAACAAAGTCAAGGCATTGGAGTGGCCATAGCCCTGACGTCAATCCGATAGAAAATTTGTTACACCAGTTCTGTCTGGTGGAATGGGCCAAAATTCCAGCAACTTATTGTGAGAAGCTTGTGGAAGGCTACCCAAAACGTTTGACCAAATTAAACAAATTAAAGGCAATGCTACCAAATACTAACAAAGTCTATGTAAACTTCTGACCCACTGGGAATGTGATGAAAGAGATAAAAGCTGAAATAAATAATTCTCTCTTCTATTATTCTGATATTTCACATTCTTAAAATAAAGTAGTGATCCTTACTGACCTAAGACAGGGAATGTTTTCTATGATTAAATGGCAGTAATTGTGGAAAAACTGAGTTTAAATGTATTTGGCTAAGGTGTATGTAAACTTCTGACTTCAACTGTAGTACAGAATGTTTTCATATTTTATTTAATAATGCCAAAATTATCCATAAATAATGCTTTTTTCATAGGTGTACAAGTCATGTCATTTTTATTTGTATAGCGCTTTTCACAACACACATCGTTTCAAAGCAGTTTTACAGAAAATCATGCTTTAACAGACAATGAAACTGTAATATCTATAAAGTCTAAGAGTCATCATTGTGTAATTTATTAAATATGATGGTAAAATGTGTATAAAAATAAATCATTAAATAATTGAATAATAATTGTATTTAGAACCCCAATGAGCAAGCCGAGGGCAACTGTGGCAAAGAACACAAAACTCCTTAAGATGATGGTTAATGGAGAAAAATAACCCTGGGAGAAATGTCATGGTTACTGGTGTAACCTCCGTTCCCTGATGGAGGGAACGAGACGTTGGTGTCGATGTAGTGACACTAGGGGTCACTCTTGGGAGCCAGAGACACCTCTGGTCTTTGATAAAAGGCCAATGAAAATTGGCGAGTGGTATTTGCATGCCACTCTCCTGGATATACAGGTATAAAAGGAGCTGGTATGCAACCACTCATTCAGGTTTTACGCCGAGGAGCCGATATAAGGTCCAGCCATTTCAGTGGGTAGTTCAGCGTTGTGGCAGGAGGGACACAACATCTCGTTCCCTCCATCAGGGAATGGAGGTTACACCAGTAAGCATGACGTTCCCTATCTGTCACTCACTCGACGTTGGTGTCGATGTAGTGACACTAGGTGTCCCTATACAAAACGCCACAAGGCTGAACTGTGTTATGTGAACTGGCGGTGTGTGGTGGGCAGACTTGCTGTGTGCCTCATAGCCAGCACACCAGGTTGACACGTAACCTCCCCCAACACAGTTATGAGTGTCGAACGGCCCTTGTTGGGGACAAGTCGACTACCCAAAGATAGAAACAGGCTTAACCCAGTCGTGGCCTCTTTTCCCCTTCTCTTTTTCCACTCCTTAAAAAAGAAGGGGGATTATCCGACTGGGCTGCCAGGTCTAGTTGGGGGGTGTCCCTCCCAAGGGGAAGACACCACGGAGACCACATCTTGCCCAAAGAAAGGGGGGTGATATTTAAGTGGAAAAATACGTCACATGGTCTTTCCAACCATGTGGAGAGCCTTCAAGGTAGATACTGCCCAATGGGGGAGGAGTTACTACAAACATGGAGACTGGGACAGAGGGGCTCTGCCCAAGGAAGACGCAGTTTGCCAGCAGGGAAACGAACTAGCGGAAGATATAGATTGCATGGGGTTAGCCTTACAGGGAACCACCACATGCAGAGCACCTACCCCAGAACAGGGCTCTTAGTTAGCGTGTGTACTGGGCCGGCAGCGAGTCTCTCCGAAAACTTGACTGCCACAGGGCTCGGAGGAAGTCAACCAGGGAACAAAGTTTGTGAACACTACTGGGAATTAATGGTGCACGTCTTCAGCTCCAAGGGAGGTGGAAGGCGCTATGTGCAAGCGATACACCTGGCCGGCTATCCCGGGCTTATCCGCTTGTGTTGTGTGCCACTACCTGGGACGAAACCGGTTCCACCCGGAGGTTGTAGAACCTTGCACAGGTGTAGGGTGTTGCCCAGCCTGCTGCTCTGCAAATGTCTGTTAGAGAGGCACCCCTGGCCAGGGCCCAGGGAGCCGTTACACCCCTGGTAGAATGGGCTGGTAGCCCTACCGGGGGCGGCATGTCCTAGGCGACATATGCCATAGTTATGGCGTCAATGAGCCAGTGGGCGATCCTCTGCTTGGAGACAGCGCTTCCTTTCCGCTGTGCACCAAAGCAGACAAAGAGCTGCTCAGAGATTCTAAAGCTCTGCATGCGATCCAAATAGATGCGTAAAATGCACACCGGACACAGCGACGACAGGGCTGGGTCTGCCTCCTCCTGGGGCAGCGCTTGCAGGTTCACCATCTGGTCCCTAAAGGGGTGGTGGGAACCTTGGGCACATAGCCCGGTCAGGGTCTCAGGATCACGTGAGAGTAACCTGGACCAAACTCCAGGCACATTTCGCTGACAGAGAATGCTTGCAGGTCACCTACCCTCTTGATGGAAGTGAGCGCAGTCAGGAGTGCAGTCTTCAAGGAGAATGCCTTAAGCTCGGCTGACTGCAAAGGCTCAAAGGGGGCTCTCTGTAGACCCTGAAGAACTACAGAGGTCCGATGAGGGAACGAGGTGCAGTCTGGAGGGATTCAGCCTCCTGGCGCCTCTTAGGAACCTGATGATCAGGTCATGCTTCCCTAAGGACTTACCGTCGACTGTGTCATGGTGTGCTGCTATGGCAGCAACATATACCTTCAAGGTGGAAGGGGACAGCCTCCCTTCCAACCTCTCTTGCAGGAAGGAAAGCACTGATCCGACTGCGCATCTCTGGGGGTCTTCCCGAAGGGAAGAACACCACTTAGCGAACAGACGCCACTTAAAGGCATAGAGGCACCTCGTAGAGGGGGCCCTAGCCTGAGTTATCGTGTCTACCACCGCAGGTGGGAGACAGCTTAGGTCTTCCGCGTCCCGTCCAGGGGCCAGACATGGAGATTCCAGAGGTCTGAGCGCGGGTGCCAGATGGTGCCCCTTCCCTAAGAAAGAAGGTCCTTCCTCAGGGAAATTCACCAGGGGGGAGCTGTCACGAGGAGCGTGAGGTCCGAGCACCACGTCTGGGTGGGCCAGTAAGGTGCTACCAGGACAACCTGCTCCTCATCCTCCCTGACCTTGCACAGGATCTGTGCAAGTAGGCTCACTGGGGGAAACGCATATTTGCGAATGCCAGGGGGCCAGCTGTGTGCCAGCGTGTCTATGCTGAGGGGGGCCTTGGTCAGGGTGTACCAGAGCGGGCAGTGGGGAGTATTCTTGGGAGGCGAACAGGTGCACATGTCGAATAGACTCCAAATCAGCTGGACCACCTGAAGGTGGAGTCTCCACTCTCCCCTGAGGGTAACATGTTGTGACAGCACGTCCGCTGTAGTGTTGAGGTTGTCCGGAATGTGAGTGGCTTGCAGCGACTTGAAGTGCTGCTGACTCCAGAGGAGGAGATGGCAGGCGAGTTGTGACATACAACGAGAGCGCAAACCACCTTGGCGGTTGACATATGCTACCGTTGTCGTATTGTCTGTCTGAACTAACACGTGCTTGCCCTGGAACAACGGCCGAAACCTCCGCAGGGCGAGCAGAATTGCCAACAACTCGAGGCAGTTGATGTGCCAATGCAGTCGCGGACCCGTCCAGAGGCCGGCGGCTGCATGCCCATTGCAAACAGCGCCCCAGCCCGTTTTGGAGGCGTCTGTCATGACCACGATGTGCCTGGGGACCAGTTCTAGAGGAACACCTGCCCGTAGGAATGAGAGGTCGGTCCAAGGCCTGAAAAGACGGTGACAGACCGACGTAATGGCCACGCGGTGTATCCCGTGGTGCCATGGCCGTCTCGTGGTGCCATGGCCGTCTCGGGACTCGAGTCTGGAGCCAGTGCTGAAGCAGCCTCATATGCATCAACCCGAGCATGGTGGCCACCGCCAAGGATGCCATATGCCCCAGGAGTGAAGTCCGACACCAAACAGGAATAGAGCTGGATCTGGCCGGGGTTGAGACAGGGAAACAAATAGAATAATATTAGCGTAGATGCCATTCAATTTATTGCAGAGTTATAGATTATGAGAAATGTTTCTGGTTCCGGCAGTCCTAATTAAAGAAGCCTAATTGCGAGTTGATGGATAAATTTGGTGTATGCCTGGCTAAATAGATGAGTCTTTAGTCTAGACTTAAACTGAGTGAGTGTGTCTGCATCCAGAACAGTGTTATGGAGACTATTCCATAGTTTAGGAGCCGAATAGGAAAAGGATCTACCTCCTTTTTTTATGGATTTTGTTATTCAAGGAATTATTAACAGGCCAGACTTTTGTGATCCTAATGAACGTGATGAAATATAGCATGACAGAAGGTCACTTAAGTACTGTGGAGCAAGACCATTCAAAGCTTTGTATGTAGTTAACAGAATTTTAAAATTAATACGAAATTTAACAGGTAGCCAATGTAACGATGATAGAATGGGGCTAATATGATCATATTTCTTGGTTCTAGTCAGCACTCTGGCAGATGCATTTTAAACCAATTGAAGTTTATTTATTGAACTTGCAGTACATTCTCCCAGTAATGCATTACAATAATCTAGTATTGAGGTCATGAATGCATGAATTAGTTTTTTGACATCAGCAACAGAGAGCATGTATCGTGATTTAGCAATATTTCTGAGGTGGAAGAATGCTGTTCTTCAAACATTGGGAATTTGATTTTCAAAGGACAGATTGGTATCAAATATAACACCTAAGTTCTTCGCTGAGAAGACGACGTAACAGTACATCCATCGAGAGTCAAATTATATTTTAGTGTCTTATTTTTAGAGGTTTTTGGTCCAATAATTATTACCTCTGTTTTGTCAGAATTGAGTAGAAGGACATTTCTGGCCATCCAATCTCCCAAGGGAAGCATATATAAGGAGAATAGGAGAGGTCCTAAAACTGATCCCTGTGGCACTCTATACTTAACTTTTGTTTGATTTGACAATTCCTCGTTTACACATACAAAGTGGTAGCGTTCTGATAAATAGGACCTAAACCATGCTAATGCAAGTCCACTAATGCCAACATAATTCTCCAGCCTATTCAAGAGAATGTCGTGATCTATCGTGTCGAAGGCAGTACTAAGATCTAAAAGCACTAGAAGTGAAATGCAGCTGCGATCAGATGATAAGAGGAAGTCATTTGTAACTCTGATAAGTGCAGTCTCTGTACTGTGATAGGGCCTAAATCCTGACTGAAATTGTTCATATATACCATTTCTCTCTAGAAATGAACATAGTTGGGATGACACTACCTTTTCTAGTATTTTCGACATAAATGGGAGATTTGAAATCAGTCTATATTTAGCCAATTCTCCAGAATAAAGCTGTGGTTTCTTAATCAGCGGTTTGATAACTGCCATTTTAAAGTTTCTTGGGACATATCCTAAGGATAGAGAGGACTTAATAATATGAAGAAGAGGTTCTGAGATTACAGGGAATACCTCTTTTAAGAGCTTAGTTGGTATTGGATCTAACATTCATGTTGTGGCTTTTGATTTTTTGATAAGTTTTGTAAGCTCTTCATGACCTCTACAGTGAAGGATTGAAGTTGCTCATGAGGAAAGTTATGAGACACTGTTGTCTGAGGTGTGGTGACAGTTGATTGCATAATTCCAATTTTATTTCTGATCATTTCTATTTTATCAGTAAGAAATTAATTGAGTCATTACTATCATGACTTCATACTAGCATTAGCTCAGGTCAATGAGGCCTATGATCAATAAGTTCCAAAAATAAATACAAAACCTGTGCTAACTGAAAGAAAACAAGTTGGCAAAAAGATCTAATCCAATATTTGGTGATAATATAGCATAATGAGAGATTTATAAGCAATATTTATAGGCCGGTCATTTTTGACCGGGAACACCATAAGTGTGACTTTGTGCCATTTTGTACAAAATAAAAGCATTTCAAATCAAACTTCCTGGTTAAACATTAAAGCACACTAGTGTGATAAATAGTACAGAATGTTTTCATATTTTATTTATTACTGCCAAAATCATCCACAAATAATGCTTTTTTTCACTCAAAAACAGAGGTGCATAAGCTCAGGTCAATGAGGCCTATGATCAATAGGCTACAAAAAGAAATACAAAACCTGTGGTAATTGAAAGAAAGTTGACAAAAAGATCTAATCCAATATTTGGTGATAATATTGCATAACGAGAGATTTATAAGCAATTTTTAATAGTCCCAGTCATATTTGACCGGGAACACCAAATTAGGTAAAAATTTCAACAAGGGTTAAGGTACTCATCCCTTTCCCCCTTTAGATGTGTGCTGACTCCCTCATTGCCAGGACTCTCCTCTCTACCTACAGCAGATGCCGTGTATGTTCAAGTTAGACCTGAATCAGATTATCAGTTTCTAGGCTTAGTTGAAATATACTGATTGCAGACAGAAAGAAGGGTGACAGGCTAAGGGCTTTACCACAGGGGCAGATTGATGGAATAACTGATTGGGACTGATGTTGGGGCCATTTATACAGCTATAATTGCTCCAGTGATATTGACACTCCTCAAACTCGTCCATAACCTTCCCTTCTCTTTTGCTCTCAGGATCTGGTAACCTGCAGTGGAAGATTGGGTATGGTATAATATCTATAAATAGACTCGAAGCCCAATTACAAAGAAACAGTATTTATTTCTAAATTAAACAAGATTGGAACACTTTTGCAGGTATTTCTACCAATGTTCGACCCATATTTTGCCAAACTATTTATTTGATCAAGCAAAAAAAAAAAAAAAAAAAAAAGATTGTGAAGAGCTATTAACAAGCACTCCATGTTATCAACCCAAGCTACACTATGTATGATTTCTTTTTGTTAGAAATGAACAAAATTTATTAATGTTCAAGTACACCAAACCATGTATTTGCCTTACCCCGATTTACTATGGTAAGCCTATAATAATGATTTATATTTTAGAGCTGTTGGGATGGATTTGGTGGGAAATTGCATACTTCCGTCAGTCATCCAAGCATGTTTACATCATGTCCGTAAATAAAGAAAAGAAGGTCCGAAGCTACTACAGCACGTGTGTATGTGCGGTGAAAGGTGTGGTAGTGGTTTGAAGCTGAAAGCTTGTAGCCACAAAAAATGAGTGATATTGACCATGGATCATTCAAAAAGGCAACCCTATGGGGAATCACCTGTTTTCAAAATAAAGAAACCTCGAACCGAGGAGAGTGCAAGCAAAAATGGAAAGCAGCAGAGCCCATAATAATACAACATGAAACAACATCAGCTTGGCTTTTTCAGAGGTGGCGACATCTTTGAGATCTTAAAGGATTTAAAACTGACCCAGAGATGGCTTTTTCTTGCTTGACAGGTAAGATATTTTATTGGACCGATAGTTAGCCAGGAAGTTCGTTTAGCGCGGTAGTTCGTGAGATAGCGTTAGCCACTCTAATGGGGCATTTTACAATTATGGATTGTGGTACTGCAGTGCTTGATTTCATTTTCGAGGAAGGACAATGGAAAAAAATAAACTTTATGCTGGTAACAATGCCAATTTCTAAACCAGTTAGTCTATTTGCCTGCTAGCTAAGTTATAATAGTTTCCACAGTTTGACTTTATCTGATATGACTAGCAATCATTATGTCTACAGTAATGTCATCGTTGCCTAAGTTTTGTAGTGCTTTTTATTTTAAAACAATTGTTTTCAATAAGTCAAAGCAACAGTGAAAGATATGCTACTTACCTACTAATAAGACATATTTCTCATATATCCGTCTTTTTCTTCCTTTCATAATTTATTTATTTAATTTATTTGTGGGGAAGGGGTGAGTTTTGTTGTTGTTAGTGACATTCGCTCTGATAAGTTGATCATATGTATCCATGGTTTCACCGGTACTCCTCATAACCATCAGATTCATCCACGCAGGAGAGCAGAGCCGAAGCCCGACTGACGTAATTACCATAACAATGTTCCTCCGCAAGTAACTTGCAGTTCTATGCTTCAACCGCTAGAGGGCCAAAAGTTATATTGTAGCTTTAAAGAGCACCTATTATGATTTTTAAACGTGCCTAATTTTGTTTTAAAGGTCTCATACAATAGATTTACATGCATCCAAGGTCAAAAAACACTTTCATTTGCTCATAATTTAAATTGCAGTATTACCTTTTTTTCCCAGTTTCAAAAACGACTCGTACAATGATCCATTCTAAAGGATTCATTCTAAACTCCTCCTTTCAGAGAGCCTAATCTGCTCTGATTGGTCAGATGTCCCAGTCTGTTGTGATTGGTCTACCGCTTAGTGTAGTGTTTGAGGGCGGGTCAGAGCTGTTCGCAAGCAGCCAATGAAGACCAGAAGCGGGTTTTTTGTTACCAAATTACGTAGGTTAGTACAAGAAGTAAGTCTGGAATTACTAACGACTCCTTTCAGGTGTTCAGAATCGGTTCTTTCTTTTGGGAGTCAATAACTCCATTTGTCGTGCACTTTGATTTTTGAAAATTTGCAGACTTTTTTACATTCACAAAAAGCTATATAACACACTATATGAAAGGTCATATTTGCAAAACCATAATAGATGCTCTTTAAAAATGGCTCAAGAAAAGGGCATAGAAAGGTGGGAGGGTAGTAGGTTAAAAGTTCTTCGGCTAAAATTGGTCTGCTTACTGAAATTCAAACCATTTCCCCCATATTGTATTAACCATACACACTAACCCAAACCTCAACTCTCAACCTAACCACCAGTAGTGTAAAAATGCAATTTTAGTGGGAAAGTGCAACCTCCAAATCGTGCTCTTTTTTTTTTTTTTTTTTTTTTTTTTTTTTTTAATATACAGTATTTATGTGAACATGATTACTTCCTGGTTTAAATTTAACCAGATCCCGTGTTTTGGAGGTTGCTCATGCAAGATGCTATCAGTAGTGCCACAGAAAATGTAAACACATTTGGTGACATCACATTCAGTGACGTTCCTTCAACTTTTGGTTTTAAACCCAGAAGAACAAAATAGCTAAAAGAAATGCAAATATAATTCATCTATTTATATTAAAAATCTTTGTCAATCATTGTCTTCCATCATGTGCAACATGTACCTATCTGTTAACGACCATTTTAAATCTGAGACTAGAATTTAATTGAGAAAGTATGTGTAAGATATTTGTTGGATATACTGGTCAGCAAATAGCTCTGATAAGTTGCATCTCTTTTTCTTTTTTACACACACACAAATACACACTGCAGTACTACTAAATATTTCTTCTACAATCATTTCAAAGCAGTTTCCTTTCTACCTCTAAGAAAAAAAAAATAGAATGATAATTAGTTTATCGCCTTTCTTTAGGTACAGAATTGCAGTTTTCAACGTGGCTGGGGAAGAGAAAAGGAAAAAAGGCAGATGGGGAGAGAGAAGGAGATCTCTCCATTTCCAAACTAACCAGGCAAACCTGTCCATTTGGTATTCAGATTCCATGCTGGCTGAACTCTGATGTGATATCACACCAAGGTAAGCAGGAGATAGGATCTTAAATTAGACTTGCAAAGGAAACAAGATGAGCCAACATTAGAAGGCAATCTAAAATAACAAGAAGAATGATTTTTTGTAACCTGTTTATTTAAATTATTTTTCTCTTACCTTTTTTTATATATGTGAAATAGTGTGAAATGAGCAAAACAAGTCTTTTTTTATCGTCTTATTATTTTGTCCGACTTGCTGCCAGTTTTCATTGTTTTTCATTATTCCCCTCCATTATTTCCTCATTTCCATTCTTTTGGTCTTTGGACACCTCTTTCGCTAGACAATCAGATTGTCTGTAATGGTTTTGAATGTCCTTTCCTCTGGAGAGGCTCTCTAGCCAATTCTGCTTTCCCTGCATTTAGAAGGCTGAAGTTTAAAGACTATGATCTTTTTTCTTTTTTCTTTTCTTTTTTTTTATCTTGATAGTGTTGGCAGTGTTATAAAAGCAGCAAGTGTTCGGACATCTATTCGTATGTGGATGGTATTAATGTCTTCAGAAATGATGATTCATGCCATTAAGAAAACACAGTTTCACAATGAATAAGACACCCTATGCCTTTGGGCATCATACATTATGCCGCAGCTAACTAGTAATACCAATTTACATTTTAAAAACATGTCCACGCATTAAAAGCCAGAACTTGAAACGACACTTAATGCTCAAGCAAGCCTAATTTTAACTGTAGCATGACTGTTTTGTGAAATGAATATATCCCGAACAGACATTCAAAAATCATAATTTTTCATATTGAATCTACCAAGGAGGTCTTTAATACCTGGAAAAATCTATTTAATAATATTTGCAATTTTATGTTGCTTGCAATAAATTTATTTCATCAGGGTACACGGTTATGCTGCGTTCCATCAAGTATTCCTACTTGATATCTCCGATCTCCGACCATAAATGCATTCCATTCCCCGATATTCGGAACTGCAACTGTCTCGTTAGCTTAGCAGGGGTTTGACTATCATTAGAGATGTCTCCTAGCAACCCAACTGATAAACAATGCTGCAGCGCTAGCATTTGTGCTTCAGCTGTACAATTATCAAAAGAGATTATAATGTTTTATACACCTGTTTCTGCAGGCATTTGTTAAACAATATTAAACAAACTAATTTATCGATATTACTTAATAAATTGAATGTTTATCACTTTGTATATCTCTGTAACAGAGTAAAAGGGAAAGGAAGAGGCGAGAACCGGCTTGACAATATAAATAATAATTTAATGATTAACTTAAAGCAAAAGACATAAACACAAACGCTTACTTGGCAGTTGCCTGTAGCTCTCTCTCTCTGCTGAACTGCTGCCTCCGGCTGCCTTCATGCCTCTCATGGGCTTGATTAGCCTGATTAGGGGCCGGGCGTGCGTCATCACGGCCCGGCCCCGCCCTCCTCCTTGCCACACTCCTTCCTCCTTTGCTTCAGGCCGGGGAGCCCCTGGCTTGACGTACCCCCCTTCCGAGGGGGGGCATGCCCTTCCGGCCCCGCATTCCCCACCTTCTCGGTCCTGGGAGGGAGACAAGGGGAGGGAAAAACAACCAAAAAAGAGAGGGAAAGGCCAACACGGAGCAACAGCGGGAGATAGAGAGGAGAGAGAGAGAAAAAAAAACGTACTCGCCGGTTCTCTGATATGCCTTAGCCTGGTCCTCGGTCACTCCTCTACCCTTTAGTGGATGACAGCCACTCCTCCCCAGGTGGATCAGAGGCAGTCCTCCGGCTCCTGGCAGATGGAATGCCCTGCCGCGTTTTGATGGATGGTAGGGGTTTCCTCCACCCTTTGCAGCGGTTCTCCTGCTCCAGGCGGTCGGCGGTGAGCCCCTCCCCGCTCGCAGACTGCAGTCTTATGTTTGACCCCGCCGTTTTTAGCGGCCGGTAGGGGACTCCTCTGCCCTTGGCAGTCGGTAGGGAGCTGCAGGCGGTCGGTAGGGAGCCCCTCCTCCCCTCATGGTCAGTGGTCGTTCTTCTGCTTTGAGGAGGCTGGGCTCCTCAGTCACCCGGTGTATGGCCGTGGCTGCTCCCCTGGGGTGGATGGCAGTGGTGAGGACTCTATTACAGCGCATCCCTCCTCCTTCCCGGGTTTCGGCACCAATGTTACAGAGTAAAAGGGAAAGGAGGAGGCGAGGATGAACCATCAAAATAATTTTTAATAATAAATAAAACCATAAAGAAAAGACATAAGCACAAACACATACAGGGCAGCTGCCTGTTGCTCTCTCTCTGCCGAACTGCCACCTCCGGCCGCCTTTATCCCTCTCATGGGCTTGATTAGCACACCCGGCCCCGCCCTCCTCCTTGCCACAATCTCCCTGAGTGTCGACATGTTTGTGTGACATCATGCACCTGCATCTCGGCGAAATCGGAGTTGAGAACTTCTGCATGAGCCTACAAGTTGTAATTCTGACTTCAAGATGCATTCCATTGCACATTTCTTAGTAGTAAGTTGTAAAATCCAACTTTCTGAGTTGAATGGAATGCAGCACTAATTTTCAAAACTTGATCTGACACTGAATGCTCAATCAGCCCAATTTAAATTTAGAAAACTCCTGATGTTGCTATAACAATGCAAAAAGCACTTACCAATTTACATGAAGTGAAAATCAGTCCTCCTTTCCTGTTTAATAAATTAAGCGATCTCACGGTCATGCAGAACATCTCATGTTTTTAAATCCATAAGGATCTCTTTCTCAATGGCAATACCAGCAGTGATGGCAGCCGACTCGTCAGACAGCTTGATCTTACGCTTTTCGTTCTTGAATTACGTACATCACTTAAAGCATGATTGCATCACTCTAGGCCAGCTAGAAGGCCTCGACCGGGACATATCCTAAAGATCACACCCACCAAGACAAATAAATCAATTTGATTGGCTGATGAATCTGACAATCTGACTGACAATCTGACTTTAGTTGCCCATTCATTTGCACTGTTGAGGGATTCTGAAGAAATTCTGAAGGCCTGACGGGGTGAAGCTCAGACTCACGTGCTGCTTCAACTGGTGTTGATCGGGTACAGTTGTCACACTTTGCTTGTAAGCATCAAGGAATACATTCTGACTGGATAAACTTTTAGTTTTTCTCTATTTGTTTGTAGATTAATTAAGAGTGGAAAGCGATTAAAAATGCACAGGCAAAAAGGTAATTGAGAATGAAAGGATGAAAAATATTTATTTATTTGGCATGTTAGGCCAGCAGAGAATGCTTTGCTGGCCCTGAGAATTCGCCACTGATATATATATATATATATATATATATATATATGCTCCTTGAAACAACCACACCGTCTTTTTCCAGAGCAGCCATTATTTCTCCTGAGGTTACCTGTGGGTTTTTCTTTGTATCCCAAACAATTCTTCTGGCAGTTGTGGCTGAAATCTTTCTTGGTCTACCTGACCTTGGCTTGGTATCAAGAGATCCCCGAATTTTCCACTTCTTAATAAGTGATTGAACAGTACTGACTGGCATTTTCAAGGTTTTGGATATCTTTTTATATCATTTTCCATCTTTATAAAGTTCTATTACCTTGTTACACAGGTCTTTTGACAGGTCTTTTCTGCTCCCCATGGCTCAGTATCTAGCCTGCTCAGTGCATCCACGTGAGAGCTAACAAACTCATTGACTATTTACACAGACACTAATTGCAATTTAAAAAGCCACAGGTGTGGGAAATTAACCTTTAATTGCCATTTAAACTTGTGTGTGTCACCTTGTGTGTCTGTAACAAGGCCAAACATTCAAGGGTATGTAAACTTTTGATCAGGGCCATTTGGGTGATTTCTGTTATCATTATGATTTAAAAAGGAGCCAAACAACTGTGATAATAAATGGCTTCATATGATCACTATCCTTAAATAAAAGACAGTTTTTTGCATGATCAGTCATATTTTCAAAATCAATGCCAAAATTTCACAATTTCTGCCAGGGTATGCAAACTTTTGAGCACAACTGTATATATACACTGGTCGCCAAAAGTTTGAAATAATGTTCAGATTTTGCTCTTACGGAAAGAAATTGGTACCTTTATTCACCAAAGTGGCATTCAGCTGATCACAATGTATAGTCAGGACATTAATAATGTGCAAAATTACTATTACAATTTGAAAAAAAATGTTCAGAGCTTCTAAAACTACTTCAAAGTGTTCTCATCAAAAAATCCTCCACATGCAGCAATGACAGCTTTGCAGATCTTTGGCATTCTGGCTGTCAGTTTGTCCAGATACTCAGGTGACATTTCACCCCATACTTCCTGTAGCACTTGCCATAGATGTGGCTGTCTTGTCAGGCATTTCTCACACACCTTACAGTCTAGCTGATCCCACAAAATCTCAATGGGGTTAAGATCCATAACACTCTTTTATAATTACGTGTTGTCCAATATCTGTGTGTTTTTGCCCACTCTAACCTTTTCTTTTTGATTTTCTGTTTCAAAAGTGGCTTTTTCTTTGCAATTCTTCCCATATGGTCTGCACACCTGAGTCTCCTCTTTACTGTTGTACATGAAACTGGTGTTGATCGGGTACAGCTGTCAGCTGAGGACATGTGAGGTGTCTATTTCTCAAACTAGAGACTCTGATCCTCTTGTTTAGTTGTATCTGGGCCTTCCACATCTCTTTCTGTCCTTGTTAGAGCCAGTTGTCCTTTGTCTTTGAAGACTGTAGTGTACACCTTTGGACGAAATCTTCAGTTTTTTGGCAATTTCAAGCATTGTATAGCCTTCATTCCTCAAAACAATGATTGACTGACGAGTTTCTAGAGAAAGCTGTTTCTTTTTTTGCCATTTTTGACCTAATATTGACCTTAAGACAAGCCAGTCTATTGCTTACTGTGGCAACTCAAAAACAAACACAAAGACAATGTTAAGCTTCATTTAATGAACCAAACAGCATTCAGCAGTGTTTGATATAATGGCAAGTGATTTTCTAGTACCAAATTAGCAATTTAGCATGATTACTCAAGGATGCAGTTTTGGAGTGATGGCTGCTGGAAATAGGGTCTGTCTAGATTTGATCAAAAATTACTTTTTTAAAATAGTGATGGTGCTGTTTTTTACATGAGTAATGTCCTGACTATACTTTGTGATCAGTTGAATGCCACTTTACTTCCAAAACATCAAAATCTGTACATTATTCCAAACTTTTGGCCACCAGTGTATATACAGTTGTGCTCAAAAGTTTGCATACCCTAGCAGAAATTGTGAAATTTTGGCACTGATTTTGAAAATATGACTGATCATGCAAAAAAACTGTCTTTTATTTAAGGACAGTGATCATATGAAGCCATTTATTATCACAGTTGTTTGGCTCCTTTTTAAATCATAATGATAACAGAAATCACCCAAAAAGTTTACATACCCTTGAATGTTTGGCCTTGTTACTGACACACAAGGTGACACACACAGGTTTAAATGGCAATTAAAGGTTAATTTCCCACACCTGTGGCTTTTTAAATTGCAATTAGTGTCTGTGTATAAATAGTCAATGAGTTTGTTAGCTCTCACGGGGATGCACTGAGCAGGCTAGATTCTGAGCCATGGGGAGCAGAAAAGAACTGTCATAAAATCTGCGTAACAAGGTAATGGAACTTTATAAAGATGGAAAAGGATATAAAAAGATATCCAAAGCCTTGAAAATGCCAGTCAGTACTGTTTAATCACTTATATATATATATATATATATATATATATATATATATATATATATATATATATATATATGGTGAGACACTTACAATGGAAGTGAATGGGGCCTATCCATAAATGTTCAAATACTAACTGTTTTAAATATATAGCCATAAGACATAAACAATATGAGTGTTAACATGATTTTAGTGTGATAAAATCAATTACTATCCATTTATGTGTGACATTATATCCAATTGTACAAGTTCCCCATGACGATGTGACGCTGTAAACCCTAAAACCCTATAAGGACTGTTATAAATTATTTCAACAACTTTACAGCTTAAGTAATACTAAAATTTTAACAAAATAATTAATGTAAGTGCTTTTATATAATGATATGGTTCACATTTCTGCAAAAATCATCCCGACTCACTTCCGATGTAAGTGCCTCACTGTAACCTCAATTTTTGCTTTTTTTATTATTATTATTTAGAATATGAGGGATGAGTTGAAATTATTTACTGTGGTAATCAAAATTATGCCACAGATGCTGTCGATTGAGCATATTTTGCACGGAACCCAGAATATTTCTTTAAAAACAGATAATTTCACTGTGTTGGCATTTTGTGCCCTCATATTTTAAATATCTGGTGCACTGCAGTAAATTATTAGATCTGCATGGCCAGTTTCTGGGGAAGTGGGGATAAAATATTGTACAACCAGGCCAGAAACACACTGACTAAGGAAATCAGAGTGGCTAAAAGAAGCTACTCTGAAAAGCTGAAAAAAACAGTTTTCAGCCAATGATCCTGCATCTGTGTAGAAAAGCCTGAAAAGCATTACCAAGTATATGACACCTCCCCCTCGCGCTGTAGATAATCAACAAATGGCTGATGAACTAAATGTGATTTACTGCAGGTTTGAAAAGTCCAGTCTCACACCCATCCCCCGCTCTGATCTTCACTTCACACACACACACCAACATCTCCTGGAATCCCCCTCCTCCCCCCTCCTGCTACTCAACCTGCACTTATTGTTTGTGAGGAGGATGTGTGCCAGGTATTCTGGAAACAAAAGACTAGGAAAGCTTCAAGACCAGACAGTGTCTCACCTGCTTGTCTGAAAGTCTGCGCTGACCAACTGGCCCTGATCTTCACACAGATCACTAATAGATCACTGGAGTAGTGTGAAGTTCACTGCTGCATCAAACGCTCCACCATTATTCCACCTGTCGCTCTCACATCTGTGGTCATGACGTCATTTGAGAGATTGGTTTTGGCCTACATGAAGGACATAACTGGACCCCTGCTAGACCCCCTTCAGTTTGCTTACTGAGCAAAGAGGTCTGTGGATTATGCTGTCAACATGGGACTGCATTATATCCTGCAACACCTCGACAGACCTGGGACTTATGCAAGGATCCTATTTGTGGACTTCAGTTCAGCCTTCAATACATCATACCTGATCTTCTCTCAACCAAACTGACACAGCTCTCCATGCCAACCACAATCTGTCGGTGGATCAATAGCTTTCTGACAGATAGGCAGAAGCTAGAGAGACTGGGGAAAATCACATCCGGGACCCTCACTATTAACACTGGTGCTCCTCAGGGATGCATTTTCTCTCCACTCCTCTTCTCCCTGTACATGAATGATTGCACTGCAAAAGTCTCCTCTGTAAAGCTCTTGAAGTTCGTCATTCAGGTTCCTGGGCTCTACCATCTCTGAGGACATGAAGTGGGACACCCACATAGACTCCATTGTGAAGAAGGCTCAGCAGATGTTGTACTTCCTTTGCCAGCTGAGGAAGTTCAACCTGCCACTGGAGCTGCTGACTCAGTTCTAATCAGCCGTCACTGAGTCTGTCCTGTGTACATCTATAACTGTCTGGTTTGGTTCAGTCACCAGAAAGAAACTACAACGGACAGTTAGGACTGCTGAGAGGATTATTGGTGCCCCCCTGCCCACCCTCCAACACCTGTATGTCTCCAGAGTGAGGAAACATGCAGGTAGAATCACTCTGGACCCCACACACCCTGCCCACTCCCTTTTTTAACTGTTGCCCTCTGGCCAGTACTACAGAGCACTCAGCACCAGGACATCCAGGCACAGGAACAGTTTTTACCCTCAGGCCATTTTCCACATGAACAATTAAACTGCCTTCAGGACTCCCATAGTGCTATAAAGTATAAATATGTCATATAAATATGTAAATTCACTCATATTTAATTCAATAAACATGCACATATATTTACCACTTGCACATGTACATATGTCATTCTAAGTTATATAGTACATTTTTTACTGTGTACCTATATATATATATAAAAAAAGGTTCAGCTGTTACTTAAATGTATCTATAGTAAATAGTTTAAATGTTTGTATAACAAACCAGTTACATAGGGCTTTGAGAAACACGGCATGCTCATTGGTTGTAGCAATGTAAGTCAGTGATAGTTCTAGGGTCTGTCAGATCCACGGGAAATTCACGGGCAATAATAAAAAGGAGTTCTGGTCATACTATTATCTTGTCACCACTCCCCAGTGATTACACCCTGCTGCTCGCCTTACTTGCTCAACAACGACGTTAATAAGACTCCAGAGGTGGAGTAATTGGCTCCTAATTACCGCCATCTTCCGACCAACTGGCGTCCTCAGCAGCTGCCCGGAGGAAGGAGGAAAAATAAACCAGAGATGCCAACTAAAGAGGATGAAACATTAAAATGGTTTTGTAGCGTAATTGTCAGAGGAAACAGGAGGAGGTTCCAAACATGGATTCTCATTGGGATGAATTGCAAAAGACCTGAATAATAGATCTCTCTCTATCTCTTTCTCTCTCTCTCTCTCTCTCTGTAAAGACTGATGTGACTGTATAAGCAGAGCAGCTCATAAAATGTTAAGAAGACAGATGACGGAAAAAGTGTGGTGCATGGCTTACAACAGGAAAAGAAACATGGGGTGAGACTGTGCTTAAGGCATCACTAGTTGAAAATGGAGTCGACTATAATTGCTTCAATGAGTGTCTATGAGATACTCAAAAGAAGAGAAAAAGAAGACAATGTGATATTCAATTGGAATCACTCGTTGCAAAATATAATCAGCCCGAGGGCATTTGAAATTGTGTCTTTAAATGTCTGCAATCGTGTCTTCTGTAAATCCTCTAAATGGACCAAGAGAGGACACACTAATTGTATGTTAAAAGCTCAAAATCTGAAATAACTCAAACAAAGCTGCAAAGAATCCATTGAAGATTCTCACATTGCAAATGTTTAAAACTCAGAAAAGCAGAAAGGATAATCATGACAAAATTGATCTATTCACAAAAAATGTACCTTTAAAATGACTACTTACCAACCACATCAGGTGCAGTGATGTTGTTTGTTTTTAATGTAAGAGTGGACCTCTGGCCACACAGATAGCATGCTTTCTTGAAGTTATTTGATTACACAGCCTTAAAGCACTGCTTTCTTCACCTCATTTTCTCTTAAACCCTTCTGAGGGAATAACAGGTAGCGGATGACAGGCATGCTAAACACCTGAGATGAACCCAGCCATCCCTGTGTGATAATGGCAGGGCAATATTTTACATTTGATGAAGCCACATTTTGTAAATTTGTATCAGCACAGATAAGTACAAGTACCCCTCTATGTTAAATATAAAAGCACTGTCATGCTTTGACCTGTTGATATAACTCATTGTGTGTTTCTAGCACTCTGTACTCTGTTTAGTTCTATTGTTTAATTATTTGTTGTTTGTTTTAAAAGTTCTCCCAAAAAATGTAATATCTGTTATAATTTACTAACCTTCTTGTTGTTCAAAATCAGTATGACTTTCTTTCTTCAGAGAAACATAAAAGAAGTTTTGAAGCATGTTCCAGCTAGTTTTACATATTGTAACAAGCTACTTTATTCCAACAAAAAGCTTGAAGCATGGCAAAATGTTACATTGAGTTTTTGTCACATGTTTTGCGCATGCAGCTTGGTTAAGGCAATAATAAGGCAATAATGCATGTTATGTAATGAGGACTTATGGTATATGCAGTCTTGAAAAGTTGATTAATTCTAGTGAATCAATTCATTCCGACAGTTTGTGTAAATGAACCCTGTGCAGCATTTTAGGTCTTCTTATTTAGTAAAAATGTATCTGTTCATATTTAATCTGTCATCCAAATTGAGATTGTTCCATTATTCAAAAACCCTCATTGTTTTGTGTCAGAAAAATATGGCCCTGGTTAAATGATAAATTAGATTAACAGATAGTTATAGCCTACATTTAAAAATATATTTCCTCCTACAAATTATGAGTAGTTTATACTGTACCAACACTGGTTCACGCTTCCATACAATTAAAGTAAGTGGAGACCAGGGTATGGACAAAAAAGCATCATAAAAGCATCATAAAATTTGTCCATACAACTCATGCACTATATTCCAAGTCTTCTAAAGTCACATGACTTGTTGTGAGAAAAAGGTCCTACATTTATTATGTTATTTACTGAAAATGTTGCCTTAGTCTTTGTCTAGCTGTGGTCACCGTTGTCTTTCATTTCATTGTAAATAACAGTTTGTGTGTGTGTGTTGCATGAAAGAAAGAAAGAGAAATCAAATGTATTTAATGAAATGAAATCAGCCGTCATAGACCATGGTATACAAATGAATATCATCAGTGATGAGATTGTATGATATATTCTGGTCATGCTCATCTATGGGTATTTTTCCAGTTTCATTGTGGGAAGATGTTTTGTTCCGCTTTGACTTTTAGCATTAGCTCACTTGTCACATAATGTCTCAGCTGAAACAAATCCCCCTTGTGCTAAACCATATTAGTGTCACATCCTAATTAGTTGTACTCTTTACTTTCTTTCTTTCTCTTTCCTTCTGTTAAATGTTCCCTTCTCCACCCTTCCCATTTCCTCAAAACACACTGAAAACCCTAATAAGTTCATTGCACTCATTTGATTGAGTAAACTCATTCCCTCAATTCCATTGAGTAATGGGGTCTCCCAAAACTTGAGTATTTAAGTTCAATTAACTTGGTTTTCAAATAGAGTGAACTTAAGTTGAGTTAACTACATGCAAGTAGATTTAACTCAGATTTGAATTTAAATATTGTTGTTTCTACTGTTGTACATTTTAATTGAATTGATTCAATTTAGATCAAACAACAACACAGCTCAGATAAATTTGATAACTGATTTTAGGTCAGTTATTAAATCATTCTTTACAGAAATGCATATATGCACTTCAGCTGCACATGCACAAAGAGAGCTGAGACAGTGTGACCAGGGTCCAACTTGACCAAAGAGACACAGATCATTGGTGACATTACACCAAACAACTATTTGCAACAAAGCATAAATAATACAACAAAAGAGCTAAAACATCTATGAATTCTTAATAACAATTATTTAAATTCCCCAATCTGTTCCCTCTGACCAAGGAAACATAATTCAAGCAGCAGGGGATTGTGGGTATTCCCTGTAGCCTCAATTATGTACTCATTAGTTTGAGTTATTAACACTTCAAATCTTAAGTCTATAGATTTTTGAGAAAAATAAGTTCAATGAACTTAAATATTTGAGTTATGAGTCCAAAACTTGACATTTCAAGTAACAATTAAGACAACTTGATTTTTACAGTAATGACAAATTTAGGGTTTACAGTGCACTAACTCTTTATCATGTGACAAAAGAAATGATAGAGAGATCCTGCTAAGATAAAGCTACTTCTCGACAAATTCAATTAATTCCCACAATATTTTGATATTTATAATATATATATATATATAAACTCTAATCATTGAAGACCTATTAACATTTTTAAATAATAAATAGCAAGATGTCAAACAGGGCATCCATATTAAAGGAATAGTTTACCCAAAAATGAAATAATAATAATAATAATAATAATAATAATTTTACTCACATATGTCACCAAACCCATATAACGTTCTTTCTTCAGTGATTAAGTGGATTTCTTCATAGGGTTTATTTGCCATGATGCAAGTGAATAACCATCAAGGTGATCAAATACTGTAACTTCAGGGGACTTAAATAGTGCAGTTCAGTGTAGGCATATAAATAAATAAATAATAAAAAAGGAATAATCCAAATCACTTGCTATGTTTGTTGGTTTGACAAATCATAGTATCATTACCAAAACCACCAGAAAGTTACAACTTTCAAGTATTTCAAAATCATAACTTCCTGAAAATGACAACTTGCTGAAATATGTTAGTAGAACTTCAGAATAGTAAAAACACAATAATCAAGTCAATCTTTTTTCTTTTTTTCCCCCAGCATTATTTAGTTGATTCAAGACTTATTTTACAGTGTATTGAGCATCTTCTCTGCTTTGAAAATGATCATGATACACAGGAATTCTGCTCAAAACCAATGGCCCCATTCTCCGAGCATCTCAGATCAACTCCACAGCACTTAGAGGAATTAAAACCATTAGCACAATTTATATCAAACATCACCATTTGTTTCATCTTACTTTCAGAAGACATTTGCACTGAATTTAACTGAGGCTATAGCTTCAGGCCAAGAATAATTATTAGATGGAATACATCTGAATACAGAGGCAAATCACTGACTCATTTAAATATGAGTGATAGATGCAGCCCTTGTTTCAGAAAATAAATAAAGTGATAAAGTGACCAGAGGATCAGGAATTCTGCAAAGTTGAGAGAATAATGTGATTGGTGGGGGGTGTTCTGCTAGAGGCGGTCACCAAAGGATGAATGTACAATCTGACTACAAGTCAATCACATACACTTTAGGGGAAGTTGTCACTGCTTCTTCAGAACACTTTGATGGAGACAGACATGTACACATTCATGGATCTGTGAGGAGCAAGAATGGGGAGGTGAGAAAAAAAAAAGTTGAAAATAGGAATGTCTGTAGGACCCAGCTATTAGATATAGTCAGGGTTGGGAGGGTTACTTTTGAAATGTATTCCACTACAGATTACAGAATACATGCTGTAAAATGTAATTTGTAACGTATTTCGTTAGATTACTCAAGGTCAGTAATGTATTCTAAATACTTTGGATTACTTTTTCAGAACTGGTAGATTTTTTCACTTGTTTTGACTATAAAAACTCTGCCAGTACAGTAAGACAAAATACACATGTTAAAAATACATTCTCTGAAAAACCTAAATATCTTATGCAGTGTTGTTTCTAAAACAAGATGAATCAAACTGATCTTATTTTAAGGATTTTTAGATATTTTTTACAGGAAAACAATAAAAAAATTAACAAGCATACAATGTTTGCCCTAATATCAAAGGTCATACTAGAAAAAAAGAAATTATGATCCAACGTGAATTATGATCGTGCCTGGTAACATGCATGTAAAATGTCTAGAAATAGCATTTTAGCTTAGCGTAAAGCTGACAATTTACACAAGGTTTATTTCTATTTCTTCTGCTCCAAACTTACTTCAAATTTACTTCTGTGTCTGCTCGTATGAATGTAACACATCATAAGAAAGTGTTTCACCGCTGTTCAAATACACTTTGGATCGCATAATTTATATGTATACTTTTTCCATCTGAAAGGACTAAATATTAAATGAAACAAATGACAATAAAATGCAAAGTAATCTCTTCAGTAATCAAAATACTTTTTGAATGTAACTGTATTCTAATTACCAATTATTTAAATTGTAACTGTAGTGGAATACAGTTACTTATATTTTGTATTTTAAATATGTATTCCCGTTACTTGTATTTCGTTACCCCCCAACCCTGGATACAGTATGGTCCAAAACTGTGAGACCACTATTGAAAATGAAGTACTTTTATTGTGCATTCTTTTGTAAAATCAAAATTGAGCATTCAATTAGAAATTACATTATCAGCATTGAAACTTGAGTGAAAACCTTGTATTTCTTAGTATTGGTATGCTCCCTTTTGCTTTAATGGTAGCATGCACTTGAGCTGAGCATTTTACTTAACTTTTATATGTTTTTATTTATTTTTATGTATTTATTTTCAAAATCTTTTGTTTAAATCCAGGATAAAATGTAAAAATATTACATTTTCAGTGTGGTCTCAGACTTTTTGACTGACATTTGCAATCAACAAAATTCTTAACAAGGTTCATTATGACTGATTTAAATTTAGACTTTTTTTAATTATTATTTGATTGGACAGATTGTCCGCCACACACATCCTCTGGCAAGAGTACAGTGATTTCTCTTTACTGATGAGTTAAAAGAGAATGACTCTGTTTTAAGCCTGTACTTACCTCTGTGTTCTTAACAAATGTGTTCATGTTTAATCAACCAAAAATCCTTCTCTCCCATCACCCAGAGGCCACTGAGGACATAAAAAAATAAAAATAAAAAAATAAAAAAAACATTTCTAAGAAACACATGGGTTGATTAAAAAAAGCACAATCTAAAGTGTCTGTTCCCTGACTGCCAAATGTTCTTCCTTGTACCCCTATATCAGTCAGTTCCATCAGAATGATGATTGGTACTAATTCAAATGTAGATATTTAATTCAGTCGGCGTAAGACCTGTACTACGGTTCAGCTCTCAGATACTTGCTCGAACCATCAGATCCTGCCAGAGGGTGATGATGGCAAGTGAGAGGAGCTTACCCCTATGCCTGGTGCTGATGGGGTGGAGGGGGGTGAAAACGACAGATATATAAAGCCTATAAAGCAGAGGCAGGATTGTGATTGGATGTGATGCCTGAACTGAATGAATGCATAAAGATCCCAAGTCTTCCTGCTAGAACTAAGCTTACTTTTCCATTTCATGTTGGTTTGATTATTTATGCGCCATTTCTTGCAGTTCAGGTTGATAAACCGTGTTTGTGTTTTAGGGAGGCCAGGCTCTGCTGAACTCCTCTCATCATTCACAACCTTCGCTGGCCCAGCACTCTCAGGCATCCCACTGACAGGAGCAACAACAGCTAATGAGCTACAGGCATTATTAACATGTGTGTTTTGGGCTCTTAATTACTCCAGCTCTAACGTCTGTACACAATTTATAACGAGCCCAGCGCAGGCCCCTGTAGGCACTTACCTTGGTGAGATTTCTTCTAAATTGGACGATTATTCAAGCAGGCGGGCAGACATGACAAACAATAATTGCCGCTTGCAGATTTAACTTATTAGTGTGATGTATTGATCCAGGAAGCTGTAGAGAGAAGGAGAGAGGTATTGGGGTGGGAAGTTTAGATGGGGTCTTTTGGAGTTGGGTTCAATTCCACCTGTACTGTGCTTGCTGTGGTAATCTTGTTTCAGAAAGGTCACATTTGCTGCCATGAGCCATCTCCACTGCTTTCATCTTATAACCCATATAGAGAGGACTATTTACAAACCTCCTTTTGATGATCAAAACACTGAGGATAAGATCTGAGACAGGATGAGAGATCAGGAAAGGAGAGAGGTTAGGAATAGGGAGAGACTGATAATTGCACAAGAAGAGTGTGTGTGCTACGTTTACAGTATATGTGGCATAACAGGCTGTTTATTTATTTTTGTGTCATTCTTTTTAAATTACAAATTAAAGTCTGAGTAAAGGGGCATTCACATATAAAAAAATCTGCAGCAACAAAAAGACCAGAAGTAATCAATTTTGAATGAGAGTTGCTGATTTCCGGCAACATGAGCGACAGCCAACATTGGGTATTTGTTGTGTCCAGCGATACAACAAGATGAGAAAAAGGTTATGCAAATAAGCAGTGATGCAATGTGATGAATACCAATGGGAGTAAAGACACCAGAGCACATGCAATTAGATACTGCAGTCGAGTGTGGAAAAGATGGAGAAGTCAGTGTTACTGTGAATGATGTCACTGCTCTATATGATTTGTCTCTGCCCACATGCAGGAATATAATAAAATATTTTGTAGTGCTTCTATGGAAAATTTGGCTCATGTTAACTTGCATGCTCTTCGGGATTTGTACCACTGCCCTTTTCAAATCAAGTGCAAATCTCTTTCAGTTGAGCTACAGCGAAATTTGATTGTGCCCAATTAAGATTATAAATGTTGTTAGTTATGCAAACGTTAAAATGTATCGTGTGCTATAGTAAAAGTGTTTTGATGTCATAAGATAACATGGTGTGAGGAACATGGCGAAAAGTGTTCATGAATTGATAATCTGCGATTTTCTTTGTGATGTGTGAAAGGGAATAAAAGTATTTGTTGTTGTAGTGCCTCTAGAGTTAATTTCACTAGGAACAGCCATAATGCATCATCAAGCCATGCAAAACCTAATAAGACTTGTATCAGCAACACATACCACTCGTGATCAGATTGTCGATAGGGAATCCAGCAATAATAATGCCTTAAAAAATAAAAATAAAAAAAAAACAGCAGGACTGTAGTTTATTCTGTATGCTGCAACCTTCATTAACCCTTATACCATGGTCTGTTTGAATACTTGATTCTGATTGGATAGAATGTGTGCGTTAAAACCCTT
Organism: Myxocyprinus asiaticus; assembly: GCF_019703515.2. Taxonomy (NCBI): domain Eukaryota; kingdom Metazoa; phylum Chordata; class Actinopteri; order Cypriniformes; family Catostomidae; genus Myxocyprinus; species Myxocyprinus asiaticus. The sequence continues at coordinate 22,718,577 of NC_059370.1, read as the reverse complement.
TTATGCGCAAGTAGCTCCAGTCGGTTTTAATCACCGTTCTATATTAATGCACCTACTCTGCTGTCCTCCGTAATGAGACATAGTGAGAGTTTTTTTGCATCTGTTCAAACAAACTCTGGATGAAAATATAGACTCAGAGCTGGGATTAACCATCACAAAACAACATCATTAGGTCGTGTTAAAATCAACTGTGAAGTGCTACAGGAATATGATAAATCTAAAATTGCTGTCCTGCTCAACATGTGCACTAGAGGGTGCCCCATGATCACACATCACTGACTGACGGAGACTGTTTCTGTAACGTTACAGAGCTGGCTGAAGACACAGGAGCAGACGAAGATGTGTTGGAACCCAAGTGCAGTACATTTACTTGTCACAGAATGACAAGACTAAACTAATGAACATGATAACAAGGCAATGAAACATGAACCAATGATAAAACAGAACTGATAACAAGACTCAAACATAGACCAATGAAGAGACAGAACTAATAAACAGAGTGGAACAAGAGGGTCACATGATAATTAATAATAATAATTAATAATTATCTTTATTCATCACACATTTGCACATATACAGTGAAATTCTTCTTTTTTCCCCACATATCCCAGCTGGGATCAGCCATGATACGGTGCCCCTGGAGCAGATAGGGTCAAGGGCCTTGCTCAAGGGCCCAACAGTGGCATCTTGGCGGTGCTGGGGCTTGAACCCCCAACCTTCTGATCAGTAACCCAGAGCCTTAACTGCTGAGCCACCACTGCCCCTATACTGTCATTCATGACAGTAACAAGACAAGGAACCAATATGAACAAAACACATGAAAACATGGCAGGAATAGGAAATCACATGACAGGAACAAGGAATTTATTATTCAAAATAAAGACGAACAAAAACACACGAAAACGTGACAGTTTCATAACATGCAGCCTTTTGCTGTTTTGTAATTGTGCAATCAGACATCATGATTTAATTCTTAATTAAATCAATCGTGCAGCCTTAATGGATACCATATGGGTGTTTCAGAGGTGAAAGTCTGCAGATTTAGAGTGTTTTGGATTATTTTCCCCCTCGTCATGAACAGCAAGTGCTACTTTTACAACTGTCATGTCAGCAGTGCTTTTTATTCTCAATAATGTGAAAATGACAAAGATAGGAATGAAATATTACATCATCTGAGGAGTGCCAAACCTTCTACATTATGTAGCTATTATTAGTTCTGGATTGAGTATTAAAATTCACAGTTTCTAAAGAGTGTTTGGTCTCCAAAAAACTGTGATATTATCTTACTTACAGTATCTCTGTATCTGATTTAGAATGGGCAGAACTCTAGATCTAATAACCAGTAGATAAAGTTAATCGTTAAATTTGCACTGAAAAATCATTGACAGCTGTAACTAATCAGTGCTGGCAAGTGACCATTGTATAAGCGGGATAATCCATGGCTAGGTGTGCGTTAAACAATTTGAATACACTTCACAACGGCAAACCTCCAGGTTGTGCATTAAAATAATTTTACGTACGTCTAAACATGGATTATCCCTTACACATGCTCCTGGTAAAGAGGGGCCTGAACTTGCCATAATAGTGAAAGGGGCACCTGTGCAGGATGTGACAGATTGTGTGGGGGTTAGCTGTTTCCACGTCTATGACAGCAGTTTTGATTAAGTGTTAAATGATGAAGTGTCCATATTGCCGTTAGAGCGACAGGTTACCTGTCATCCCCCTCCCACTTCATCACCCCTCCTCTTTCTCTTCCTGTCACCCCTACAGTCATTTTCTTAGCCCTTCTTCCTCAGCAGTGCTGGCAGAAGGCCTCTGACAAGCTGATTCATGTTCTCTCTGGCACAGGCCTCTCAAAACAATTTAAGAATGAAATATTGTCTTCCCCCACTCTAATGTGTGACACTTCCACTTCTGTTCCCGGCAGTCTCTTCCATCTCATCTGACCTGTAAGGTTTGTTCAGAGTGAAGGGTCCTGTGAGGTGACCCGAGGCCCAGAGGAGCATTTGGATAAGCTATTAAAAAGAGACACAGAGGAAGCTGAACCAGAACCTCTGACCTTACAACTGGGACATGGGGGGATCTCTCCTGATATCTACTTTCATAAGACAAAGATCAATACCAAAAATTCCATTCTGTGCCAGAATATGATATTCATATCCATATTCATATTAAATTCATATTCATATAACATCACACACCTGAACTGTATATACCATATTGAAGAGAAGAACTAGGGCTTTCAAATGATATAAATATATGTATAATTATTTAAGGCTAATCATCCTTTATCAATAAGATTATACACAGCAATTTTTACAAATATCTTCTCTGGCCACAATACTTCATCAGACAAATGCATTTTCAACTATTTTAATTACAAGCTAGAGGGAAACTTAGAGTGTATGAAATATACATAATTTTGTGGGCAATGTAGAATAGCAGACAGATTAGAAATATAATCTATTGTTTAAAAGTTATGACCTTTCTAGTGATTAGTGGGAAAATGGAATAAAACAAACATTTAGAATGTTAAGATACATTTCACATGATCACTCCTCAAATACTCCTTTTGAGCACCTGTAATAATAAATTGAGATTGCATCTGAAATTGAAGGAAACAAACACTGAAATATACATTTTATGTGTTCAATAAAACACACACTTTATTTAATTTGAACATTAAAATTACACACGAATTACACAGCAAAACATACTAAATCAAACTTTAGAACTATCTACAGCAAATACATTTTTAATAAAGAGTGCAGGAACAGAATATAAATAAATTCATAAATACTCAACAACTGCAATACCTGTGGAGAGAAGAGAGGGAGAAAAGAGGGGAGGGGGAGGACAACAACACCAGTAAACCCAGCCCAACCTAGTGCCAAGACTGAAAACAGTTCCTATCATGAACCAAGCAAAGTCTTTTGCCATTACATTCCGACGCGCAACAAGCTACTTTAGTTTCATTTTCAGTCCTACTTTTCCGATAGCATAGCCAACATCTCTTAGAGGACTCTTCAGATTTAGGGACATGGGCTGTGTAGAGTGATGACGAAGGAGGGACTACAGGCTTTAGTGTATGCAAAGGGAAACTTGCGTGAATATCGATACCTCCCATCTGACGAGCCAGGTTTTCTCTGAAATCTATCTGGATTAAGTTCACCAGTCTACGCTCATCCCATGGTGCCGCATGAATGTGTTGCCATTCCTTAAACAATATGAAACTATTGATGATGACAATGTCTATGAAGTGAAAAAAAAAAAGAGTCTTCCACCACTTCTGAGTTTTTTGTAGGACATCGTAAGATTTTATCATTTGGTCTGACATATCAACACCACCCAAGTTTTTGTTATAATCGCTGATGACAGTGAGCTGGAGGGCTACTTCCTTTGTCCAGTCGCCATTATTTTTTACAAACCTAGTAATTTCGGTTGAGCCATTCGCATTGGTGGAAATTGGAGAGGCATGAAACTGCACGCGTGTCCTTCCACTGAATTACAAGTATATTCCCCTCAATCCTACACCACCTCATATCCCCACGAGCTGTCTTGCGTTCCCATTTTTGATGTCTTTAAATTCTGCAGGAAACAGTTTATGATTCACCCTGCATGTCCCACAGGCATTAGTTCCCATTTCTAACAACTTAACCATAAGAGCTGGGGACGTGTAAAAGTTGTCAAACCAAACATTGTGGCCCTGGTCACAAAAAATGTTTATATAAAAAGAAGAGGCTCACCGATGACGGTCACATAATTTTTTTCCAGAGAAAAACTAGCTAGCGCAAATAAATGCTTCGTAACTAAAAAAGGTTTGACTATCTTCCACAAGTGACAAAATTGGCCAAAAAAAGTTATTGATATTTAGCTAAAAATGTACATAGTATTGCTAGCTACTGTTTATTTGGCAAGTTTCACAGAAATTTGCTTAAAAATAGAGGCTAGCTGCCTGTCTGATGAACGCCGACGGTCATGTCATTTTTTCCAGAAATAACTAGAGTTACTCCTACAAATAAATGCTTCGTAACTAAAACATTTTGACTTTCAATAGACAATATTGACAACACATGTTAAATAACTTGTCTTACCTCGAAAGATTGCCTCAGTTTTCAATTTGAAGCAGTAAGTCCAACACTGGAGGTAATCTCCTGGCGTATCCTCTCTGGCTCCGCTCAGGCAAATGGAGGATGACGCTGATGACGATACATTTATTATTCACACCCAGTAACCCCTTAACCAATCATATGTGCTTTTAGCTTATATTGTCATGAGTATCTGGCAGTTTTCAGAAACAAAATCGATGATTGGACGGTGAAGATATTGAGACAGGAACCATGAGAATAATTGTTCCCAAATTTGAACGCTCCGGCTGGTAAGGGATACAACTCTTTTAACTAAAAATTCACGAGGGTCGAACCATGCAGTCTCTCGCGTGACATAGGCGCATTGGCAAGTTACTGTAACATGAGAACTGACGTGTGAAATACGAAAAAATATGGCAGCGCAGGGTTGTTTACAACAGATGAACATAAATAATCATAAACAGATACCTCATTCGGTTGGTTTGGATACGTCAACTGTGGCGCCATCTTGGAACTGTCAACAAGGAGAGCTGTTTGAATGCAAGTGAAGGAGATGCTTCAGACCGAGCTTCTTGCTCAGACCGCTGCACAAACTGCTTTTGTGTCAACAGTATCGCGGTCCATAGAAATAGCTGCTAATAAGGGATCTACCTATGAATATCTATGCAGAGGAGGCTTTCGCGCTTACGTCACGCGAAAGGCAGTTTGAACTCCCCCCTCCTCAACGTGCAAACCACAAGCTGGCCAGAAGCGAACATTTTAGTAAGTAAGTTTAAAATATTGATCTAATTCTTACACACCTAGCGTTTCAATTAATAACACATTAATGAATCCACTGGAGTCATATGGATTACTTATATTATGGATATACAGGTGCATCTCAATAAATTAGAATGTCGTGGAAAAGTTTATTTATTTCAGTAACTCAACTCAAATTGTGAAACTCGTGTATTAAATAAATTCAATGCACACAGACTGAAGTAGTTTAAGTCTTTGGTTCTTTTAATTGTGATGATTTTGGCTCACATTTAACAAAAACCCACCAATTCACTATCTCAAAAAATTAGAATATGGTGACATGCCAATCAGCTAATCAACTCAAAACACCTGCAAAGATTTCCTGAGCCTTCAAAATGGTCTCTCAGTTTGGTTCACTAGGCTACACAATCTGCTGATCTGACAGTTGTCCAGAAGACAATCATTGACACCCTTCACAAGGAGGGTAAGCCACAAACATTCATTGCCAAAGAAGCTGGCTGTTCACAGAGTGCTGTATCCAAGCATGTTAACAGAAAGTTGAGTGGAAGGGAAAAGTGTGGAAGAAAAAGATGCACACCAACCGAGAGAACCGCAGCCTTATGAGGATTGTCAAGCAAAATCGATTCAAGAATTTGGGTGAACTTCACAAGGAATGGACTGAGGCTGGGGTCAAGGCATCAAGAGCCACCACACACAGACGTGTCAAGGAATTTGGCTACAGTTGTCATATTCCTCTTGTTAAGCCACTCCTGAACCACAGACAATGTCAGAGGCGTCTTACCTGGGCTAAGGAGAAGAAGAACTGGACTTTTGCCCAGTGGTCCAAAGTCCTCTTTTCAGATGAGAGCAAGTTTTGTATTTCATTTGGAAACCAAGGTCCTAGAGTCTGGAGGAAGGGTGGAGAAGCTCATAGCCCAAGTTGCTTGAAGTCCAGTGTTAAGTTTCCACAGTCTGTGATGATTTGGGGTGCAATGTCATCTGCTGGTGTTGGTCCATTGTGTTTTTTGAAAACCAAAGTCACTGCACCCGTTTACCAAGAAATTTTGGAGCACTTCATGCTTCCTTCTGCTGACCAGCTTTTTAAAGATGCTGATTTCATTTTCCAGCAGGATTTGGCACCTGCCCACACTGCCAAAAGCACCAAAAGTTGGTTAAATGACCATGGTGTTGGTGTGCTTGACTGGCCAGCAAACACACCAGACCTGAACCCCATAGAGAATCTATGGAGTATTGTCAAGAGGAAAATGAGAAACAAGAGACCAAAAAATGCAGATGAGCTGAAGGCCACTGTCAAAGAAACCTGGGCTTCCATACCACCTCAGCAGTGCCACAAACTGATCACCTCCATGCCATGCCGAATTGAGGCAGTAATTAAAGCAAAAGGAGCCCCTACCAAGTGTTGAGTACATATACAGCAAATGAACATACTTTCCAGAAGGCCAACAATTCACTAAAAATGTTTTTTTATTGGTCTTATGATGTATTCCAATTTTTTGAGATAGTGAATTGGTGGGTTTTTGTTAAATGTGAGCCAAAATCATCACAATTAAAAGAACCAAAGACTTAAACTACTTCAGTCTGTGTGCATTGAATTTATTTAATACACGAGTTTCACAATTTGAGTTGAGTTACTGAAATAAACTTTTCCACGACATTCTAATTTATTGAGATGCACCTGTATAGTCTGATTTAATGTACAGAATGTTGCAGCGATAACTGATTCTCCTCTGTTTCTCTTCATTATGCCCAATGCATCATTTTCTGTCATTTCAGATTCCATTTTGTTCAAAGCATATATATATATATATATATATATATATATATATATATATATATATATATATATATATATTTGCAGATGTCTCCTTTTGGTAAATGGGAGATCAAAGTCTGATGGATTGTTACTTAATGTAAGTGCACATCTCATGTATGCCTTGATAAATGTATTGCTGGATGTGTGTTTGAACATGTATTTGTGCTAAAATATGTACATTTGAAACACTGTGTGGCATTTAAAGAGGCTTACTTTTTCACTATTTCTCTGTCCCTCTTTTCATCATTCTGACTCTGAGATCTGAATGTTTCTTAGTTAATTTGAAGAGAAAGACAGTGTAAATGAGAAAATTGTTCTTGTTCACCCCAATAATACAAGCCTTCAGGCCTAGGAGCTGTGGATGTGAAACACATCGAACATCTGTGAACTGCATTATCATCAAAGATTGTGGTGAACTTTGCTATGAGTTTAAAGCCCAATTTCTGCTCTGTGCTATTATAGCACATATCTGTACCATTACAGAGTGGAGCATAGTTTCAAGCCATTGAGGGCCATTTCTGATTTGTTTGTTCAGAAATGCTTTGAAGGCCATATGCTCAAGGGTAAAACCAATATAAAGAACAGTTGTTCCATGATGAACACTACCTCTGACATGGTCTGGAACTAAAAGGACTAGATCATGACCATGCCCCTAGGATGAGCTAAGGTCTCTGGGGTAGAGTTGAAAATCAAGCCCTGTAGCCATGGTGAGGGAGCTGGACTCTTTGAAGCTGGATTAGCTCAGGTGAATCAGGTGGGCGCCAAAAGCGAGTGAAATGGTGTCATAATCAGATACAATTTTTAAGGTGAATATTAGATGAAGGTTTGAAGGAGTAAAACGTACCTCCCTGTCCTAATACTTTAACCTAAACCTAACCAATAGTGATCTAAAATCAAATGAGAGGTAGTCACAAAACAGATATCCTTACACTTAACCAACGGCTAAACCTAACTGATAATGTCCAAAAACAAAATGAGAAATGAAAATAGCATTTTCTGAAAGAACCACTACATCTGGTGTCACTTGTGTGACACTTTCGTTTCACGTGTTAGCTTTGTGCTTGACTGGTCTTGAACCGCATACTTCAAAATGCAAAGTCCAGCACTCTATCATGTGAGCTACTGTGCAAGATAACCACACAGGAATAAGTGTGTAAATGTAGGTGAGTCTGAAATACAAGCATTAAAATGAATAATTTTCAAATGAAGCTTTATAGTTTTTCGATAGCATAACAAAGAAGTGTTTGAGTAACTGTACAAAGAATAAAGCCATAATCAGCCGCTGAACTCGTGATTTGTGTGAAAGTAAATTAACCACACAGTTGTTGTTGTTGTGCCAAGAAACTGCGACAAAACATATAATTCGGCACCTAAAAGTCAGTTTGCAAAAATGTTGTTAACATTCAATCAATGAGACTAGGTTGTTTTTTACAGTGTGCGCTGAAAATAAAAAAGGTAAAATAAAAATGTGCTTCATGTGGTAACATCTAAATTAATTACATTTAAGTAAAAAATATTATAACATCACTGAATCAACCTGAATACATTAGGTTATACCAACAAAGCTATAATTTAAGGGTTCGATCAGGCAGAAATAGCTCCTTTTTGCTGAAGTATGTAAAAAACAGTTGTTAAATACTTTTTCCTATCCCGGCTTAATATGCAGAGACAACTATTAGTTAGCCCGTTCATAGGTTCATTTTCTCAAAAACTGTAAGCACTGTCTTTCTGTGGCACTTTGAAAATTGCTGTTTGTTTTGAGCGACCCACCTAGACCTGCCCCAACTATGTTTCTGAACCAGTGGTGTTAGTGGAGGGCAGGACTATCTCTTTGATAGACCAACGGCAGATGGGGGACGTATTCAGAAAGCTGTTTTGAAAACAATTTTTAATTTTGCAATTCTGTTTGGTGGCGCAGAAATTAAATACTTCAGCTTTAAAATAACAATTGCAAGTTACCACTTTTTACAGCTTTTTTGCACTTTGTTAGTTGTAACTGCAACCTGCTTAATTATTTTAACTGAACCTAAGGACATATGATACAGACAATGATATTTATACTTTTATATACAACGGCAATAAGCATATCTATCAGCCACTGTAGCTTGATGTGAGTTATCTTAACAATTATGGATATGAGAGCATGTTTGGTTTCAGTACATGTCAACATAATCATGACTTCAGGACATGTTCTGTTTTACAGTGCTTTACGTTTGAAAGCAAATAGAATCCTTTAACAATCATTTGATTATACATTTTTGCGTTCAACATGACGTTTTTCATGCACATGTTAAAAGCATCTAAGACACACAGTGTGATAGACAAGTAATGGAATGAAATGGTGTGATGGTTCTTCATAGATCTCACCTATAGTGGAAATAATGTGTTTTCATTAGTGGAGATCACCGGTGAAGAGGCTCTTCAATGCAAAGTTCATTTGTACAGGCATCAGACATTAGACTAATGAAGTCTTGCAGTCTCAGGCAGTTTGCACACCTACAGACTGACACTCAAACACAATGTATAAACATCCAATGAGCATTCTAAACTGCATAAACAATTTAATCTGCAATGTATATGGCACACTATTCTAACTCTTCCTCTTGCAGAGTTTTGAACATTTCTAATATGTCTGCTGTAATATTCAGTAGTTATTAAAAAACCCCAGCCTATAATATACAAAGACATTAAACTCCTGTCTAAGTAACTAATTTCAGCACCAAGGATAGCTCCTATCTCAAAACACTGCAATATCCAGACCTTTTTAAGCTGAATGCTTGAAGAAATGATTAATCACTTCCACTTTGCATATATAGTTTATGAAGAACCTGTTAAACTTTAAATTCAGTATATACATGTATAAAGGGGATTGCCCATTAGTACCGTTAGATGCGAAGTGGTTTGCATTTCAGTCTATTTTTTTTTTTTTTTTAATTTTAGAACTTTTTGTTGATTTGAGACAGAATAAAGCCGTTTTCTTGAGTTCTGTTTACATTATGGCTTTGTGTAATGGCAATTCAGTCATAATGTGTAATTACTCACTGATAGTTTCCTGTATAGTGAAACTTTGCTTGCCCATTACCTTTTTACTGAACCATTCAGAATTAGTTTGATTGTCAATTTCAGATTGATTGCATTTTTCACACAGTAAATTATACACTGTCATTATCCTAATAATGGCTAATTGCATTATAAAAATGCGATAGATTCTAAATTCATATTATGAGGTCTGGCAGTTCATTTGTGCCATAAATCATTTTCAAGGTAATTTTTGTTCGTAATAATACTTGAGCTCATGTGTTACTAAATTAATTAAAATCGATTGGGTCAAAAACATAAATCAAACCAATATTTTTTTTTTTTTCTAATTACAGGTTGTCACCTTCTGTATTTCAGGTAGCTATTTGTCAAGTGGTTGTAAAAGTGCTGTGTGAGTGTGTGTACATGTGTTGTACTCACAAGAGTGTTTGCGGTTTATTTCAGACTCATACACAGCTGACATAGTGGCTTTGAAAATTAATCAAAAGGGAGCACTTGTCTGGGACCGTGTAGGCCAATTAGTGCTTGCGTGTGTATTGGCGTGAGTGTGCATGCACACCGATGCACACAAACAGGTATGTCAAGCCCTCTCTGTAAGATCTGAGCAAATGAGTATGGCTGTAAATGGATTTCCCTCTGTAAATTGGTCAAATATCTTACAGGGCAGAGATGCACTTCCTCTAAAGATTGTGAGATCACTCATCCATTTACACTTCGTGCTGCTCCACTGACCTGCTGTAATGTACAGGATGTGTGTTCATCTAAGAGCCCCAGTTCTCCGCTCTCTCCACCTAATCTGATTTGTGTAGCAGGATTGATTACAATGTAATGTCTGTTTCTCTGGGTTAATGTATTAATGTAGCCAGACACTAGGGTATCGATTTATGCCTTTTCTGGTCTAATTACAAGGGCAAAGAGCTGTACAGCAAGGTGTTGGGAAACCTTTCCAAAATGCACTCAACCAAGCTAGAAAATTATCCATAATTGCACAATTCAACTCTTTTCTCTCAATTGTTTTCGGTTTATGAGCCATGATAGCTTTGCAGTAATAGGGTTATGGGTTTTAGCATCAACTGGGAGAAATTGAGATGTTCTTAACAATGTTTAGTCTTCGGAAAGTCTCCGCCTCTAATTGAGCTGTGGAGAAATCTGTAAAAATGTTGCAGTATTTAAAGGATTATGCAACAAAGACAGCCAGACACCATTGCATCCTCTTGCCTGCCTATACAAAACTGATGTTAAAACAATATCACATGAGCATGAGGGTTTAATGGGGCTAGAGGGTATAAGGCACCCCTAAAAGGTACCCCTTAAGGATTTTTAAATGCAGTGTATCAAGATTGAAACTTTTTTTTTTTCTTTGAAAATTGATAACATAATTGTGTGAACAGAATTAATAATGAAATGTTGTTTTGATTAAAATAAATAAAAAAGGGTAAAAGGTGGTGAGCCAGACTTGGGGTAGAAGGCCCCCGGAAAAGTAATAGTGAGGGGTAACAGTTAAAAGGCTAAATTTATAAACTTACTGTATCCACTTGGTACACCATTTCCTGTTAATTTCAATCACATTGTGCCTTCATAACATCAATAAAAATCTATTCTTTTTAAGGGGGGCCTTTAGCCCTGTAACAGATCAGACTGAGGCCCAGAGTGAGGATCCATGTGCAAAGTTTAATAGAAATCCAGCAAACAATCCAGTACTCAAATAGGGAGAAACTCGAGGCAGACAAGATCAAAGTATGTAGTAAATCCAAACAGGGCAGATAAATCCAAAACAGCAGGCACAAAGCAAGAGTCAGTAAAACAGGAAAATCCAAAACCCATGAACAATAACAGGCAAAATAGAACACTCAGAATTGTAGTATAACTAGCAAGACTTTGCAACCAAACAATAGAACATGTGCTCAATATAAAGTATAAAGTGTGATAATTTCAGGGATACTCATAAGCTACATACATTTTAAAAGTTATTAAATGTTAGTTTATGTTACCTCAAAATCAACTTTTAGATTTTGCACGTGATGACCACATGGATCAGAAAATTTGTAAAACATTTTTGATTTATATTTTAGACACAATACAGCTCCGCCAACAAAAATAGTTTAAAAAAAAAAAAAAAACTGTAACAACTGCACATCTGGGGAATAAGATGTATCAGAACGGTCATCTGGGTTCTGTGAGCTGTCTCTTCTGCTTCTCGGATCACTATGCGATCTCTACAAGTAAGCTAATAAAATAATTTAAACTCGAATCAATGTTTCACGTGCGTTTATTTATTTATTTGGCAAGTATTCTTGTAATAGGCTGAATAATGAGCAGACAGACGGTCATTTTTACAAAGTAAACACTAACAGAGCTCTGACGCAAACCAGAGGTGGATTTCAGCTGTTCAGCGATTTATTTCTTCTCACATAATTACACAATTTTGGCGCAAATCAATGTTTCATGTCCATTTATTTGTTTATGTGGCAAGTAGTCTTTACAAACCCCTTCAGGGTGATCACCCTGTCTGGGTTTATTGTGCAATAACAACCAGCTGACTGTACATTATCCCTTACATATATATCAACCCTCTTGGAACACTGCTTGTCCAATCAAATCAAATCCAATCCAATCAAAAGTAAAAGCAGGAGACAGCTTTCAAGCATGGTTTCAAATTTACATTTACATTTGATACATGCAAATTACATACAAATGAAGAGGTTGTGCTTAGCAGGCAGAAACCAAAACAACAATATTGCCTACATTGATCTTCATGCTCTCATTCCAAACTAAGAAACAGCACTGAGGGATCAGAAAGCAAAGTTAAAAGAGTCATTAAAAACAGTGAGCTTGCATAGGTCAAGTCTGAGTAGATTTGTTTTTATGCGTGTGGTGCAAAGATAGACATGTACACTCTGTGCATACAAGCACGTATCACGGGTGATGTTCCTCCCTAAATCATCTATCCAAACCTCAGATTCCACTTCACATCTGAAGACTTCTCTTCTGCTCTGCAAATGTGTACGAGAAAAAAAAAAAGGTAACATTAGAGAGACCAAGTAAGATGGAATAGAGAGCGAGGGAGGGACTGAAAAAGAGAGAACTCACTGACACAGAGATATAGAAAGAGAGAGAGAACAGAGCTTAAGAGCCTGTCTGCATTGCCATCTAGTGGCCATACAAATATCTAAAACTGCAGTCATCTTGCGCAACTTTATAGCATTAGGATTTATCTTTCTTTCTTTCTTTCTCTCTCTCTCATTAAGCAACTTGAACATTCTACACATTTGAAAAGTAATGTCTGCCGATACACATTCCCCAATGCCACTCCGAGGACATATAGGGCATATCACCACAAACATGAAAACCCTCTTCTCCAAAACACAAGTCCTGGTGTTCCCCTCTAATGGATCCCTCTGATTTGCAACATCTACGTTTCCTCCAACCTTCTGCATTCAGATTATCCACCCTTCCCTTCAGGGACTCTCAGCAATGCAGAACATGGGTTGGGAGATAAAGGAGGAAACAGAGCAAGAGGGATGATTGCTACTGGAGCAACAGGAAAAAACAGACGGCAGCATGGTGTGGATGTGATAGTGTCTGACTGCCCCTGGAGTCTGTGGCAAGGTGCATGATGTGTGTCCCCTGGCACTGACTCATGGTGGCCCTCTCTCTACTTCTCTTTGGCAACACCCAGAATGCTCCAGGCTTAATCACACACTAGTTGCATGGCATCTGTCACCCCCAGCTTGGTCAACTGCATGGCATGACATGATTAAACCTCCCCAGGCATGGAGCTCCCTCAGCGGAAAGCAACACTCCAGTCCAACCAACCTCAGATCACTCACTCAGGGCAGTCAAGGAGATGCAAGACTGTGTGAGTCCCCACACTCACTAATATCCACCTTCAGAACTTGAAGAGGAATGAGGAAAGGAGAGCGAAATCACCCATAGGAAAGATGAATAACAAATGGGATGTCTTTTATATCTCAATTGCTTCTCCTTGACTTTAACAAGATTAAATTGAGATCAAATAGAGAAGTCTCCTGCTTTTTAGACACGTGTCTCAACAATGTCACAAAATGTGCTCAGATTTTCCAAGAAAACTAATTCTGTAATCAAAAGTCAGAGATAATAATGTAAACTCAAACATTTCTCATTAAATTCTTTGAAGCCCAAATAATGTGAGCAATGCTATCCATGTTAATTGCGCAGCAGTACAGTCTTAATAGGTGTCAACAATTTGTCTTTTTTTCCTTAAAGAATTTAAGGAGGAACATCTGACAAAGAGTATCCAAGATAACTGAGAACCATATAAAGAGCTGAGCATTGATTTATTTTATTTTTTTCCTCTGGACATTTCTTCATTCTGCATTTTGTGTTTGAAGAGCATACTGTTTCTGAAATGTTTTTATGAAAGGATTGCAGTCCCTTTCATATATTTTTTCGTTTAGTATTTGAAATGTGCTCTTAGCTAAAACTTTCCCTGTCTTGTCTTTGTCTTGTTCAATTAAGCCATATGATGGAATGCATGAAACTCCTTCAGAAAGCATTTTTAATCTCTGATGTTATGGATCAAAGCGTTAAATACTTTTGATTCAGACCTTGAGCTGCTTTGAGCTTGTCAGCACAGCAAAATAAAGAAGCATACAATCTTTTGTGCTCTTTATGGTCTTTTGGTCTCTGTCTAACAGTCTGCAACTCAAAAACTACCAAAGTCGACTGGCAGGGCAAAGTCATCTCACACTAATTTGCCTGACCATACAGCCCTCATGCAGATCTTGGGTTGAAAAGAACATCTGGAGAAACAGTATTCCCAAACATTAAAGTTACAAAGTCAGTTCAAATGGTCAAATTATGCAATTATTTTGAATACAATCCTCAATATTCTGTTGATGTACAGTATGAGTTTCATTCTTTTTTTTTTTTTTTTTTTAAAAAAACAAAACAACAACAACAAAAAAAAACATGTTCAATAGACCAGCTAAAAAAGCACACTGACATGAAGCACCATGCCACCAAGAAGATATATTCCTTCATTCTCCTGCTTATGGGTGCAGAACCAGAGCACATATTAATAATTCAGCAAGTTTAAGTTCAGTTAAAATATGCTTTCTAATTGGGCCTAAGTGTATGCACTCAAAACTAAGTAGGTCTGCTGGAAGCAGGATGTCTTTCTTCTACTCTGACACATTTGATAAATTTGATTAAATTTTATCATGCTTAATATATATATATATATATATATATATATATATATATATATATATATATATATATATGTAACTATATTGGTGCTAAAACAAACATAAATCAGCAGTCTGCAATGTATTATGTAAACATTTAAAAACCTCATAAATATCGTTTGATGATTACGGTCTTCTTTGCTGTATTGTTGTATTTATATTGAAACAGGAAGTTTGGGTTGCACATATCAAAGTGCTTGTCCCTTTTTTTTATTTTATTTTTTTTTAGCCAATAGTCTTTATTTACATCACAGCCATGAACCACGATTTTCGCTTTGCTAGTCGGTTGCAGGTGGCATTAGGGGTGGGGACATTCTCATTCTAGAGTGCATTTGATTGGATAAAAGTAAAAACGTGTGCAAATAAACAGTATTGTTGGTCCAATTTCCCAGAACAGAAAAGAAATGGCAAATTATAAATGTGTACAGTATATCAACTAAAAGTATTATTATTATTATTTTACATTTTAGGAATACATTTCTATATAGATAGCTTCAAAGCTAATAGAAATTAACTAAATTTTGATTGCAAGGGATTTTAAATCTTGTATTATGTCAGACTCAGAAGACAAACACTCGCATGCATGAATGTACTTTAAAACATATCAGCGGAAATGCAAATGGTTAATTAGCAATACAAAGGCACCCCATAGAGATTTTATTTCTGTTGGGCATCCAAGCAGCAAGAAATGCCCCATTAATGGTATATCGTTATTTAACAAGTATTTAAATTTAACTATGTCTTGAACAGATTATAAAGTAGACAAAATACTGGGACAACTTATTTACCCCAGACTGAATCCCATGTCTCAAACCCAATTTAGATATTCAGCTACTTAAAGGAGAGAACAGCAGAAATAGGAAAGTGAATGTATGACTAGGCATACTCCATGAATGAAATATGTGACGCATTCACTTGCAGTCAGTGTCAGGCAATTGGGCTTTTTATTGATCAAAGAGTACAGGGTTATGGGAATAAATAATTTAAATCTTTATATTTTCTCTCCCTCACCTCCATCTTTCTCTGTTGTGACACACACACACACACACACATAAATGTAAAAATGTGCTCATTGATAGAAATGGATGTCCACAAATATACTGTGATGCACACTATTGAATGGCAACTTACTAATGCACTTACTAGTGCACACATACGGTTGGCATGGTAGGTGTAGAGTGAGGGCTGTGCTATGATGCAGTCTTTCTAGAGTGGTCTGGAAGCTTTGATCCTCCTGTCATCAGTACATTTTTCTCCTCACAGCTTGCTGAAATAATACATAGCAGACAGACCGTCACAGCAACTGTGCTTTGTTGCCATGGCATCGCAAAGAAACTAATTATTACCTGGTGGTGTGGAGATAAGGCTTAGGAACAGAGAGAGAGAAAGCTTGTGTGTGCAATTGAGAGACAGAAGTGATAGAACATAAGCAAAAGACAATGAGGAGATATAGAGGAGAGGTGGCCAAGCAGAGGATGAGAACAGTATACAAAGAATCACTCGTAACAGAATGGAGAGCTTTTTTTGAAAGATTAAGAGAGCCCACTGCCTGCAGGGCACGATGCCCCTGGCCCTCCCTCACCTGCTTGGAGAACACACCTGCAGATCAAGAGGAACTATAGATCTAAGTGGAAATGTGGGAAGGGGGAACACTTTGGATTTTAGCCATAGGCTCATAAATATACAAGTCCTTCAAAAGAAATGGCCAATCTGTAATCTGCACCATAGCCATTAAAATTGCAATTTAATTCATTGATTAAAGTAGATTTTAAATGTAACTTCACAAAATTATATATATATACACTCACAGGAACACTATGATCCTATTAAAGTGCCAAGACGTGGTCTTCTGCTGTTGTAGCCCATCCACCTCAAGGTTCAACATGTTGTGCATTCTGAGATGGTATTCTGTTCTCTACAATTTTACAGAGGGGTTATCTGAGTTTCCGTTGCCTTTCTGTCAGCTGAGACCAGTCTGACCATTCTCCGTTGACCTCTCTCATCAACAAGGTGTTTCAGTCCGTAGAACTGCCGCTCACTGGGAGTTTTTTTTTTTTTTTTTTTTTTGGGCACCATTCTGCGTAAACTCTAGAGCAGGGGTGCACAATTAGAATTCAAAGCGGTCCAGTGACTAACATTTTCTCCCCCCAAAGGTCCAAACCATTAAAATGTCTAACGTGCACTATGATTTGGGGGCATATGTCGTTCTTGTATATGTATAGCTAATAAACAAAGTACTACATTTCAATAACATTTCAACAATATTTATTGCACATTTTCAATGCAGACACATTAAACATGAGGTAAAATAAATATGCAGCCTAATCATAAATAAAAGTAGGTCTATCACAAATGTTCTCATTTCAAGCAAAACAAGACTGCATCTTCACAAATAAATGGCAAAAGTGCCTGTTTCTGAAAAAAGTGTTTTGATTTTTGAACAAATAAGAAAACACAGGTTTAATATTTATCTTTCCTACACTCTCCCACTTCACTTCTCCATCTCTCTTCTTTATTGAGAGAAATGGGCTTTTGCTTGACTCTGGTGGACCGATAATACTGGGCTTTGAGTTCGTTTATTTTGCGTGCCCTCACCTCAGACTGCTGTGGATGTGTTTGCTCAAAAGATCTGTGCTTTGTCTCATAGTGGCGCTTCACGTTGGCAATTTTTATTAGAGCCACGATCTCTGAACATATCAGGCAGAGTGGTTTGACACTTGCTGCGGGAAGGATAAAGGCATATTTGTCTTTCCACTCCTCTTTGAAAGCTTGATTTTCTGTATCGACTTTCTTGTCTTTTGCGCACGCCATTCTATAATTTCTCCTCTCGCTTCTGCTTTTGCTTCTCTCGCTGTCTCTCTCTCTGACAACATCGGTCTCCTAACATGCATTGTAAACATTCGCTTTGATTGGCTGAGTTTCGTGAAGTGATTTAAATAACGCACATGATTGGACAACACACAGTAGTATGGGGCACTGTCTGTGTACATTGAAAAAAAAAGGGTTGCTTCATCAGTATTCATTTAACAAATATTTATGAGAAATGTGTCGAGGTCCAGATAAAACCTTCACTCAGTCCGGACCCGGACTGAGGTCCGCCAGTTGTGCATCTCTGCTCTAAAGACTGTTGTGTGTGAAAATCCCAGGAGATCAGAAGTTACAGAAATACTCAAACCAACCGTCTTGCACCAAAAATCATGCCACTGTCGAAATCAGTGAGATCACATTTTTTCCCCATTCTGATGATTGATGAAAATGAACTGAAGCTCCTGACCCATATCATGTGATTTTATTCATTGTACTGCTGCCACATGATTGGCTGATTAGATAATTGCATGAATTAGTAGTTGTACAGGTGTTCCTAATAAAATGGTCACTGAGTATATACCATATATATATATATATATATATAAAGTATCTTTAATAATTAAGTTGCAAGATTATTGTAGGTAAAAAGTATAAAATACTGTAGCAGAATGAAATCAGTCATATGAAATCACACCTTCCACAGATCTGTCATCATCTACACCCCCCCCCCCCCCCAATGTCATTTGAAGCATTTCTGATTATTTTTCTTCCCAATGAAACACAAAATTAGTTATCAAAATGTTAAAACTGCTCTTTTTTCTACAACGAAAATTCATGGTGATCACTGGCTGTTCTGATTTTGTTTACGTTAATATAGTAGATGTATTTAGGGTTATATATTAGATTGGAGTTTGAATCAGGGCCCACTTGCACTCAACACATACAATAAATTGCACCACTGGAGTAACACATCTGGCATTTACATAAGGAAACCAAGAGTGCCAGGACTGCAGTGCCCCCTCTTAAAAAAAAAAAAAAAAAAAAAAAAAAAACCCAAAAAAAACTTTTTTAGTAAGCACTAAATGACAATAAGGTGAACCTAGAATCTTTAACCTTTATTTAGTGGTCCAGCACAAGAGGAGGTATGTTAAAAGTAATTGCTTTGCCTTCAGTTTGTGGCTGTGGCAGCCATGTTGTTTCTATATTTGGCAGCGAGCAGTGTGGAAAGCAGCATCACAGGGTGGACAGTCCTTAAAAGTCCAGACCTGTAATAGAGCGGACCACTGGGCACAGAGGAAAGAGACTGGTATCCATTTTGGGGGGAATTGGAGAGTAATCCGCAGGCACTCAGAACAATAAACGCCTATGACCAGCATGATAGAGTCGATATTCAGTCCTCTGAGCTCCTAAGCCCACAGACGCCAGTCTGTTGTGCACCAGAGCACAAAGCAAATCTCCCAAAGCATACAGGCTGCTCTCTGACTCTGTTACTTGAGACTGATACAGACACACACAGGCATACATGGACACACAACATGTTCACTGAAGAGAAAAGATGTTTAACAATCTGAAACGTATTTTAACCCCCCAAAGAAACTTACGCACACACAAACAAAGTCCACAACCTTGAATAAGAAAAGTACATACCCATGCCAGAAGGAAGATTGTTTTTCAAGTTATGGCATGCAGGCTGTTGTGATTTATTTCGCACTTGAATATCAAAAAGGCATGTTAACTCACCTAAACCTTAAATGAGCTGACTGGCTGCCCAGACCTCCATTGCACAAATTTCAAATGTTAAATCCTAAATGGAATGGTTACTATTACAACTATAATGTATTGAAAGAATCTAGCGGTATTTCAAAGAAATTAATCCAAAAGGTGTTGGCAGCCTTATTAACATAAAGCAATGCAAGCAGATACAAGCATTTTGGAGCAAGCTGGGCTGTGGCCCAATCTAGTAACAATTTGTTACTATAGTCATCTTTATAAGTGCTTAGTCCACCCTGCCGGTGGCATGTGAACAGATATGATAATGAACAGTTTCTTTTTTTTCATTTTTTTTTTATTTGAGACACAATTAACAAGAATTCATCAACCCAACCTGGTCTAATAGAATCACGTTACCATACCAAAGTTTTTGCAAAATCATTTTTACATGGTTTGCTGTATCGCGGCACTTTTCTGGTGAAATAAACGGTAGAGGTGCAATGACCATGGCATATATTTAGTTTCACACAAATCAAGAATGATACAGCAGATTATCAGTTCATAAACACATACTTTTCATCCTGTTCCTCAAACAATGCTACTTTATCTTATGACATGAAAGCACTTTGACTATATTGGATGACTTGTAAGGCGATACATTTTACATTTGAATTACATGACCAACAACATTTACAAGCTTGTTCGAGTGCAATGCTCAACTGATGAACTGAATGAGTCCTGAAGAGCACATGAGTCGAAACATGAGTTAACAGTGTCACAGAAGCATAAAAAAAATAATGTGGTTGCTTCAGCAATCATGTTTTTTCTCTCACATTTGCTTTTATGACACTATTGGTTAGACTTGGGTTTATGATTTAAAGTAAGGAGGTAGGTTTTCTGGATGTAAAACTCAACAGAGTGCAGACCTTAAAAACCTAAAGTATAATTCGGTTTTCCATGTGCAGGAACGTCTTGCACACTATTTGTGATGCAAATTTCATCATCAGCACAGAACACCATACTTTGCCCACTTGCTGCCCAGTTTTTCTAGACACACAGATGGCCATAGACTGTACTTAAGAGTAGGGCTGGGTGATATGGCCAAAAAATATTTTCACAATATTTAGTTTTTATTGTTTGATTTCTATATTTATCACGATATACTGTACATTTCATACCATTAACCCTTACCAGCCGGAGCGTTCAAATTTGGGAACAATTATTCCCATGGTTCGTGTCTCAGTATCTTCGCCGTCCAATCACCGATTTTATTTCTGAAAACTGCCAGATACTCATGACAATATAAGCTAAAAGCACATATGATTGGTTAAGAGGTTACTGGGTGTGAATAATAAATGTATCGTCATCAGCGTCATCCTCCATTTGCCTGAGCGGAGCCAGAGAGGATACGCCAGGAGATTACCTCCAGTGTTGGACTTACTGCTTCAAATTGAAAACTGAGGCAATCTTTCGAGGTAAGACAAGTTATTTAACATGTGTTGTCAATATTGTCTATTGAAAGTCAAAACGTTTTGGTTACAAAGCATTTATTTGTAGGAGTAACGCTAGTTATTTCTGGAAAAAATGACATGACCGTCGGTGTTCATCGGACAGGCAGCTAGCCTCTATTTTTAAGCAAATTTCTGTGAAACTTGCTAAATAAACATTAGCTAGCAATACTATGTAAATTTTTACCAAAATATCAATAACGTTTTTGGTTAATTTTGTCACTTGTGGAAGATAGTCAAACCTTTTTAGTTACGAAGCATTTATTTGTAGGAGTAGTGCTAGCTAGTTTTTTTCTGGAAAAATTGACATGACCGTCATCGGTGAGCCTATTTTTATATCAGCCTTTTTTTTTGGCAGTTTCTGTGAAACCTGCTAAATAAACATTAGCTTGCAATACTATGTACATTTTTAACTAAATATCAGTAACTCTCTTTGCCAATTTTTTCGCTTGTGAAAAATCCGCCTGAAGTAATGTGAGGCAGAGAGCAGACGCTGTTCAGACCTGCCTGGAAACTGGCCTGATAGTTAGATAAGTTATCTAGCTTGTTCATTTTCCCATATAATAAAAAAGGTAGATATCTTTCTATAATTTAGCAGATAGCCTTCCCTTCCAAAACACAGACATGATTTTAGATTGTGTGTAGCTTCCTGTTCACAAGGAAAGTGTGAGAGGGCTGTCTGCAGTTGACATTCTGCTTCATCTGCAAGCCTTTGGTGACTATTTAGTGTATGGATTTGTGAAGAACACACTGTTGGCTACCAATTGTTGTACTTTTTGTCTGTTGCAGAGATGGATAGAGATTATGGCTCCCTGCTCAGCACCCTCAAGAGGAGGAGGCAGATGACTGCTGATGAGCTTAGGTTCAAAGCAGAGGAGGACATGGCTCATGAGGGCATGAACACACAGGAGGAAGATCTGCTGGATCAGGAACTACTTCAGTAAGACCAGGACCACGAGGAGATGGAGGATGAGATGGAAACTGATCCCCAGCCAAGACCATCAACTGGGTATGTATGAATGTGTATGTATTGTTTGTTTCTATTTCTCATATGACTGATACACACAGTAACACTAACACTGCTACTCTTATTATTTTGGGTATGGCTAGCCATTCTTGCACTGGTCCCAAGTCAGCTAGAAAGCATAAACGCTTCCCTGACTCTGTATCTTATCCCTCATACTCTGACATCGATTCACAGGCACCAAAACCTCTCTCATTTAAGCCTAGCCATCCATTCGGTATTGACTTAGGTGGCATGCATCAGGATGTGCAGTCAACCTCCAATATGACTTTTTGACTTTTTCATGCTGTTTTTCACTCAGGCTGTAGTTGCTGAGATATGCAGCTTTACAAATCGTCAGGGGTGGGAGCTTGTCCTAAACTGACCATCATATTCCAGCTACAAAGGAGCTTGGATGGAGGTAACCCCCGATGAATTTTACAAATTTCTTGGGTTGCTCATTTACATGGGGTTTTAAATTCTCCCTGATTCCCATCGTCATTAGGGAACCAAGTCACTTCAGGGCTCGTGGGCAAGGGGATTTATGTCGCTGACCGCTACAAGGCTTTTTTAGCAGCTCTACATGTTGTAGACACTACCACAGAGGATAATCAGGATCGCCTTAGGAAGTTGCGTTATCTTATGGACCATGTTGGGCCTCATGTATTCAGATAGAACACAAAGACAGGCCTAACACAGTCGTAAAACCTGACTGAGGCCCACAAACATTCATAAATCTTACTGATTAAAACCGCGCCAAACACAAAGGGAGTCCAAAACAGACTACAAATCCCATGAAGCCTTGCTCACTAAAGGATCGAACTCTCAACTCTTATTGGATGAGGCACACAACAGAACAGCCCTCAACCATGACGTCATCGGGAGTAGAAATAACTCTGAGACCCTTCCGGGCATTGCTTCCAGCAACTTTGCTTGCCGTGCGTAGACGCAGCTCATCGCTGCTCTCACTGAAAACTGTGAAACTGAAACTGTGGCCATACAATCTCCATCTCGCTGGACGAGTTGAGATTACTCTGTGTTCCACCAAACACTCTAACGGATCTGAAGGAGATCGCCGAACAATCCGCATCTTCATCCGTTTGCCTGCAGAAGTGAAGAGAAAAAAAAGATTTCTCTTCCCTCTTCAATCAAGTCGATGTCGCTGATTTCTCCACCAGCCCACCGAGAATCAGCTGCCATACTGCCCACCGACAGAGCGAGGAAACGGCCTCCCGTCATCACCCGAGCCTCAAGGAAATAAGTCTGAGTCAAACAATGGATGAACACACATTCTACCTGCATCCTCATGCGATTTAAGTAAGAGGTTTACGTCTGGTCAGAGATAGAATATTATAGTGTGTTATTCTTGTGTATCAAGGTTATTGCTTGTACAGTCTACGGACCGCTGAGTCCGCTCATTGCTGCTAATAATACTCAAGGTATTACTGTAATGTACTATTATCACGAATGAGATCTTTTGTGTTGTAGTCCAACCACATTGGACTGTTGTGTATTTCCGCCATCGCGGGTGAGACCAGCACACTGAGTTTATCCATTAAAGAACCAAAGACCGCGGGATGGTTTACGAGCCGTCCACTGCGTCTCTGAGTGATAAACTAAGTTGCTTTCTCTCCCACGATCGCAAAACCGGCTTTGGTGCCGCCAATTTATTCTCTCTCTCTCTCGTACTAACCACACATACACGCGACGCCTCACAAACATTCTCACACACACTTTTGGCTAGTAGATAACTTCGTGATAAAGCTCAGCTTTGTCCCTAAGTTATCGTACAAGCGGAGACACGTGGTAAACGGGCAGATGCCATTAACCAGCTTCTCTCCACCCACATTCACGGCCATATTCTCTGGCCGGAAATCTCGTGTGACGTACTCTCCACGAGAGTCACGTCCGCCATCTTGTGCGCGTCACTCCTTACACACACACACACACACACACACACATTCACGCACACACACCTTCCTCTCATGTGTTATAGGCTTATTTTGGTTACCATATCTAATCATGTCACTGTTAAGTTTGTAGTTGTAAGTCGTAAGTTTATTGACTGCATTGTATTGATTATTAATTGATATTACTGCATAAATAAACTTTGTTATATTTAAAAGAGAAGTGTTTTGGTTTGGTTTGCATACACCTGTGTGAAATGCTGATGGGGGATGTCAGTGCTCGGATTCAAGCCTTCATTGTTTCTTTTCGAAGGTCGATATTCTTCAGATGTCGATTTTCCTATGAGAACAATCTAATATTGAGACTGTTATACTATCTGGTTATTAGTCCCTGATTCCAGGGTGGTGCCCCGGCAATATTAATCCTTATTAATATCCTATTGATTTTTGATAATTGATAATTATCTTTGATGATTGTTGAATCTGAAGGTGTTAATTTTAATCAATGTTTCATCGATGTTAATAATTAATGATTATCTTTGATGATTGTTGATTTAAAGGATTAAAAAAGCTAACATTGATTTTCATCAATGTTCTATTAATAATTATCTTTGATAATTATGAATTATTGCAAATAACCAAACCCACTCCTGAACGTGGCGCACTACATTTAATGGTGCGCCGTGTGAGGTTTTAATGAGTTAGATTCTATTATTTAAATATTAATTAATAACTAAAGAAATAATGATTAATTATTTCTGATAGTAACACTGATCTAAACAACCAGTAGAACCTACAACCACCTCAAGCAAAAATGCCAGCAGCTCTTTCAACCTAACCAAAATCTCACAATAGATGAATGTATGGTCAAGTCTAAAGCTTGGTCAGGATTTAAACAATACATGAAGGGCAAGCCTACTTGGTGGGGTTTTAAATTATGGGTAATTGCAACATCAGACTTGGGGTATACTCTCGACTTTAATGTTTACACAGGTAGTCATGATGGGCGTGTCACTGACTTGGCCACCAAAGTAGTTGAATCGTTACTGCAGCCATTTAAAGACCATGGTCACAATGTTTGGTTTGACAACTTTTACATGTCCCCAGCTCTTATGGTTAAGTTGTTAGAAATGGGAACTAATGCCTGTGGGACATGCAGGGTGAATCGTAAACTGTTTCCTGCAGAATTTAAAGCCATCAAAAGATGGGACCGCAAGACAGCTCATGGGGGTTTGAGGTGGTGTAAGATTGAGGGGAATAACCTTGTAATTCAGTGGAAGGACACGCATGCAGTTACATGCCGCTCCAGTTTCCACAATGAGAATGGCACAACTGAAATTACTCGATTTGTAAAAAATGATGGTGACTGGACAAAAGAAGTAGCCCTCCAACCTACTGTCATCAGTGATTATAACAAAAACATGGGTGGTGTTGATAGGTCAGACCAAATGATAAAATCTTACGACATCCTACAAAAAACTCAGAAGTGGTAGAAGACGTCATAGACATTGCCGTTGTCAATAGTTTCATATTGTTTAAGGAATGGCAACACATTCATGTGGCACCAGGGGATGAGCGTAGACCGGTGAACTTAATCCAGATAGATTTCAGAGAAAACCTAGCTCGTCAGCTGGGAGGTATCGATTTTCACGCAACTTTCCCTTTGCATACACTAAAGCCTGTAGTCCCTCCTTCATCATCACTCCACACAGCCCATGTCCCTAAATTTGAGGAGTCCTCTAAGACATGTTGGCTATGCTATCAGAAAAGTAGGACTGAAAATAAAACTAAAGTAGCTTGTTGCACGCCGGAATGTAAGGCAAAAGACATTGCTTGTTTCGCGATAGGAACTGTTTTCAGTCTTGGCACTCAGCTGAGTGTGACCAGTTTCGTGAAGAGGCCTAGGTTGGGCTGTGTTTACAGGTGTTGTTGTCCTCCCCCTCCCCTCTTTTCTCCCTCTCTTCTCTCCACAGGTATTGCAGTTGTTGAGTATTTATGAATTTATATATATTCTGTTCCTGCACTCTTTATTAAAAATGTATTTACTGTAGATGGTTCGAAAGTTTGATTTAGTATGTTTTGCTGTGTAATTCGTGTGTAATTTTAATGTTCAGATTAAATAAAGTGTGTGTTTTATTGAACACATAAAATGTATATTTCAGTGTTTGTTTCCTTCAATTTCAGATGCAATCTCAATTTATTATTACAGGTGCGTAAAAAGGGGTATTTGAGGAGTGGTCATGTGAAATGTATCTTAACATTCTAAATGTTTGTTTTATTCTGTTTTCCCACTAATCACTAGAATGGTCATAACTTTTAAACAATAGATTATATTTCTAATCTGTCTGCTATTCTACATTGCCCACAAAATTATGTATATTTCATACACTCTAAGTTTCCCTCTAGCTTGTAATTAAAATGGTTGAAAATGCAGTTGTCTGGTGAAGTATGGTGGCCGGAGGAGGTTTTTTTATTTATTTATTTATTTCATTTTTTAAATTGCTGTGTGAAATCTTATTGATAAAGGATGATTAACCTTAAATAATCATACATATTTTTATATCATTTGATAGCCCTAGTTCTTCTCTTCAATATGGAATATACAGTTCAGGTGTGTGATGTTATATGAATATGAATGTAATATGAATATGGATATGAATATCATATTCTGGCACAGAATGGAATTTTTTGGAATTTTGGGCTCAGTCTTTAAAGGGTTAATGGTGGAGAAAATGCATTCCATGTTTGTTAGACCTCAAGAATGAATATAACCAGAACTTGTTTACAAGCAAACGTCATGGTTACTTGTGTAACCTCTGTTCCCTGATGGAGGGAATTAGACGTTGTGTCGATGTAGTGACACTAGGGGTCACTCTTGGGAGCCCGAGACACCTCTGGTCTTTGATAAAAGGCCAATGAAAATTGCCGAGTGGTATTTGCATGCCACTCCCACGGACATAAGGGTATAAAAGGAGCTGGGATGCAACCACTCATTCAGGTTTTATGCTGAGGAGCCGAGACCAGGTCTGGCCATTTCAGCGGGTAGTTCAGCGTTGTGGCAGGAGGGACACAATGTCTTGTTCCCTCCATCAGGGAACGGAGGTTACACAAGTAACCATGACATTCCCTATCTGTCACTCACTCAATGTTGTGTCGATGTAGTGACAATAGGGTTCCCTATACGAAATGCCACAACTGGCTGAACTGTTACATGAACTGGTGGTGTGTGGTGGGCAGACTACTGTGTGCCTCATAGCCAGCACACCAGGTCAACTCGTAACCTTCCCCAACATAGTTATGAGTGTCGAACGGCCCTTTGGGGACAAGTTGACTACCCAAATGATAGAGACAGGCTAACCCAGTCTTTTCCCCTTCTCTTTTTCCACTCCCTAAAAAAGAAGGGGGATTATTCGACTGGGCCGCCAGGTCTAGTCGGGGGGTGTCCCTCCCAAGGGGAAGACACAGCGGAGACCACACCTCGCCCAAAGAGAGGGGTGGATATTTAAGTGGAAGAATACGTCACATGGTCTTTCCGACCATGTGGAGAGTTTTAAAGGTAGATCCTACCCAATGGGGGAGGAGTTACTACAAACATGGAGACTGGGGCAGAGGGGCTCTGCCCAAGGAAGACGCAGTTTGCCAACAGGGAAACTAATTAGCAGAAGATATATATCGCATGGGGTTAGCCTTACAGGGAACTGCAAAATGCAGAGCACCTATCCCAGAACAGGACTCTTAGTTAGCGTGTGTACTGGGCCAGCAGCGAGTCTCTCTGAAAACTCGACTGCCACAGGGCTCGGAGGAAGTCAACCAGGGAACAAAGCTTGTGAACACTACTGGGAATTAATGATGCACATTTTCAGCTCAAAAGGAGGTGGAAGGCGCTATGTGCAAGTGATACACCCGGCCGGTTATCCCGGGCATATCCGCTTGTATTGCGTGCCACTACCTGGGATGAAATCGGTTCCACCCGGAGGTTGTAGAACCTTGCAAAGGTGTTGGGTGTTGCCCAGCCTGCTGCTCCGCAAATGTCTGTTAGAGAGGCACCCCTGGCCAGGGCCCAGGAAGCTGCTACACCCCTGGTAGAATGGGCTCATAGCCCTACCAGGGGCGGCATGTCCTGGGCGTGATATGCCATAGTTATGGCGTCAATGAGCCAGTGGGTGATCTTCTGCTTGGAGACAGCGCTTCCTTTCCTCTGTGCACCAAAGCAGACAAAGAGCTGCTCAGAGATCCTAAAGCTCTGCATGCGATCCAAATTGATGCATAAAGCGTGCACCGGACACAGCTACAACAGGGCTGGGTCTGCCTCCTCCTGGGGCAGCGCTTGCAGGTTCACAACCTGGTCCATAAAAGGTGTCGTGGGAACCTTGGGCACATAGCCCGGTCAAGGTCTCAGGATCATGTGAGAGTAGCCCAGACCGAACTCCAGGCACGTTTCGCTGACAGAGAACGCTTGCAGGTCTCCTACCCTCTTTATGGAAATGAGCGCAGTCATGAGAGCAGTCTTCAAGAAGAGTGCCTTAAGCTCGGCTGACTGCAAAGGCTCAAAGGGGGCTCTCTGTAGACCCTGAAGAACTACAGAGAGGTCCCATGAGGGAACAAGGTGCAGTCTGGAGGGATTCAGCCTCCTGGCACCTCTTAGGAACCTGATGATCAGGTCGTGCTTCCCTAAAGACTTACCGTCAACTGCATCGTGGTGTGCTGCTATGGCGGCAACGTACACCTTCAAGGTGGAAGGGGACAGCCTCCCTTCCAACCTCTCCTACAGGAAGGAAAGCACTGATCCAACTGTGCACCTCTGGGGGTCTTCCCGTCGGGAAGAACACCACTTAGTGAACAGACGCCACTTCAAGGCATACAGGTGCCTTGTAGAGGGGGCCCTAGCCTGAGTGATCATTTCTACCACCGCAGGTGGTAGACCGCTTAGATCTTCTGCGTCCCGTCCAGGGGCCAGACATGGAGATTCCAGAGGTCTGGTCGCGGGTGCCAGATTGTGCCCCGTCCCTGAGAAAGAAGGTTCTTCCTCAGGGGAATTCGCCGGGGGGGGGGGGGGCTGTCGCGAGGAGTGTGAGGTCCGAGAACCATGTCTGGGTGGGCCAGTAGGGTACTACCAGGACGACCTGCTCCTCGTCCTCCCTGACCTTGCACAGGGTCTGTGCAAGTAGGCTCACTGGGGGAAACGCATATTTGCACAGGCCAGGGGGCCAGCTGTGTGCCAGCATGTCTGTGCCGAGGGGGGCCTCGGTGAG
Source organism: Myxocyprinus asiaticus (assembly GCF_019703515.2). Classification (NCBI taxonomy): domain Eukaryota; kingdom Metazoa; phylum Chordata; class Actinopteri; order Cypriniformes; family Catostomidae; genus Myxocyprinus; species Myxocyprinus asiaticus. The sequence goes on along the minus strand of NC_059370.1, from coordinate 22,689,462 downwards.
GGCGTACCAGAGCGGGCAGTGGGAGGATTCTTGGGAGGCGAACAGGTCCACCTGTGCCCATCCGAATCGACTCCAAATCAGCTGGACCACCTGAGGGTGGAGTCTCCACTCTCCCCTGAGGATAACCTGCCGTGACAGCGCATCTGCTGTAGTGTTGAGATTGCCCTGGATGTGAGTGGCTCCCAGCAACTTGAAGTGCTGCTGACTTCGGAGGAGACAGCGGGCGAGTTGTGACATACAACGAGAGCGCAGACCACCTTGGCGGTTGACATATGCTAACGTTGCCGTGTTGTCTGTCCTAACTAACACATGCTTTTCCTGGATCAATGGCCGAAACCTCCGCAGGGCAAGCAGAATTGCCAACAACTCGAGGCAGTTGATGTGCCAATGCAGTCACGGGCCCGTCCAGAGGCCGGCGGCTGCATGCCCGTTGCAAACAGCACCCCAGCCCATTTTTGGGGCGTCTGTTGTGACCACAACGCGCCTGGTGACCAGTTCTAGGGGAACACCTGCCTGTAGAAACAAGAGGTCGGTGCAAGGGCTGAAAAGACAGTGACAGACCGGCGTGATGACCACGCGATGTGTCCCAGTGCTGAAGCGGTCTCATATGCATCAACCCAAGCAGGGTGGCTACCGCTGAGGATGCCATATGCCCCAGGAGCCTCTCAAAAAGTTTCAGTGGAACCGCTGTTTTCTGTTTGATCGCCTTCAAACAGGCCAGCACCGACTGGGCACGCTCGTTCGTAAGGCGCGCAGTCAAAGAGACTGAGTCCAGCTCCAAACCGAGAAAAGAGATGCTCTGAACCAGGAGGAGCTTGCTCTTTTCTGAGGTGTGAGAGCACCAAGTCCCTGTGTACACACAACATGTCCCAAGAGTGAGCTAGGATTAGCCAGTTGTCGAGATAGTTGAGAATGTGAATGCCCACCTCCCTTAACGGGGCAAGAGCTGCCTCTGCGACCTTCGTGAAGATGCAAGGAGACAGGGACAGGCCGAAAGGGAGGTGTACTGATACGCCTGACCCTCGAATGCAAACCGCAGGAAGGGTCTGTGTCGAGGAAGGATCGAGACATGGAAGTATGCGTCCTTCAGGTCTACCGCCATGAACCAATCTTGATGCCGGACGCTCACCAGAATGGGTTTTTGCGTCAGCATCTTGAACAGGAGTCTGTGTAAGGCCCGGTTCAGTACTCACAGGTCTAAGATTGGCCGCAACCCACCGCCTTTTTTTGGTACAATGAAGTAGGGGCTGTAAAACCCCTTCTTCATCTTGGTTGGTGGGACAGGTTCTATCGCACCCTTCCGTAGGAGGGTAGTGATCTCCACGTGCAAAGTAGCAGCGTTTTCGTCCTGGACCAAGGTGAAGTGGATACTGCTGAACCTGGGCGGGCACCTGGCAAACTGAATCACGTAGCCGAGTCAGAATGTCCGGATCAGCCATCGCGACAAATTGGAAAGTGCAAGCCACACATCCAAGTTCCGTGCAAGGGGGACCAAGGGGACAATGTCGTCGGATGTACCGGCAGGTGGGGCCTCGCAGCGGGGCGGAGCTCGAGGTGCCACACCACGTCGTGGCCATGCTGACATTGAAGCACTTACCTGGCTCTTTGTGACCACCCCTGGAACAGCCTGGGATGGGGGAGTAAGAGGCCTCTCCTCGTAACCCATGGAGACTGCCACGTCGGGGGCGGCTGTGTACCACAGCTGGGTGCTCAGGGGTAGAAAGACCACCGCTGGAGCGCCAATCCTGCAAGGAAAAACCCGTGAATGGTAGTCGTGATGACGACCATACACACCGGGTATGTGACCCAGGGAGGAAGGAAACCGCTCTTTTGCTGAACTGTTGGGTACCGCAGCCACTTGGGCATGCGGCAAAATCAAACAAAAAGGCAACAAAAGATTTTCCACCTGGCCTTCCACCAGAGGATGGAGTGTTCTTCTTACCAGCTCCAGGAGAGTGGGTTTCTTCGTCCCTGGGTCGCCTGTCTCAGGGGCGCTTTGACGACCTCCATGGGTTCTTATCAGCCGACTGTGAGACAGGTGGTGTCTGCTTCCTGCGTTGGGCTCCACGCCGGGGCCGGGTCGAAGTGGCGGGCTGCTGCGGAGCTGGTGCAGTCACCACAGGGGGACACCCTTGGCGACGAGCAGACGGGGTGCGGGATCTTGAGCCGCGCCGGGGTAGGATGTGCCGGATAGCCTCCGTCTGCTGCTTCACCGCCAAGAGCTGCTGGACAAAGTCCTCGATGGTGTCGCCGAATAGGCCAGCCTGGGAAATGGGGGCAGCAAGAAACCGTGTCTTGTCGGCCTCACCCATCTCGACCAGGTTGAGCCAAAGGTGGCACTCCTGGACCACTAATGTGGCCATCGTCCACCTGAGAGACCACGCTGTGACCTTCATGGCTCGGAGAGTGAGGTTGGTCGCCGAGTGCAGTTCCTGCATCAAATCTGGGGTGGAACTACCCTCATGCAGTTCATTCAATGCCTTGGCTTGGTGGACCTGCAGGAGAGCCATGGCGTGCAGGGCAGAGGCGGCTTGTCCAGCAACGCTTTAGCTTTCAGGGACGACGTGAACCTACAGGGCTTGGATGGGAGCTTAAGGCGTCCGCGCCAGGTGGCGGCACTCTGCAGGCATAGGTGCACCGCGAGTGCCTTATCCACCAGGGGAATCGCCGTATAGCCCCTGGCCACCCCACCATCGAGGGTAGTGAGGGCCCGGGAACTGCGGAATCGGGGCCGGGCAGTAAAAGGTGCCTCCCACAATTTCGTCAGCTCCTCGTGCGCTTCCGGGAAGAAAGGCACTGGAGCGGGGCGTGGCTGCTTTGAGCGGTGCCGTGAGTCCAGGAACCAATCATCAAGCCGCGAGGGTTCAGGGGAGAGTGGAGGGTTCCACTCTAACCCGACGCTCGCGGCCGCCCGGTTAATCATGTCCATCCTTTCGGCAACAGCCTATGACTGGGCAATTGTCCCCGGGGGGGAGCCCAGCTGACGCTTCTCCGTCCGACTGGACAAGCCTGCTCTCCGATGCTGTGCTCGAGAGCTCATCATCTTCGCAGGCTCCGAACAAGAGGCCAGACTCACTGTGTGACGAGCCGGCAGACTCATCCAGAAGCCCGACTGGGGCAGACGAGTGTGCTGGGGAATGGGAGGTCTGCGGTGGGATACCCGGCAGAGGCGATCCCATTTGGGTCCTCAAATCACCCCCAGTGCTAGCCGCGCTGTCCTCATACCCGTAGGTAGAAGGACCGAGGCGGGGAGCCGCCGACCGCAACATTGCCATGGTCATGTTCTCGCAATGAGAACATGAACATCCACAAACCCTGCCTCCGTGTGGGTCGCGCCCAGACACGAAAGACAGCGATCATGACCTTCCGAAGTTGAGAGATAACGACCGCAACCAGGAATAACACACAATCGGAAAGTCATCTTTAAAAAGACACATCTTTAAAAAGACGTTCCGTGTGTGCCACTCTTTTAGAGAAACATACTCTTTTAGAGGAAAAGTCTCTATCAGAAAACGCCCAGGGGCGTTCTCTGCAGTGCACCAGTGCAGAGGAGGGAGAAGCCGCTGAAATGCGCCATCAGATCCAGCAGAGGTGAATGAACAGTAGAATTCAGCTCAGTGAGCATGACCGTTCGGCTCCTCTGAATGAGTGGTTGCATACCAGCTCCATTTATACCCGTATGTCCAGGGGAGTGGCATGCAAATACCACTCGCCAATTTTCATTGGCCTTTTTTCAAAGACCAGAGGTGTCTCGGGCTCCCAAGAGTGACCCCTAGTGTCACTACATCGACACAATGTCGAGTGAGTGACAGATAGGGAACTCCACAGGATACTAAAAGCTACCTTTAATTTAAAGTTCAAGAAGCATACTGAGTTTAGGATTTAATATTACATAAGATGTGGGATCTCTTTTCATTGGTGAAATTTAATTGTCTTCAGTGGACAATTGACTCCACTGGAAGACTTTCTTGTGATGTGATGTTCCACACTCCAGCTCAGTAGGTGGCGATAATTCACCATAAGTTGGAATGCCAACCACCAATAAACATCACATGAAGAAGAAAAAATTTACTTTCTTGCCTGCCCCTGCATTCCAAATGGGATAAATTTGCCTCCGATGGGCACTTCGAAGGGGGAACGATCATGGCCGCCATGTTTAAGAGTCGTTCCAAACCGAAGGGCTCATAAATAGCTGCTTCAAAGGCACTTCAAAAGGGTGTTTCCATTCAACTGATGGACACTTCGCTGCCCACTGGAACCAGACCATATATCATAAATCTACAGGTTTGTTGAAAATTATTGGATTTTCCAACTTCCTACTGGGAAAAGTGCAATGGAACGCCACTTGAAGTCATAATTCCAATTTGGAAAGTCGTGCAGAAATTTTAATCTCTGATTTCATTGAGATGCAGGTGCATGATGTCACACAATCATGTCAGCACCCAGGAAGATATACAAAAGTGATAAACATTCACTTGTATTAAAAAATATTGATAATTGAGTCAAAGTTCCTACATTACATGATATTAAAGCGTGTTTAACAAACGTTAAAAGAGTAGCAGGTGTTTAAAACGGTAAATTATACTCTCTTTTGATAATCGTACACATGTAGCACAAATGCTGCATTGTTTATAAATTGGGTTGCTAGGAGACATCTCTGGTGACAGTCAAACACCTGCTAAGCTAACATCATCATCTTGCAAAGGAATGCATTTATGGTTGGAGATTGGAGAAATCAAGTGGGAATATCCCACATCCGATTTGAATGGAACGCAGCATTATACCAGCTGCACATCTAAACACACTCTGGTTCAGTAAACAAAAATCTGTGGTTTAAGGCTTTCAATAATTATAATGAGCTTTTTAAAAACATTTAAACCCCTCTCTTTCTGTTTGAAAATGATTTTTGCTTGTGTTATTTTCCTGTAAATGTGCTTGATCTGTTATTCGAATAAAGAAGTTGAAATAAAAGAAATATACACAATTTTATTAGTTGAACATATACTGTACATTTGTATACTGGTTAATTTTTTGGTTCATATTTTTTAAATAGAACAAATTTTTAAACATGAAGCTTAAATATCTTCATAAAGTCTAAAAGTTTTAAAGCAATTCGTTTTCTGAAATAGTTAATAGTAAGGCAAAATCATGTATAAACATTTCTGATTAGGTGCAGGTAATGTTCATTAGTGTCAGCCTTTGTGCGACGGCAGCGGCTCCTTTGGCTTGGATAGATGCGTTAAAGTGCGTTCTGAATGACTGATATTTTTTAGCCCTTCACCCTTCAACCCTCTGAAGCTCTCACTCTGGAGGGTATCCCTTTGGATGGGATTAGTCCTCTGGAATGAAAAGCACCTTATGTCAACAAGTTAGTGGACGTAACAGCTCTTCAGATCATGAAAAAACATTAAACTAAATAGTACATAAATAAACAGCAATAGTGTTGATGTCAGAGTTGCTGTTGCCTTCAGTGCTGTCTTGTTATCGATATGGTTTTATCATCCAGAAGTGATGGACTGGCTATCTGGAGCACCAGGACTTTTTCGGTGGGCCGGACGAGTATTGGGCTGGTCAATCATCCCACTCTTATTTACTGTTTACTGCACTCTAATTTACTACTTATTCACTGTCATTTACTGCTGTGCACTGAAAACACCAAGTACTCCAAAAAATTATGATGAAATGGCATAACACGATTAAGGGCGCTTACACATTAGGGAAAGCTCAGATGGAGCATTTGGTGCATGGGAGTGCAAAGGGTCTATTTGGAAGGCGTGTACCACACAGGGATGAGGTGGTCATGTACAGAGATATTTAAAATAAATCTTAATGACAATGTACTAGTAAACACTGAAACTCTTCTCTAGGCTCTCTCTCCACAATTACAATCTTTTTAGCCTGACAGAGAAAGATAATAGAGGACAGTGAATGAATACATTGCATGTTTGAGTTTGTCAACCACGTTTTTTTGTTTTATTTTTAACACAACTGGCCGCAGCGCGAGAGCCGAACCAGACCAACCCTCCCGCGCAACGCATCCACTGGCAGCAGTAACACTAACAATTTTGGCAGAAATATTGTATATATTTGAAATATATGTCACTATAATTATTATTATATTAAATATTGTATATTAAGGGAATATAAGTCACTTTGTTTGGCAGTTGGTTATTATTGTCTCTACATGGATATTGTTTTACGGAATTTTCAATTCCAGAGATTGTTTTTTACAAACCATAATTACATCTGCTAATAAGGAGCATGGTTTTACCTGTTATCACCATGTTCTTACTAATACCACAGTTAAACTCTGCAAACTATGCAAGAACTGTGGTAAATTTTCATAAGAGCAAGCACAAAGGAGAATTTAACAAGAGCTTTAAAGCCAGGACCCCCAATTAAGGATGAAGCTATGAGTTCATATGTTCAGTTCTAAAGAACATTAACAGAAAAAGTTAGTTTAATTTCAAACACAAGATCCTGATGAGAAAGCGATATCAGTTAAGAAGTCCTACTGTCATAGCCCTACATAGATTACTGTTTACAGATTTAATTGTTGACAATATCAGTAAATTCACAACTGCCACCCAACTGAATGCTTCAGAGTCAAATGTACATTTCTATGTGACAGAAAATATGCAGTATTAATATTGATAACTGCATTTGCAATTCAATAATCATATCCTTATATACAATCTTATCATATTACCTAGGGTGCCATCAGCTTGAGGGGCGCAAATGTGTAAGCCACCGCCACGGACCATAGAGATTATGGTGATGAGACTTCTCTGGTAGAAGGAAGCGCCAATAACAAGATTGCTGCTTCAAGTCACCAATGTACCTTTTCACATGTCTGAGTTTGGAGAGTGGAAGTGAACGCATAGCAGGGTAAACTTGAATGGCAGTGAATGGGAGATCTCAGCAAATATAACTTTCCTATATTCTCCAACAGCAAAAGAAAAACTCAACAATTATGATTTCAGAGCTTTCCAAAATAAGACAAAAATATAGAGCGCTGGATAACAGTAGTAAGAAGAGAGAAATACACAAAATTTTCTCACGTCCTCACCAGCAGTGTTAGAAGCCTCATCGCGGCTGAGCTGTGGTAACTCATTTTTTTTGTTGTTTTTTTTTTTTTTTACTTATTCCAGGGTAATATAATACAAAGTACAATGTTCACTAAATAATTAAAAAATTGCAAAAAAATAAAAATAAAATATGTTTGCTACATTTTCGCTGTTAAATAAGGTGGAAACACATCATCACAGGTCTGTGAAAAGGATCCCACCTCCAACAACAGCGATCTTGCCTAGGGCACCAGAATGGTCAGAAATGGTGCTGGTCCAGTCTTACTAAAGAGTATCACAAAGCAGTCATAGTGTGCATGTGTCAAACACATCCATATGCACTCATGGTCAAAAGAGTACACTTTGAAGGGCTGAGGAGTTGAGCGTGTGCAAGAAGGAACGCTGCGTAAAAAAATGAAGTATACCCAAGCCTTATGGCACTTACACACTAGGGAAATCTCAGATGGAGCATTTGGCGTATGGGAGTGCGAAAGATCCATTTAGAAGGTGTGTACCACAGATGGTAGAGGCGGTCAAAGACAGAGATTACTATTCACAATATGATCTTTTTACAATGTACCAGTAAACACTGAAACTCTTCTTCAGGCTCTCTCTCCGCAATTACTATCTTTTTAGCCTGACAGAGAAAGATAATAGAGGACAGGGAATGAATACACCACATGTTTGAGTTTGTCCGCCAGGTTTGTTTGTTTTTTTGGGGGGTGGGGTCGATTTCACAGCGCAACAAGTTCCCCCTCACTGAGATTTCCATTGGTCAATGGATACCTACGCAAAGTGCGTTGCAGCAAAAGTTTAAATGTTTTCAACTTTTGGTTGCATGACAGAGCTTCAGTGTCAGAAGCCCTTGCGTTTTCCCTCTCCATCCTTCCAATAAAGCATTTGCAGTGTTCTCTGCCGCAGCGTTAACTCTAGTGTGTAGGTGCCCTTTTTAGAAGCACATTTAACTATATTTTAGTGCCACATGGTGGATATTTAACCTTGGAACTTCCGCAATATGTATAATTAACCACATAATATAATTTGGGAAAAATGTCGGCAGTCACAATATTTTTCTTGAGATCAGACTGCAACAACCTGTAATCAAATTCAGAGGTGGACCTGAAAAGCTTACTTGAATTGCTCATTCTAGATAAAGTTGGAGGTTGGAGTAATCCATAATCCATTTGAAATTCCATACTTGCATCAAAGCATTCCAGTTAATCATATATCACAGTCCAAACAATGGCATAAACAGCCTATCAGATGCAATGCTATCACTCACTAGCAAGCTAGTTGCTAATTAACAAATAAAATAAGTAAAAACGTAGGCATGCATTGATGCACAACCATTTCTCTTTGTTAATACATCTTTCCAGTGCAGTGAAACATTAATAAAAGTTAAAGTGTAACCTTTATAAAGGTTTTACAAAAAAAAATAAGTTTATTTTGACTAGGACTGCAAAAACTAATTGATAAAATTGACAACGAATTTCATTATCGATTAGTTGGATATATGCCACGAGCACGGAGAAGCTCCGTCAGTGACGTCACTTTACAACCCAGTGCAAATGTGCTGCATGATGAAACTCTGAAGCAGAAAAAAACATGACCCAAGTTGTCCAGCACGAGAGCACTTTATAAACACTTAAAAGAAGATCATCATAAGCATACAGTTTTATGTGGATTGTTTGCTGTCGCAGGTGCATTGAAAGAGGGCGTGTGCTATTTGACGTGCTTAAGAGTTGTTTCTCTCCAGCACGACTTACATTTTACTGCTATTTTCTGTTTTATAATATGTACGTTATAGTTCGAAACCATTTGCGTATTTCGCAAAACTGTTTGAATTACCAAATGCGAGTCTCCGTTAAACTTCACTGAGCAAGCGAGCGCATGCGTGCATCCATGTCAGTCAAACTGATCGCAATGGAGAAAGCGAGCGCAATTATTTGGATTAAACTCGTGCAACATCATACCGTGCTTTTAGTTTAAATGTAATCAATTATGCAGCTTTCATTGATGTTGCGCTGATGTCTCAGAGGTCAAAGTGTGAGGTTTAAAGTGTTTTAGATTGTTTCTCTTCATGTAAACGCATGTAGTACAGTGAGCACCGTGATGAGACTTTTCAGCACGAGAGTGAATCTGCACAGCATTTACAGATGATTGTACTATATTAAACTGTATATAATGCTGAACATAATGTACAAAAATGCTAAGGGTCCTGATATTTGATCGTTGTGATAATGCCAAAAGTAATGTCTGATTCCACCAGTAAATTTATACCATGGCAAACATTATTTTACTGGATAAGAATACACATACATATAAAGTCTGAAGTTTACATACACCTTAGTCAAATACATTTAAGTGTTTCACAATTCCTGACATTTAATCTTAGAAAACATTCCCTGTCTTAGGTCAGTTAGGATCACTACTTTATTTTAAGAATGTGAAATGTCAGAATAATAGTAGAGAGAATTATTTCTTTCAGCTTTTATTTCTTTCATCACATTCCCAGTGGGTCAGACGTTTACATACACTTTGTTAGTATTTTGTAACATTGCCTTTAAATTGTTTAACGTTGTCCAACGTTTTGGGTAGCCTTCCACAAGCTTCTCACTATAAGCTGCTGGAATTTTGGCCCATTCCTCCAGACAGAACTGGTGTAACTGAGTCAGGTTTGTAGCCTGCCCATCTGGCACCAACAATCATGCCACACTCCAAGTCACAGAGATCAAATTTTTTCCCCATAATGATGGTTGATGTGAACATTAACTGAAGCTCCTGACCCATATCTGCATGTTATTATGCACTGCACTGCTGCAGCATGATTGGCTGATTAGATAATCGCATGGATGACTGTTGGTGCCAGACGGGCTGGTTTGAGTATTTCTGTAACTGCTGATCTCCTGGGATTTTCACACACAACAGTCCCTAGAATTTACTCAGAATGGCTTCAAAAAACATCCAGTGAGCGGCAGCTCTGTGGATGGAAACACTTTGTTGATGAGAGAGGTCAACAGAGAATGGACAGACTGGTTCGAACTGACAAATTCTATGGTAACTCATATAACTGCTCTGAACAATTGTGGTGAGAAGAATATCATCTCAGAATGGCGCAGTTTTGGCGGCACGAGGGGAACCTACACAATATTAGGCAGGTGGTTTTAATGTTGTGGCTGATCGGTGTATGTATGTAATATAGTTATGAATTTTTCAGCTGGGCAGAATTATCAATAGGCCTATTTCTATTCTGGTGTCACCATTGCCCTCTGCTGGACTGATATTTTGTTCCACTCCATCCTTGATGGATCATTTTACTCTTTAATGCACAGTACTTTTTGTTCTACAAAGTTTTACAAGTAATGAATAGAACTGTTACTACTGTATGTACTGACAGTAATAATAATAATAATAATAATAATAATAATATCAATAATAAATTCAAACTTAATTTTTCATGATTCAGGCTTTGTTCAAAGTTTTAATGGTTTTGTTAAAGTAAAAATCATGAATTCAGTAATGTAAATCAAACCAAATCCTTATGCCCTTTATCATTTCTGTTTTTAAAAAATCATATTTTAATAAAAAACAGGAAATAATTTTTTATCAGATTAATCGAAGAAATAATAGAAGATTAATCAATTAGCAAAATAATCGTTAGTTGCAGCCCTAATTTTGACTTTGACATAACACTCTGTGCTAGACCTAGGCATGTTAGTGGCCCCCATCTTAGAAATTATAGGTGCTTCCCAAACCACACATTTCTGCACTATTCTGTCATTTTGTAGTGTAAGTAGTGTGAGTAGTACGTTAACTGAAAATGCAACTAAAATAAGTGTACTATGAGTAACTGGATGATGCACTTCTTCAACCGTCAAAATAGAGTGTGTAATGTTGGACATTTCATGCAATCAGTGCTGGTGGTTTGCTGTACATAGAGCGGAGTTACCTTGCTGCATTCCTGGTCTGACAAAACAATTGTACATAATGAAGAATATAGCAACGAGTGAAACTTCAGTGAAGACAGCACCTTCAAATGTAAGCTGAATGCTTTACCATCACCCCATGGCCCCATTGTGTGAATGTATGTTGTTTGAGGTACAAGTGTTGAACTGAGGTTGGTTAACATGCTAAAGCTAGTGGAAACACATCGATTTCATTCGAAACATCACTTCCATCAGCTGATAAACAGCGATTGCTTCTGTGTACTAAAAAAAATCATTAAGTATTTGTGACAATACTATACTTTGAAAATTCATACACTCCATGGCTGAGTGCATGTGTATATTGTAAGTGCATAGTGCACTGTATAGTGTGTCATGTAAGACACACCAATGTCAAAAACACTTTATGATTTAAAACACTTTTATACACTTTACGCTCACTGAAGTTGTGGTTGATTGATCTGCCCTGAGTTTCCAAGCCGGATGTCCAACCACAAGCATTCAAGTAGCTATTTTCACACAGGAACTTGGAGAATTCTGAGTTGTTTAGAACACAAAACAGAATGTGTGGAACAAATTTTTGTGTCGACTAGTATAAAAAGTAAGAAACCCTCAGAATACAGCCAAAAAACACTGTGTTTATGCGACATGTTTAAAATACTTAATCTATTTCAACAGCCAAATATGACAAGAATAGGGAATTTATCTGCGACGTGCTTGCCTTGCATTATGATCATTGTACATTAAACATAGAACATGACAAGCATTAATTGAAACAACGTTAGCGAAAACAGGCATATTTATTTAAAACAACTGAATGAAAAGTTCAGGACCAATAGAGCAACCCTAATAGGCTGCTCTTTTTTGTTATAAAATGTATTTTATTGATTCCAACAAAGACAAGAATAGATTTAACCACAGAATTATCCATACAGAATCAACTTATAACCCTTTATAACCCCGGACACACAAGTACAAAAAAAAAAGGCAAAATTAATAAAAAAAAGAAAAAAAAAAAAGGACACACCAATAAAAAATGGTCTCCCTCCACTGCCCCTCACTAGGAGCCTTACAAATGAGACAAATAACTGCCCCATTCCCTGCCATAAATTGCCAGATTACCCAGCTGTCTGGAAGTCATCTCCTCAAATGCCGCCACTTTACCCAACTCGGTGCACCACTCACAAAATAAGGGCACATAAGATGGCTTCCATCCCCTAAGGATTAACTGTCTACCAATCATCACGCTGGTTAGGACCCAGCTTTATATATATATATATATATCCTATATTCAGGACCGACCCGTCACCCAAAATACACAGTCTGGGGCAAAATGAAAATTGAATGTCCACTACGTTACACATAAACGTCTGGACCCTCAACCAAAATTCTTGGATTTTAACACATCCCCAAAAAACATGGGTTGTGTCCCCATCTTCTGATTGGCATCGCCAGCAGGTGGGTGTGTCTTTAAGACCAAGCCTATTCAATCTAGAGGGGGTCCAATAAAATCGATGCAAAATCTTAAATTGCATCAGACGCACCCTTGCATCTCTAGATGTAGACTTGACATTTTTTTAATCCTTGCCCATATTCCCTCCTCCAATACCAAGTTTAAATCTTTCTCCCATAATCTCTTGAGAGAAGTTGAAGCCTCGTCCCCCAGACTATGAACTAACAGAGTCTTTTCCAAAGGCAGTAATCACCACTTCCAGAGTATCTGCCGCTTTAGGGAGGTGTATGTTACCCTCAAAAATAGTAAATAGCTAATATAGATTTAGGAATAGATAATCCTAAAATGTTGAACCATATTTTCAAAAGATCTCAACACTCCACTCTCATATAGGTCACCGAGCATATTGACCTCCCTCACAATCCACTCTGACCAGCAGAAAGGGGACTTATTAATACGTAATTTTGGGTTCATCCATATGCTCGAGGCAACATTTAAATAAATGTTTGAATTAAACACTCTGGACACTTTTGTCCATACCGCGTGCAAATGCGAGATAACGGGATGTGACTTAACTTGCTCCAGTTCGTTTAATAGAAAGGCTTTGCAATGGCAAAAATAGGGGCAAGAACTTCCTGTTCAATACAAAACCAGGGAGGGGCTCTCTCAGGTGGAAGCGACCAATGAGCCAAATGTCTGAGACCGAATGCATAATAATAAAACAAAATCTTGGGTAGGCCTAGTCCACCTTTGTCAATAGGCCTATGTAACTTATTGAAATGTAATATGGGACGCTTACAATTCCAAATGAAGGACTTCGCTATACTATCAAATTGCTTGAAATAAGAGAGGAGGACATCTACAGGGAGAGACTGTACCAGGTAGTTGAATTTTGGAATACAATTTATTTTAATAACATCAGTGTAGTGGAATAAAGCACTGAACTGGTAAGCGGAAGGTTGTTGGTTCAATCCCCACAGCCACCACCATTGTGTCCTTGAGCAAGGCACTTAACTCCAGGTTGCTCCAGGGGGACTGTCCCTGTAATCAGGGCACTGTAAGTTGCTTTGGATAAAAGCGTCTGCCAAATGCATAAATGTAAACATTAACCTTCCCAATCATAGATAAATGCAATGAAGCCCACCTGCCCACATTGCTTGAAAACCTTTTTATTAAGGGGTCAAAATTAACTAAATCACACATATTTGCTGGGAATAAAATGCCCAAATACTTAATGCCCTGTTTAGGCCACTGGAAGTTGCCCGGCTGAAAAGCCGTTACTGGGCAGTATGCTGTCAGAGCCAAAGCTTTGGATTTAGACCAGTTGACTCCACAATTGTATCCTGAGAACTTAGAAAAGGAATTAATAATTCTGTTGAGGCAAGGCATAGATCTAGTGGGGTCGTAGACAAATAATAAAATATCATCTGTGTAAAGCAAAAGCTTCTGCACCATACCTCCCACCACCACCCCTGGAAAATCATCTTCTTTTCTTATAATGGCTGCTAATGGTTCCAGGGCAAGACAGAACAATAATGGGGAAAGATGGCAACCCTGCCGGGTGCCCCTGTCCAGAGTAAAATAATCTGAAATTAATCAATTTGTTTGTACCGCCGCTACAGGGTGTCTATAAAGTAACTTAATCCATCCAATAAAAGTATTCCCGGACCCATATATTTCCAAAATCTTAAAAAGATAATCCCATTCTACCATCTCAAACGCCTTTTCGGCGTCAAGTGAGATGGCAGCGACCGGAGTCTGATCATTCGCCACTGACCACATGATACTGATGAGACACTTAACGTTATCAGAAGAGCTGTGGCCCCGAATAAACCCCATCTTATCTATATGTATAAGAGATGTCATAATTTACTTAATCGGTTAGCCAAAATTTTTGACAACATTTTTATGTCTAGCTGGATCAGGGAAATTGGACGGTAACTCTTACACTCACTTGGATCTTTGTCCTTTTTAAGAATCAGACTGATCCGGGCTTGTGTCATGATTGGCAGGAGCTTTCCATTCTTTAAAGATTCCGTATAAATTCTTACAAAAGTGGAGCCAGTTCTGTAGCATAAGATCTAAAAAAAATTCAGCAGCAAAGCCATCTGGCCCCGGAGCCTTGCCTGTAGGCAAGGCCTTATTTACCTCGCCAAGCTCATCCAAGATTATCTCAGAATCAAGAGAATTTTTTTGCTAAGATGTCAGTTTAGGGAGATCTAATGGTTCTACAAATTTCCTTTCTTCATCAGTAAAAAAAGTTCCACTTCATCCTTTCATCAGTAGATGAAGACATGGAACTATAGAGAACAAGATAGAATACTTTAAAAGCATTATTAATATTAATGGCTGAGGTAAATATTTCACCACCAACAGATTTCACTAAGGGAATGGTAGAAAAAGACTCTCTCTAATTTAGATATCTAGCCAAGAAAGCTTCCCTGCCTTATCCCCAACTCAAAGTGTGACTGTCTTGCCCTGAATAGCCAAAACTCCACCTTCCATGACAAAATAGTATTATATCTGTATTTCATTTGGGTCAATTCTCTGAGGCGATCAGACGACATTCGGTGCTTCAGCTCTGCCTCGGCACCTTTAATATTCCCTTCCAGTTCCACGAGTTCTCGTGCTTTGGATTTTTGGGTGAATGAGGCATACTGTATGATCTGACCCCTAAGAACTGCCTTAAGTGCCTCCCAAGACATGCCCACAGAGGATACTGAGGACCAATTGGTTTCCATATAAACACTGATTTCAGCCTTTAACATTTGTTGGAATTCAGGATTTTGCAAAAAGGATACATTAAATGATACTATATGATTTATTTTTCTCCGCATGTGGCAACACCTCTAAACTCACCAAAGCACGATCTGAGACTAAGATGTTTCCAATTGAGCAATCAACAAAAGATGAAATGAGGGACTATATATATAACTCTATTCTAGAATAAATCTTTTTAGCTTTTAGCCTCCACGTTAGCACACCTGCCTCCCAGACACTGGTTCAAATCCTGCTCAGAGCGGTTTGAGCAGGACCGGTTACACAAGCATGCAATTCTCTGCACCCTCATGGCCTTAAGAAACCAATCGGCCAAATGGGAAAATTTATCGGCAGATGCCAATAATTTATCATTTCAGAATATCGGCCAATTTATCGGCCTCGGCGATATATCGGTCAACCACTACCTGTGAGTGTACTCTTCCAAACATGACATGCAGACAGAATAAAATATAGTTTAGCTAGTTAAGCAGCTCATTGAAAATGTAACCAGTTAAGCAGTTGGCACCTCGTTGAAAATAGCATTCATGATCAGCAGGGCAAAGTAATTTGATAAAAATTTGCATACCAAGCCTAAAATATTCAAATTGTCTACTTATTCAGAGCATAAATATTTGATGCGCAAAATTAATGTCAACATGATCCGGTGAAAGACGGGATCTGACTCACCTGAGGCGATTATCCTGCACTCATATAGGTGGGAAAATAACTTGCAAGCTGGCACAGATTTAAAGACGACTCAGATGTGAAAACATCCATTGCGACTTGCGAGCCACCATTTCGGAAATCCACTTTCCACACCACCACCAAAGTGACAGCTGCTAATCTTGCAAGAGGACATTTTCCAGTGCGTGCCACAAGTGAGATACTGAAGAAGCACATGCAGCCTGAGGTGAAATGAAACTTAATTTAATAATTATATTGTTAATTATATTTAAAATGTAACATTAACATGACAGTAATTTAAGTGCAGCATTTAAGAAAAAAAAAAATATATATATATATATTATATATATATATATATACAGGTGCATCTCAATAAATTAGAATGTCGTGGAAAAGTTCATTTATTTCAGTAATTCAACTCAAATTGTGAAACTCGTGTATTAAATAAATTCAATGCACACAGACTGAAGTAGTTTAAGTCTTTGGTTCTTTTAATTGTGATGATTTTGGCTCATATTTAACAAAAACCCACCAATTCACTATCTCAAAAAATTAGAATATGGTGACATGCCAATCAGCTAATCAACTCAAAACACCTGCAAAGGTTTCCTGAGCCTTCAAAATGGTCTCTCAGTTTGGTTCACTAGGCTACACAATCATGGGGAAGACTGCTGATCTGACAGTTGTCCAGAAGACAATCATTGACACCCTTCACAAGGAGGGTAAGCCACAAACATTCATTGCCAAAGAAGCTGGCTGTTCACAGAGTGCTGTATCCAAGCATGTTAACAGAAAGTTGATTGGAAGGAAAAAGTGTGGAAGAAAAAGATGCACAACCAACCGAGAGAACTGCAGCCTTATGAGGATTGTCAAGCAAAATCGATTCAAGAATTTGGGTGAACTTCACAAGGAATGGACTGAGGCTGGGGTCAAGGCATCAAGAGCCACCACACACATACATGTCAAGGAATTTGGCTACAGTTGTCGTATTCCTCTTGTTAAGCCACTCCTGAACCACAGACAACGTCAGAGGTGTCTTACCTGGGCTAAGGAGAAGAAGAACTGGACTGTTGCCCAATGGTCCAAAGTCCTCTTTTCAGATGAGAGCAAGTTTTGTATTTCATTTGGAAACCAAGGTCCTAGAGTCTGGAGGAAGGGTGGAGAAGCTCATAGCCCAAGTTGCTTGAAGTCCAGTGTTAAGTTTCCACAGTCTGTGATGATTTGGGGTGCAATGTCATCTGCTGGTGTTGGTCCATTGTGTTTTTTGAAAAGCAAAGTCACTGCACCCGTTTACCAAGCAATTTTGGAGCACTTCATGCTTCCTTCTGCTGACCAGCTTTTTAAAGATGCTGATTTCATTTTCCAGCAGGATTTGGCACCTGCCCACACTGCCAAAAGCACCAAAAGTTGGTTAAATGACCATGGTGTTGGTGTGCTTGACTGGCCAGCAAGCTCACCAGACCTGAACCCCATAGAGAATCTATGGGGTATTGTCAAGAGGAAAATGAGAAACAAGAGACCAAAAAATGCAGATGAGCTGAAGGCCACAGTCAAAGAAACCTGGGCTTCCATACCACCTCAGCAGTGCGACAAACTGATCACCTCCATGCCACGCCGAATTGAGGCAGTAATTAAAGCAAAAGGAGCCCCTACCAAGTATTGAGTACATATACAGTAAATGAACATACTTTCCAGAAGGCCAACCATTCACTAAAAATGTTTTTTTTATTGGTCTTATGATGTATTCTAATTTTTTGAGATAGTGAATTGGTGGGTTTTTGTTAAATGTGAGCCAAAATCATCACAATTAAAAGAACCAAAGACTTAAACTACTTCAGTCTGTGTGCACTGAATTTATTTAATACACGAGTTTCACAATTTGAGTTGAATTACTGAAATAAATGAACTTTTCCACGACATTCTAATTTATTGAGATGCACCTGTATATATATATATATATAAAGCCAAATGTAAATTTGTAAAAATGTTTAAGTTTAAAGGGGAAAAATATTGACCGACTAGTAATTCCAGTGTCAACTAGCAGCATCTGTACCGTTTAGTCGACTAGTCTCGCACATCCCAGTTAGTTTGGTTCGTAGAAGATCAGAATCGGTATGTGTATATTTGCATATTTTAACATTTATCATTTCCAGCATTCCATAGAGAGGACAACAGAAGCTAGCAATCAGCTTAAAGTTTGCACAGTTATTAAACTTTTAAAAAGACTGCAGTTGAGGATGTTTTAAACATAAGGCATTATAGCTGTAGGCCTCAACCTAGGTATGGCAATTATCAGAGAGCATAAATCACTCATTTCAGATTAAGTAATGTGGCACCTGATACTGATGCGCCAGACAGGCCAGCATGACAGTTGCTCTTACTCACCACAGGGCACCTACATTCCTTGAAATGTTTAAAGCTGTCTGTAATGACAGGAAAGAAGTGCATTTATTCTGGTAATGTGTCCAGGAAGTGCACTGATGAAAAGATTTCTGTGCTCAGGGTCTACAGCTGTAAAAAGGGACATCAAGAGTAAAATGGGTGCTTTTGCAGATGCTATTTGCCCACCATATCAAACGGCACCAGACAGATTTTACTTAAATTAACCTCCATTGAAAATGAGTTTGATACTTATGCATGTAGCTATCCAAATTCAATTTTCTGTGGATAATTTTAATGTGGTTCATGCATAGCGAGAATATATTTGCATGCATACACAAGGAGAGAAGAAAGACCTGAATTTAGAACTCCAGTCAAGCTTATTACCCCTCATGTCAAGAATGTGCCAGCTAGCAATTAATCATATTTTCGCTTTGGGTTAGAATACTGATTTTGATCTTTCTGAGTGGGGTGGGGGTACTTTTATTCTCCAAACAGAAATATTATCTGTCAAGATAATGGCATAAAATGTAGTACCTACCTGCACCTGTACATGTGTCCACATGGTCTCATGACTTAAGGAAGATAAAGGCTAATTGGCTCATTGGGAACACTAGCTCATTGGCTCCATGTCTCATTGGTGGAGGGAAATGAGTGTAAAACAAGAAAAACCTTCTCTGTTTCTTTGGTGTGGGAATATTAGACCTTAGATTAAGTTTGTGCTCGTGTGAGAGTATTGAACTCTGGTATATTCTTCAAATAGTAGACGGTAATAATTACCATGTCAAGCAGATGGGCTTAGCTGTAATTAACATTTTCAATTTCAAATATGATTTAGGCATTGTGTTTTAATGGAAAATAAGCGATTTTCAGCATTTATTAATGGTTCTCTCTGGGAGGATCTAATGTGTTCACATTAGGTCATTATTACGATTTCATATTCATGTAATATATGTTTTTTACACACATAAGTAGGTTGACAGCCCACTGTAATTTTCTAAATGTGGATCTTGTATCCACCAACTATACCATTTCTGCCATTATAATTATAGGGAGAGTGTAAGCTAAGTGACGAAAAGTATTTCTAATGATACAATAATTGTAGCGTTAGCTTCTATGTATATAGTAGAATAGATAATAAAGTCAATCTTTTTAAGACTTAAAATTATTTGAATTTAATTTTATTTTTGTTACTGTATTGATGTATTTGTGTTCTCAGTTGATTGTGAAAAGAGTTGTTCTTAATATAAATGGTCTTTGATTTGCTTTAGTCTGAATATGTAGCTTACATGGATTGTTAATTATTTGTGACGTGTTAAATAGTCTAAGGTAGGATTACATCAATTTATTTAGCCTTTAGTCCAAACCTATTGTTGTACATCTCTTGTAATGTAGAACAATGCAACCATATCTCAGACTGACCCTTTATAAACATCACTAGAAACAAATTCAGTAGGATGTGGAACAAACCATGCACAATACACACTTTCTACTTGTTTTCCTCTCATCTTCCATCAATGCATAACAAAATGCCTTTCTTCATTTCCACAAGCCTTGTACATTTGATCACAACAAAGAACGGATTGGTCCAAACTTTAGATTTCTCTTTGAAGCTTGCTGATTTGCACTCTCTACGAGTTAGAGATGAATTATATATGTCTCTGTGCTGTCATAATTAAGCTTTAACACACCTTTTATTTTATCTTTTTGAGTTGAAAAGTTGGGCTTGCCCCCCCCCCCCCCCCCCCTTTTAATAAAACCTCTTTTTAATTCATTCTTTTTTGTTCACTTTTCACTGTTTTGTATGTTGTTGTGCCTTCCAGTTAAAAAAAAGAAAGAAAAAAAAGTTATTTGTGGTCTCTATGCTCATTAATGAACAATGTACAAATTTTTACAGATTTGATATCAACCTCTCATTCTTGAAAAAGAAAATGGTGAGAAGAAAGAAAAAAAGTTTAATTATGTTGATATAAACTGATATATATTAACAGTGTGAAATAATATCAACTAAAACCAATTTTCCACTGTTTAGCCTTTACATTAGAATGAATTAATGAGCTAAATCTTTGTGGGGAGGCATGGACTCAATATACAATGTAAACGAGCCCCACTGCTTGAATCTATTGCTCAAAGTTTTGAAACCAGGGCGAGTCAAATATCAAATCGAGAAGTCACCCTCTATGAAATTAGCTTGGAATGAAAGTGTTATTGTCCATGAAAGGCAATCATGTTTAGCTCTGTGGGAGACTTAGATGGGGATGACTTCAGCTTTGATCGTTTATTTTTTTCCCTCACTTCTTTTTCTTCTTCTCCCTCTCCCTCTACTTCTTTGACTGTGTTCAGCATAAAAGACATGCTTTTTGAGATGGTGGAGGTGGAAAGGTTTGCATTTTTTAAGACCTCTGAGAAAAGGTCTCACTTCGGTGCTATAACTTAAAAACTTGGTATACTGCTCAAGCTAAATTGAGTTCTTAGAATATATGCATATTGAACAAAGTCTGGGTTCGTGCCTGCAAAGTTTTCAGGTTTTGGCATGCTGAATAATTATAAATTGTATGCTCTGTAGTTAAAATATTCTCTGATTAAGCAAAGACAGCTATAGGTAAGCTAATTGTAGGTTGATTTTCCTGAAAAATCAGTTTGAATCTTATAACCCATTACATCTGACAGTATACACATACTGACACACTCTACTATGAAAAATTCCCATAAACTGATAAAAGCAGGGCAAAATAAAGAAAAACAATGTGACCAACTATATTAGTCTAAGGAAATAAGGATGGAATGGCAGGGCTCTTCATTGTGTTTATCACACCATGTAATTGAGTCTAATTACAAATCTATTTATCTGCCTTTCTATCTCTTTCACTGGATGACATTCAATCAGTGGGTTTGAAGCCAGGCCCCCATACCTCTCCTCTGCTGAAGAAATGGAGGACTGGAATTAAGGTTAGATTAGGGCGGTGACTTCTCTGCCAGGGCTGCAAGTGCTTTGATGACACCACGCAATCGTAATGGGATTTTCACGGTGCGCACACCTAATCATCCATATCAAACCCCTTTCAGAAAGGCAAAATGGAGAGCCAGAGCCTCCCTTATTTATTTGATTTCTTTCACATTAAATTATATGGGATTTAGAAAAGGGATTACATTTTCACACTTGTAAGGAGCCTTAGCCACTTAATTAAGAAGGAAAATAATACTGCAATTATTTTGTCCTTCTACTTCTTTCTTTCTAAGGGCAAATTTATAAAGCCATTGAGCATTTAGCTAATTAGAAGGGAGCAAACTTACATGTTGATCAGACTCCAACCTGCCTGTAAAAGCATATACTGGCTTAGTTACAGTGTGGCAAGAATTTAGTAGTGAATTCTGTCCCTGTTGTCTCATTCATACAAGTTAAAAAGGGCTTTTACAAAAATGTAAAAGCATAGTTTAAATTATATAGCAATGAAAAGCTATAAAATAAAAGTATTTTTATATAATCAAAATCATCATTACTCTGTTGCAAAACCTGAGTGTGCCTACAGAGGAAGAATTTTAAGGCATTATTGGCACACTCCCGATGAGAAAGCTGTTCAAAAGGTAGGTAGCATGAATATGAAAAAAAAATAAATAAATAAAATAATATATATATATATATATATATATATATATATATATATATATATATATATATATATATATATATATATATAAATAATATATATAAATATATATATAAATATATATAAATATATAATAAAAATATAGTTTATAATACAATATTTGTAATTGTATACTTTGTATTTTTATGCTTATTTGAGTATCATGATGTTAGCTTAGCAACATGCTAACATAAAACTCTATTGAAGTCAACTGTAAGTCAAGTCTCCCATATGGAGTCATGTAGAAACAGTCACTTACGAGGTGTTCCAAAACAGGCATGTATGAGGATCTAGTGTGTTCCAAAACAGTCACGTACTAGAGTGTTCCAAAAATGTTATGTCTGAGGTACTAGAGTGTTCTAAAACAGTCACGTATGAGGTACTATAGTGTTCCACAACAGCCACGTATGAGGGTCTATGATGTATATGATACTCCCTATGTAGGGAGTGAGGCAGCCCTCTTGGTTTTGGACAGAGCTCATCAATTTAGAGAGATCAAAACCAAATTCAAGAAATTTTCATTTTCATTTTCATCTCTTCCGATGAATTTGTGAAACATAACTTGGCTGGGGTGCTGACTAAAGTGTCATAAAAAAGTTGTCAGTAGGAGTATACAAACAGATGTTCCTCCTGGTAGGTTGGAGTTTTTGATGCTAATTTACAAGGGCAGCAGTGAATGAGAGGTCTTTCAGGGCAGATGGGAGTACAGGTGCTGACTCAACAT
The DNA here is from genome assembly GCF_019703515.2 of Myxocyprinus asiaticus. Lineage (NCBI taxonomy): Eukaryota > Metazoa > Chordata > Actinopteri > Cypriniformes > Catostomidae > Myxocyprinus > Myxocyprinus asiaticus. The sequence goes on along the minus strand of NC_059370.1, from coordinate 22,666,804 downwards.
CTGCTGGCTACTCCTTCCTGCTGGACAGAGATTCATCCCAGCCAACACTGATATCTGGCCCCCATGTGGGTCTTATCCAGGCGGCATGGGTTCCACTTGGGCATGGGCTGAAAATGGGAAAAATTATATGGGTCCCATGAAGGTTTATCAGTGAGGGTCACAAATGGGTATGCTCATGTTGGATGATAATATGGGACCCTCATAGGATCTATGTAGGCAAAATGCTTTAACGCTTCAAATCATGTTTATGCCTTTAAACTTTTTGAAATGCTCAAATTTGGGTTATTGACCCTTTATAAACATAAGCTTTTCATGGATTTTTAAGATCTGATCAGCATAACTCCTTATTAAATGCAAATGCAGTATCTGGAGTGTTTTCTATTGTGCTGTTTCATTTTGTTTGAATTATCAATATTCTTTTTCCTTTACTGTCCAAACTGCATACTTTTTTTTAGCATATTCAGTAAATATCTGAAATTCCAATTGAATTTAAATTGGTCTCACGTGGGACCTACACGCTCAATTTGATCGTATCTCGGACTGACAACATCTTCTGCTTGACAAGGTAGTTCTGCTGCATTCAATGTTTTATTATATATTTTTTTCTCATAATATTACAGCATAATATCATATTATCATATATTTTTTTGAAAGTAAGCAGACATTTAAATGACAACTCAGAAGATTTTAAATATTCGAACAAGACAAATTCCCTCCCTGACGCAAGGATACAGTCTAAGTACAGTGCAGCAGCATCGGTGGTGTAACGAATGAGGCTGATATCCCTTCAGCCGACCACCAGAGGGAGCCCTCTCCCGAATACTGACACTGTACCATTTCTTCTATGGTTACTTCCTGTTTGAACCATATAAATAGCCATGCTCTTCCATTGTGACTTTGCAAAGTATTGCCAGTTTTACTGCCTTACCAAGTGTTATTTTCATTGCCTGTTTATTTGCCTACTTGTTATGACCATTGTGCCTGTTTCACTGGATTACCGTAATTGGATTACTGTTTTGCTCTGTTTGCCTGGTTGGACTGATTACCTGTGTAACGACTACTTTGCCTGCTTCAACGATTACGTCTCTGCTTAGTGTCTTGGCTTTGTTTGCTGATTATAATAAACTTCTTGCACATGGATTCTACCTTTGCCTCCATGTCGAGTCCCTTACAGAATACTTCGCCACCAATTAATCCAGCTGAAGTTTCTTAGCTCCAGGCTGCATTCGCTCACCAGAGCGAACTGCTCAAAAGTTTCCAGGAACAATTGGACCACCTAAGAGCTGCACATGAGAACTTCACCCGCTATATCCACTCTCTTCCATTTCCACAAACTACACCGGTAAGTTTCGCTCTTCCTGATAAATGTGATGGCTCGCTAGAGAAATGTAAGGGATTTTTACATCAATGTAAAGTCTATTTCTCCAATCAACAAGAGTCTTTCTGTCAGGAGTCCAAGAAATGTGCATTTATGATGACGTTACTTACCTGTAAAGCGCTAGACTGGGCCTCAGCTGTTTGGGAGAGTGATAGTCGCTTCAAACATCATTTGACTACTTCGCTTCCCAGATCAATGAAGTGTTTGAATACCCAGATGGAGGTGAAGATGTCTCTGTTCAGCTGCTTCATGTATGCCAGGGTTCACGTTCTGCAGCAGACTTTGCCATACACTTCAGAACATTAGCAGCCCAAAGTGGATGGAATGAAATTGCACTCAAGACTGTGATCAGAGAGGGACTGAACTACAATCTGCAGGCTGAACTCGCATGTAAGGGTGAGGATTCAACTCTCACTGAATTCATTTCATTGGCAGCTTGGATTGATAATTTACTGCGCAATTCACCACGCTCAAAGATTAGCTCCAAGTCATGACCATCAGTCCATAGTCAAGTCCAGGCATGCTCCTGAACCGATGCAGATCACCTATAGAGTTTCTGATGAAGAACGCGATTGTTGTCATCGGGAGCGACTGTGTTATTACTGTGGTGAAGGGAATCATCGAAACTCCACATGCCCACAAAGACAAGAAATATCAAGACTCCAGAACTATTGTGAGTACCATGAACATTTCATCTCCCACAAACCACCGTTTCTCTCTTCCAACTGAGCTCTCCTTTTGATAAACTGAAATCTGTTTCTGCACTCGTTGACTCAGGGGCTGCTTTGAATTTAATTCACCAAGGTCTAGTATGAGAGCTCCATATCCCTACAGTACCTTGTATACCCACCATTAAATGTACTGCTGTAAATAATGCACCTATTGGCACAGGTATCACTCAAACTGTTTCTGTGACGCTATGGGTTGGATTGTTTCACACAGAGATCAACAATGATCCCATCATCTCCTGGAACCAGGGTGAGTTAAACAATGGTCACACTGTCAGTCTAATTGTCTTCATGTCACAGTCACCATGTCATGTTTGACTACCAGCGTCGAAAGTCCTGAGAACCAAGTTCAAATCCAGGTCCCCAGGGAGTATTCTGAATTCCCTGAGGTATTCAGCAAAGTCAAGGCAACCCAACTACCCCCTCATCATCCATGGGACTGCGCTGTTGAGTTACTACCCAACATGGCACCCCCGAGGAGCAAAGCCTATCCATTGTCAAGACCTGAAACCATGGCCATGGAGACTTACGTCGAGGAGGCTTTAGCTTCAGTGGTCATTCGTCCTTCTACGCAGTAGGCTTTTTCTTTTTCAAGAAGAAAGATGAAGGGCTCCGTCCATGCATAGACTACCGAGGATTGAACACCGTAACAATCAAGTACAGGTACCCACTCCCTCTTGTTCCGTCTGCCCTAGAACAACTACGTGATGGTCCTCTCCCACCTGCTGAAACACCAACTCTATGTGAAAGTAGAGAAATGTGAGTTCCATGTTACCCATACAACTTTCTTAGGGTATATCATCAGCCATAGATGTGTTGAGATGGATGACTCCAAGATCAAGGCAGTCACGGAGTGGCAAAGACCCAACGCTTAAGGAGCTATAACGTTTCCTGGGTTTTGCAAACTTCTACAGGAGGTTTATCCACAACTACTGTATCATCTCTGCCTCCTAACATCTTTGCTCAAAGGAAAACCGTCCAAGCTACCATGGAGTGACTCTGCTCAAAAGGCCTTCGACACCCTCAAGACAAGTTTCACGACCACCCCCATTCTAAAGCACCCAAATCCTAACCAACCATTCATTATGGAAGTGGATGCTTCAGACTGCAGCATAGGGGCAGTTCTCTCTGTGCCACGGTAACCCCGGAAAAATGTATCCCTGTGCTTTCTTTTCCCGAAAACTGAACGCAGCAGAAAGGAACTATGATGTTGGAAATAAAGAACTATACTCCATGAAGGCTGCGCTAGAAGAGTGGTGCCAGGATCTATGGTCTGCCAGAAGACATAATGTCTGACCGGGGACCACAGTTCACTTTCCAGAGTCTGGCAGGCTTTTTGTAAACAGCTGGACATCAACATCAGCCTCACGTCTGGTTATCATCCTCATGCAAACAGACAGGTGGAGAGACTAAACCAGGAAATCGTCAGATACCTCAGGTCAACCTGCAGTCGAGAACAACAGAGGTGGAACGACTACCTCCCATGGGCTGAATATGTCCAGAACTCCCTCACACACTCATCTACTGGACTCACTCCCTTCCAATGTGTGCTGGGCTACCAACCTCCTATGTCCCCTTGGTCGGGTGAACCCTCTACAGTGCCAGCGGCGGGTGATTGTATCAGGCGGAGCGAGCAAGTGTAGGACAGTGCGCGTGTCAGATTTCAGTGGGCCATCCAGGCCCAACAGATCCAAGCTGATCAACGGAGGCGTCCCCACCCCGACTATCAACCTGGCCAGAGAGTCTGGCTATCTACACAATACCTCAAGTTGCAGCTACCCTGCAGGAAACTCAGCCCCAGGTATGTTGGTCCGTTCAGAATAAGACAAATCAATCCTGTAACTTACCGACTGGAGCTACCCGCTAACTACTGCATCTCTCCTTTCATGTGTCATTGTTGAAACCTGTCCAACCGACCTCTGACCACGGATCCTGAGCCGCCTCCTCCATTGGAGATAGACGGATCACCTGCTTGCATGGTCAGATCATAGACTCACGTCGTTGAGGGGGCCAGATGCAGTACCTGGTGGACTGGGAAGGTTATGGACCAGAGGAGAGATCTTGGGTAGCTGCCAAGGACATTCTGGACCCATCATTGATCCATGACTTCCAAGCACACCCGAATCGTCCTGCAACACGACCAAGGGGACGACCCAGGAGAAGAACACCGGGAGTTGTTCGGGGGGAGCTCCTGTAACGAATGAGGCTAGTATCCCTTCAGCCGACCACCAGAGGGAGCCCTCTCCCGAATACTGACACTGTACTGTTTCTTCAATGGTTACTTCCTGTTTGAACCATATAAATAGCCATGCTCTTCCATTGTGACTTTGCGAAGTATTGCCAGTTTCACTGCCTTACCATAGGTTCTTTTCATTGCCTGTTTATTTGCCTACTTGTTATGATCATTGTGCCTGTTTCACTGGATTACCATTACTGTTTTGCTCTGTTTACCTGGTTGGACTGATTACCTGTGTAACGATTACGTCTCTGCCTGCTTCAACGATTACGTCTCTTTCTAGTGTCTTGGATTTGTTTGCTGATTATAATAAACTTCTTGCATATGAATTCTACCTTCGCCTCCATGTCGAGTTCCTTACAGTCGGGAGTCACGCAACCGTTTCAGCAAGTGAAGGACGTGGATGTTGAGTGAAAATAAACAGGCAAATGTATATTTTCTTAATTTGTCTTGATTATCTGTGTTTTGACCGTCGAAATGACCAGAATCCTTAGTTTTTTTTTTTTTTTTTTTTTTTTTTTTTCTACGTGAGCGTTTGTAATCACTTAATGTTTGATGCTTAAAATTGAGGTCTCATTTTTGTTGAGGGTAAGGTGTAGGTTTGTTTTTGCCTGACATTAAGTTGTATTTCAGTTTCGTTTTATGCTCATACAGCTGCCTTTTCCACCTGAGGTAGAAAATTGTGGGAAAATTGAATTGTCATATCAGCCGATGAGTAGCGCCAATTTACAATTGGTAGGTGGCACAGTTTTTAATTAAGTTATGTGAAATAGAAATGAGAAATACTGCTTTCGGAGGGGACAGGATGAAATTTTCTAACTGTTCTGATATCAGATTCATTAGGAGGCCTACATACAAAAAGTTGGTTGGAGCCAAGCTGGGCAGCAAGGTAACAAGTCAGTTTAACTGATGATGATCCATGTTTGAATTTTGACTTCATGCCATGTGTCATTCATATAGGCTATGTGTTCTTATCTACTACTATATGGTGTTTTGGAGTATACTGTAATAAAAATTATGCTCTACATTTTAGCTTACATGTGGCCCAGTTGTGGAAATTATAAGGCACAATTCATGACATTTTATTTCATTTCCGGATAAATAGGAAAGGAAGCTTAGCCTTAATGTATTGCACTCAATTTATTTTCATTCAGTTGTGCAATATAGTACATTTGAAAATTGAAATTCTACTAGTCAATGATGTGTTGAGCAGTTGATGGAGAAATTGGTGTTGCTCCATCAATGTTTCAAGGAATATTCCAGGTTCAGTTAAGCGTGATGGACAGCATTTGTAGTATAATGTTTATTACCACAAAATCTAATTTTGACTTGTCCCTTTTCTTTGAATAAAGCACAAATCTGTGTTACAGTGACTGTGTGAGTCACTTATGGAAGTGAATGGAGCCAATCTGTAACCTTTTTTTTTTTTTTTTTAAATCACTGTATCAAAGTATAGTGACAAGACAAACAAAATTTGTGTTAACATGGTTTAGTGTGATAGAACTTTGTGACCTTTTAAATCCTCCAAAATTGGCCACATTCACTTCTATTGAAAGTGCCTCACTAACCTCGATTTCGCTTTTCTTTTAAAGTTAAGGAGGGATGAGTCAAATTAATTTGTTTGTGGTTGTTAACATTATTCCACAAATCCTGCTGATTGAGCTAAACTTTTGTTGAACCCGGAATATTAATTCCATTACTGTATGTAGACCATTGGCTAATGCTATACCATATATATATATACTCTATTGTAAATTTTCCCCAATTTTGTTTTAGATAATGGAGTGCTACGTTCCAAGTTCACATACTACACAGCGATGAATCAAAACAAAAGGACAATAACATTTAATGAGCTTGCCTGTGGATGCTCTTGAAGTTCTTGATGAAGCTGTTGAGCAAAGAGTTGATTTTGAGCAGGTTTTTGACACAGATGAATTGGGCCTGTTGGATTTGACATTGAATATTGATGAAACAAATTATTCATTTCAAGATTCTGATGAAGACGAAATGGAGCCTCAGCTTGACATGAAGACAAAATTGGTGGCTAGTCAGAATATCTCTCTGCTTTGTCAGAATTACTAGACTTGTAAATGAAGGTCTTAATTTACCAAAGGACCCCACTCTTTTGTCTACTTTAAAAGACTGCAAAGTAAAAAAAAAAAAATAAAAAAAAATGGGGAGTTACTATCATTTTAGCCTTTGTAATGCAATATGTGCAGAGCTGACCAATGCACAAGATGAACTCACAGACACCTTATATCTAATACTAAATGTTGATGGAATACCTCTTTTCAGAATTTCCAATGCACAGATGTGGCCCAAATTAAGGAGCTACCTAGATCAAATGTGTTTATGATAAGTCCCATGGCCCATCCAAACCAGCATCAGTTCATGAGTTCATGAAAGATGTTGTGGAGGAATTTAAAAGAATCACAAACAAAGGCTTGCACTTCAGTGAGAAACATTACAGTGTGCCCCTGCCTGATGCATTTATATGTGGTGCTCCAGCAAGAGCTTTTCTCAAATGTATAAAAGGTCACTCAGATTATAGCTCTTGTGAGCATTGTGTGCAACCTGGAGTTCATTTATGTGGAAAAATAGTGTACCCAGACATGGAAGCAGAGGAAAAGAACAGATGATAAGTTTGATGAAATGTTAGATGAGGAACACCATGATGAGATATCACCTCTTTAGTTACATCTTTTGTACTTGATTATATGCATTTAGTTTGTTTAGGCATTGTCTGTAAGCTTGTTTCACTGTGGATCAAGAGACCCTTGACATGTAGGATTTAATCAATTGCTCTTTCAGTTGTATCTGATAATTAGAAATGACAAAATTTGCCAAGGAATTTCTCAAGAAACCCACGGTCACTTGGCCAGTGGAAGGCCACAGAGTTTAGGCAATTTTTGTTATATACCAGCCATGTTGTGTTGTTTAATACATTACTTAGGCATTTATATAAAAACTTTTTAGTCTTTTCTGTTGCCATAAGAATTCTTTTGAGTCCTGGTCTGTGCAATGGCTTTTGTGATTATGCTGAAAAGTTATTGAAATGTTTTGTAACTAACTTTGCCAAAATCTATGGGTCTGAATTTCTTGTGTATAACACACATAGTCTGATACATTTGGCACAAGATGCTCGTAAATATGGTGCTCTTGACTCTGTATCATGCTTTCCATTAGAAAATTATTTTGGACATTTGAAAAAGATGGTTAGGAGGCCCCAAAACCCTGTGGAGCAAATTGTGAGATGTGTGGTTGAGAGACAAACTTTTAACAGACACAAAAAAGGAAGTTTTTGGAAACATTGGAAGAACAGTTTCAACAACCACATTTCTCTGGACCAACTCCACCAGGATGCACACAGTTTAAACAATGGCAATACAAAGGAATGATTATCTCCTGTTCTTCGGGAAACAACTGCTTTGAAATTGATGGCAGAGTTGCCCTTGTTAGAAATGTTTTGTTCTCTCCCACAGCAGACATTTTTGCAGTATGTGAGTTTTTTAATACAGGGACATGTTTTTTTTTGACTACCCTATGAATTCTTCAAGCTTGGGAATTACTGTTGTCTCAGGATTTACAGATCAGTTGTTTGTTGTTCCAGTGGCAGAACTTAAAAGGAAAAAAAAAAAAAAACTTGTTCTTCTGCCTATACCTGATGTGTATGTGGCTTTGCCTCAGCTGCATGATTACTCTCTCTATATTTTAATGGTAAAGAATATCTCTTTATAGTGTAGTGGAATTCACGGATGAGTATACAGCCAATGGAAGGAGTGTCATTGATGTTATTCCCACATACTGGATCACTGGGCCAGAAAGAGATGAATGCTTTTGGCCAAACGGTAAGACTGCATGCGTCAGCAAGGCTGTTCAAAAACAATTAACTCATAAGCAGACTGGGCAAAGTACAACATATGCATCATAGGAAATGCAGGTAACTTGAAATTACAGTTTTATATTTCCAGATGGTTACCTTGTGTTCCTAAATGTATTTGTTTTTTTTAGACACATACTGTATGTAAGAGCAAGAGCTAAACTCAGCAGGGCTAAGACACCTCAGATTTATAAACTGATGCTGAAGTGCCTAAGAAGCACAAAAGATTTTACGTCAATATCAATAAATGGTGATAGAGGGGGTTAGGAGCTATAATCTACTCCAAACACATTATCTTGCTCATCTAATGCTTAAAGGGACAATCTTTCACTCACTCTTTTATTTTATTCCAAACCCATGTGACTTTCTTTCATGTAACACAAAAGGAAATGTGTGGCATAATGATAGGGACTTCAGTCACCTTTTAATTTTATTGTGTGTAAAAAATTCATTCTAAGTGAACAGTGACTGAAGACAATGGAAGAAAGGACCTTACAGGTTTGGAACATCATGAGGGTAAATATATGACAATTTTCATTTTTGGCTGAACACTCTTGTTCTTCCAAAACCTTATGACTTTTTTTTTTTCCTTCTGTGGAACTCAAAAAGAGATTCAAGAGTGAGTCATTTTTTGCATACAATGAAAGTGAATGGTGACTGAGGCTGAGACTTAAATATCCTTTTGTGTTCCATTGATTATAAGAAATACATGTTTGGAAGAACCTGAATGTGAGCAAATGACAATTTTACTTGATCATTTTTGGGTAAACTATGCCTTTAAATAATCAATGACAATTGCTGAAAAAGTTTTAGGAACCCCATTTCTACTGATTTTTCTCCTTCAAATGTCACTTTAGTCAAAATAGGAAATTTCTTTCTGACACAAGTGAAGAATCAGACACCTTTAATGAGGATGAACTACCACACACACCCCACACCAACTCAACAACATAACCACCCAGACAGTCAACGCTACCGGACCTGCCCAGAGAGTCACTGCCACAGCACCAGTCAGCAACGGACATGCCGCCCAGAGAGCTGCCAACACCAGACCTGCTGCACAGACAGTCAACACCACAGGACCTGCTGCACAGAGAGTCAAGGCCACAGGACCTGCCGCACAGAGAGTCAAGGCCACAGGACCTGCCGCACAGAGAGTCAAGGCCACAGGACCTGCCACCCAGAGAATCACAGACACCTGACCTGCCTCACAGAGAGTCGCTGCCACAGGACCAGCCCAGAGACCAGCAAACACCGAACCGGCCGCTCAGAGAGTTACGGACATTGGACCTGCTGTACAGAGAATCGCTGCCACTGGACATGCTGGCCAGAGAATTGCCACCACCAGTGATGCCATGTTCATTAAACTCTTAACTCTCCTGGAGGAAGTGAAGGAGATGCAACGGGTGCATAGCAACATGTTGAATGCTTTGCTTAAGCAGCATAACCATGCGTCATTGCCAGAGGTTCCTGCAGGAGCTGTCTTCCCTGTAACAACAATAGAAGATGTGGAAGCTATGAATGAATGAAAGCTGCATGAGTGAATTGTCCAGTGTTGTAAGTTAAAATTTATAATTCATATTGTTTATCGATCTTTATTTTTGTGTGGTGATTATTCTGCACTTGAACTGATTTACACATGTCATCTACAAATCATTCCATCTGTGTTGTTTGTTCTTAGGATGCAATAGTTGCCAGTGTTGGTGGTTCTTCATTGGATGATGCTACAAGAAGGATGATGAGATTCCTGATTTCCAACGAAGTGGCGATCCAGTACAATCTGTTTGGCCATCATGGCAGGAAGAGATTTATAGATTTGTGCCTTTTCAAAGTCATATATGGTAAATAAGTTTTAATTTTGCAATGTTATGCATAACAAATGTACTTTTCCATGTGGAATATAGTAGGCTATATGTATAGGACATTTCAGATGACTGAATTTGTAAACCATTGCTTTTACAGGTGGACTGAAGAAGAATGCATTAACAAAAGTGTAAGTTTATGTAAGTTTATGTCACATTACCTGCATCACCAGTTGTTGGCATAGTGTTACCCTGTTGTCTCGGTGTGGTTCACTTTGCATAGCACTGCTGTTTCAGATCATCAGCTTTTTGTATTTGATAAATTCTCAGTGAATTTTACTTATTTTTTTTTTTTTTTAAGAGAATGTTTTATTAAAATATTAATGTTGATGTCCAACATTTTACAAAAAACTGAAAATTTAACTTGAGAAGATTTCAGAAAATTATAATTAAAATATTTGATATACTGATCCTCTACATTTTTATCAATTGTGAATTTTTAAATTGCACCTCATGTTTTGTGATGTTATAGACGAAAGAACAGTGGGCTATTCATGCAAAAAAAAAAAAAAAAAAAATATCATTTACAGCTTTGGCAAAAAATATTGGCACCTTTAGTAAATATGAGCAAAGAAGACTGTGAAAAATAAGTCTATTATTTATCCTAAATATTTATTTATTCATTCAAAATATGCACAAAAATCTATCCTCTAATGGATATCATACAATTGCAAACACAGCACAAGCTTTATCAAAAAACAAATATTTCTGTCAAATATATGTGAGCACAGTTATTGGCACCCTTTGATTCAATACTTTGTGCAACCTACCTTTGCCAAGATAACAGCTCTGAGTCTTCTCCTATAATGCCTAATGAGGTTGGAGAACACATGGCAAGGGATCTGAGACCATTCCTCCATACAGAATCTCTCCAGATCCTTCAAATTCTGAGGTCCACGCTGGTGGACTCTCCTCTTCAGTTCACCCCACATGTTTTCGATGGGGTTCAGGAAAGGGGACTAGGATGGCCGTGGCAGAGCCTTGATTTTGTGGTCAAATAACTATTTTTTTGTGTTAATTTTGATGTTTGTTTTGGATCATTGTCCTGCTGGATGTCATGGACTCGAACAAGATGTCCAGAACCTCTGGCATAAAAACAGCCACACAACTTTAAAAATCCACCACCATATTTAACTGTGGGCATAGGGAACTTTTCCATATGGCTACCTCTCTGAGTGCACCAAACCCATCCCTGGTGTTTGCTGCAAAAAAGCTCTATTTTTGTTTTATCTGACCATAGAACCCATTTGAAGTTCTTGTAGTGTCTGGCAAACTGAAGACGCTTGACCTACAGTTGAATATGAATCCCATAAGAAATAAAAGAAATGTGTTTTGCCTGCTCACTCATGTTTTCTTTAAAAATGGTACATATATTACCAATTCTCCAAGGGTATGCAAACTTTTGAGCATATATATATATATATATATACATATATATATAATTTTTTTTTTTTTTTTTCACATTTTAGAATAATAGTAAAGTCATCAAAACTATGGAATAACATAAATGGAACTATGGGTATTATGTTGTGACTAAACAAAATCCAAAATAAATCAAAACTGTGTTATATTTTAGCATCTTCAAAGTAGTCACCCTTTGCCTAGAATTTGCAGACATGTACTCTTGACATTTTCTCAACCTACCTTCTTGAGGTATCACCCTGGGATGCTTTTTAAACAGTATTGAAGGAGTTCCCATCTATGTTGGACACTTACTGGCTGCTTTTCTTTATTATTTGGTCCAAGTCATCAATTTCAAAAACATTTTTATTTTTTTTTTAATTACATTTTAGTTTTATAATGAAATAAATTAATATGATGGCACAAATATATTTTTGTCAACAAAATTAATTTCAAACATTTAAGCATACGCCTTCAGATTAAAAGATTTTTAGGATCATGAGAAACATTTCAGTCAAGTGTTTCAAAAGTTTTGACCGGTAGTGTATATATATAATAATCACACACATTTATACCTATAACTCTCCCTCTCCTAGTGCCCTCCAAAAACTCCATATAGTTGCCCCATTTCCCAACAAACAAATCCAAGTTACCTAGTCTTCTAAATGACACTTCCTCAAAAGCCGCCACCCTCCCCATCTCTATGCAGCACTCCTGAAGTGGGACGCTCCAGCCGACCTCCATCCCTTTAAAACAATTTGTCTGGCAATCATTACACTGGTCAGAACCCAATTTTTTATGTGTTTATTCCCCACATCAAAGACCGCCCCATCGCCCAAAACACAGAGTCTGGGGCAAAATGAAATCCAAGTGCCCAATACGTCACACAAAACTCTGAACCTTCAACTAAAATTCTTGGATATTAACACAGCACCAAAAAACATGGGTTGTGTCTCCATCATCTGACTGGAATCACCAGCAGGTGGGTGTGTCTTTAAGACCAAGACTATACAATCTAGTGGGGGTCCAATAGAATCGATGTAAAATCTTGAATTGTATAAGGTGCACCTTTGCATCTCTAGAGGCAGACTTGATGTTATTTAGAATCCTAGCCCACACTCCCTCCTCCAGTACCAAATTTAAATCTTTCTCCAATAATCTCTTGATAGAAGTTAAAGCTCCTTTCCTTATGACCTTTTCCAAAAGCAGTAATCACCATTCTCAGAGTATCTGCTGCTTTAGGGGGAGTATGCTACTCCCAAAAATAGTACAGAGCAGGTGGTGCAGCTGTAAATACCTAAAAAACTGAGATCTGGGAATCCCAAAATGTTGAACCAAATTTTCAAAAGGTATCAACACTCCACTCTCATATAGGTCACTGAGTGTATTAACCTCCCTCACAATCCACTCTGACCAGCAGAAAGGGGACTTATTAATACATAAATTTGGGAGGCTACATTTAAATAAATGTCCGAATTAAACACTCTAGACACTTTTGTCCATACTAAGTGCAAATGCGAGATAACGGGATATAACTTAACTTCTCCGGTTAGTTTAATAGAAAGGCTTTGCAATGGCGAAACAGGGGCAAGAACTTCCTGTTCAATACAAAACCAGGGAGGGGCTCTCTCAGATGGAAGCGACCAATGAGCCAAATGTCTGAGACCAAATGCATAAAAATTAAATAACAACTTGGGTAGACCTAGCCCATCTTTGTCAATCGGCCTATGCAATTTACTGAAATATAATCTGGGACATTTACCATTCCAAATGAAGGATTTAGCTATGCTATCAAATTGCTTAAAATAAGAAACGGGGACATCTATAGGGAGAGACTGTAGCAGGTAGTTGAATTTTGTAATACAATTCATTTTAATAACATTAACCTTCCCAATCTTTGATAAATGTAATGAAGCCCATCTACCCACATTGCTCAAAGCTTTTTATTAAAGGGTCAAAATTATCTCTAACTAAATCACACAAATTTGTTGGGAATAAAATACTCAAATACTTAATGCCCTGTTTGGGCCACTGGAATGTGCCTGGCTGAAAAGCCGTTACTGGGCAGTACGCTGTTAGAGCCAAAGCTTCTGATTTAGACCAAATTAACTCTGTATCCTGAGAACTTAGAAAAGGAATCAATAATTCTGTGGAGGCAAGGCATAGATCTAGTAGAGTCAGAGACTAATAATAAAATATAATCTGCGTGAAGCAAAAGCTTATGCACCACACCTCCTTTCTTATCGCAACTGCTAATGGTTCCAGGGCAAGCCAAAACAATAATGGGGAAAGAGGGCAACCCTGCCGGGTGCCCCTTTCCAGAGTAAAATTATCTGAAATTAATCCATTCGTTTGTACCGCCGCAACCGGGTGTCAATACAGTAACTTAATCCAACCAATAAAAGTATTCCCAAACCTGTACATTTCCAAAATCTTAAAAAGATAATCCCATTCTACCATATCAAACGCATTTTCGGTGTCAAATGAGATGGCTGCGACCAGAGTCTGATCATTCACCACTGACCACATGATATTGATGAAATGCTTAATGTTATTAGAAGAGCTTCGGCCCCAAATAAACCCTACCTGATCTATATGTATAAGAAATATCATAACCTTACTTAATCGGTTAGCCAAAATTATTGACAATATTTTAACGTCTAGCTGGATCAGGGAAATTGGACGATAACTCTTACACTCATTTGAATCTTTGTCCTTTTTAACCCTCTGGGTTCGATGGACACGCCGGCGCATCCTGCTGGATTTTTTCCTCATAACAGCGGAAACAACTTAAAATACTCTGTCATTTTTGGGCATATTGATAAGTGTAAGACATCATTAGAGACTATAATGGGTCTACTTTTATTTGTGTACACTCACAATAACAACAAAACCTTGTGCTTTTGTAAAATAAAGAAAATAAATAGGGTGCGCTTTCAGCCATCTCTGTCTCCACGAGCATCTTTCTGAAACACATCACAAATATGAACTGAAACTCCACGAATACTTATCAGACAAACATGAAACATATGTCTAAAGAAAGCTTAAAATGTCTACTTTTAAATAAAACAATTCAAATTTAAAACAAATATTCTCCTGCAATATAATCTGTATGAAACAAAGTGATGTAATGAGCCTGGCTCAGCTCATTACCGCTAATGTGATCACACCCACCATCAGAGCGCGCTATTCATACGGTAATGTGCTGAGGCGATCAATGCAAATGGTAAACGCCCCCAACAGTCCGAGCGACGAAGGTCACAGCGTGGTCTCTTGGGCGGACGATGTCCACATTAGTGGTCCAGGAGCGCCACCTTTGGCTCAACCTGGTCGAGATGGGTGAGGCCGACATCTTGCTGCCCCCATCTCCCAGGCTGGCCTATTCGGCGACACCGTCGAGGACTTTCCTGTCATATCCTGTCCCGGCGCAGCTCAAGATCCCGCACCCCGTCTGCTCGTCGCCAAGGGCGTCCCCCTGTGGTAACTGCACCGGCTCCGCCGCAGCCCGCCCCTTCGGCCCGGCCCCACAGGGTAGGTGCTCTGCATGTGGCGGTTCCCTGTAAGGTAACCCCATGCGATGTATATCTTCCACTAATTCGTTTCTCTGTTGGCAAACTGCGTCTTCCTTGGGCAGAGCCCCCTCTGCCACAGTCTCCATGTTTGTGGTAACTCCTCCCTCGTTGGGTAGGATCTACCATGAGACTCTCCACATGGTCGGCAAGACCATGTGATGTATTTTTCCATTTAAATACCCCCCCCCCTTTGGGCAAGGTGTGGTCTCCGCAGTGTCCTCCCCTTGGGAGGGACACCCCTTGACTTGACCTGGCGGCCCAGTCGGATATTTCTCCTTGTTTTTTAGGGAGTGGAAAAAAAAGAAGGGGAATAGAGGCCTGGGGGACTGGGTTAGCCTGTCTCTATCTATTTGGGTAGTCGATTTGTCCCCAAAGGGCCGTTCGACTCTCATAACTATGTTGGGGGAGGTTACTAGTGTCGGCCTGGTGCGCTGGCTACGAGGCATACAGTAGTCTGCCCACCACACACCGCCAGTTCACGTAACACAGTTCAGCCAGTTGCAGCATTTTGTATAGGGACCCCTAGTGTCACTACATCGACACAACGTTGAGTGAGTGACAGATAGGGAACGTCATGGTTACTTCCATAACCTCCGTTCCCTGATGGAGGGAATGAGACGTTGTGTCCTTCCTGCCACAATGCTGAACTACCCGCTGAAATGGCCGGACCTTGTCTCGGCTCCTCAGCATAAAACCTGAATGAGTGGTTGCATCCCAGCTCCTTTTATACCCATATGTCCGGGGGAGTGGCATGCAAATACCACTCGCCAATTTTCATTGGCCTTTTATCAAAGACCAGAGGTGTCTCGGGCTCCCAAGAGTGACCCCTAGTGTCACTACATTGACACAACATCTCGTTCCCTCCATCAGGGAACGGAGGTTACTGAAGTAACAATGACATTCTCAAAAGTCTTGTGAACAAATGTTTAGTATGTGTTATATGGCCTAATTTCAGTGACTTAAAATGTTTGTTTTTTCAAAACCATGCATAAACGTTATTTTCTCAAAAATACAAATATGTACATACATGTTGTTCACATATTATTGTAGCCTAGTTTGTGCTGAATACAGTGTTATCAGACTTTAGCCATTAATATGTTTTTAAGCAACTGAAAAAAGCACAAATGTCAAGGCATGTCAAAACTTCTCCAGGGCCCAAAACACCCTCAGACCCCAGAGGGATAAGAATCGGACTGATCTGGGCTTGCGTCATGGTTGGCGGAAGCTTTCCATTCTTTAATGATTTCGTATAATCTTCTAACAAAAGTGGAGCCAATTCTGTAGCATAAGATCTAAAAAACTCAGCGGCAAAGCCATCTAGCCCTGGAGACTTGCCTGTAGGCAAGGCCTTAATTACCTTACCAAGCTCCTCCAAGGTTATCTCAGAATCAAGAGAATTTTTTTGCTCAGCCGTCAGTTTATAAAGTTTTAATGGTTCCACAAAGTTTCTAATATCCTCATCAGTAGACGAAGACATGGAATTATAGAGATCAAGATAGAATTCTTTAAAAGCATTATTAATATCAATGGCCGAGGTAAATATTTCACCACCAGCAGATTTTGCTGAGGGAATGGTAGAAAAAGACTCTCTTTGTTTTATATATCTAGCCAGCTGTTTTCCTGTCTTGTCCCCCGACTCAAAGTATGACTGTCTTGCCCTGAATAGCCAAAACTCCACCTTCTGCAACAAAATAGTGTTATATCTGTATTTCAATCAGGTCAAATCTCTGAGGCCATCAGATGTCATTCTGCGCTTCAGCTCTGCCTCGGCACTTTTAATATTCCATTCCAACTCCACGAGTTCTCGTGCTTTGGATTTTTTGGTAAATGAGGCATACTGTATGATCTGGCCCCTAAGAACTGTCTTAAGTGACTCCCAAGCCACGCCCCCAGAGGATTCTGATGAGCAGTTGGTCTCCATATAAACACTGATTTTATCCTTTAACATTGTTGGAATTCAGGATTTTGCAAAAGGGATACATTAAAGTGTACATAAAACTACATGATTTCCTTTTCTCCATATGTGGCAGCACCTCTAAAGTCACCAGGGCATGATCTGAGACTAAAATGTTTCCAATTGAGCAATCAACAACAGATGAAATGAGGGACTTAGATATAAAAAAATCTATTCTTGAATAAATCTTATAGACTGATTAAAAAAAAAAATTATAGTCCCTACCAGATGGGTTCAAAAGTCTCCAAATATCTGTAAGACCAAGATTTTTACACATCCTGTGAAGCGTCAATGTTGCTCTAGGGGGCTTGCACACTTTTGCTTCACTATGATCAAGGACTGAGTCCATCAAAAGTTTAAAGTCTCCTCCCAATATTATATCATGAGGGGTGCCAGTGGCTTGCAACATCCTTTCAAGATCTATAAAAAAAAGCCCTGATCATCAAAATTAGGTGCATAAATATTAGCCAAAAAAAGACTTTGCCCCTGAATTTCTGCTAAAACAATAATGACTCTTCCTAATTTATCTTTAATCTGTTTGAGACATTTGAATTGTAGATGCTCACTTATCAGTGTAATTACTTCCCTGCTTTTACTTGAGCCAGCACTAAATAACACATGTCCACCCCATATCTTCCCAAACTTTTCAGCTTCCTGCGGGGAAAAATGCATTTCCTGAAGAAACACTATATCATATTTCTTATGCTTAAGAAGAGAAATAACCTTCCTTCTTTTTATGGGGTGCCCCCCAACCCATTCACATTCCATGTGGAGAGAGACAATCCACTCATAACATTTGACATATGACAAAAATAGATTGTGTGTCAAAAACAAAATTATAAAGACCACATTCCAACATTAGTGCGACAATCAAACCCCAATCTTCCCCCCCGAACCAAACAAACAGAAAAAAGAAAAATGTGCACATGACAGGGCCAACTGGCATACATCCCTCTAAACTCAAACAGTCCATGCACGCCTACGAGAGCCCCCGTGACAACTCTGCCGTCAGATTGCTCCGGTGTTTCTATACAAATTTTGTGAGACAGAGTTACACAACAAAAGATAATCTCTAAAACAAACTCCAGCCAATAGGTGGAATAAAAACAAAGAACATGTAGATTCATCCACATAACTGTCCCGAAGGTGTGTTATTCCACAAAACAAACTCCAGCCACTAGGCGGAACCAGCACAAAAAAAAAGGGCCGCTCAGTTTCCTCAGACAGTCAAACGAACGTTCAGTGAGCCGGCCCATTCAGCTGCTACATGAGTACAACAAATAACCTAATCACTCCAATGTCTTGCAAGAAATACTCCACAAAACAAACTCCAGCCAATAGGTGACATAACCACAAAGAATGTGCAAATTCATCCACTCAACAGACCCGAAGGTGTGTTACTCCACAAAACAAACTCCAGCCACTAGGCGGAAAAAGCACAAAAAGAAACAAAAAGGTCAAGTGAATGTTGAGTGAGTCATCCATTCAGCTACAACATGAGTACCACAAATAACTTACACACTCCATTGACTTTATGAAGGACATCGCTTGCTGTGGGCATGTAAATGTCTTATGGCCATCCTTAGCATCTATTCTCAACTTGGCCAGGAACATCAGTGCAAAAGCTACCTTCCATTGATGTAAGAGTTTCTTGCATTCCTTGAATTGATCACGTTTCTCTCTTGTCGAATTCGCAAAGTCTGGGAACAAGAAATGCTGTGGTTCTTCCAAAAAAGCCATCCTTTACTCCTTTCCTCACGCAACACGAGATCTTCATCGGATGATCACAGAAATTTGGCCAGAATTTATCGGGGCCTGTCTTCCTCAGCGGATTGCCGAGCCAGAACTCTGTGGGCTCGCTTGATTTCCATCTTATGGCCTGTTATGTCAAGCAGATTCGGAAAAAGCCCGTCCAGGAATTTCACCATATCCTGACCCTCTTCGGCTTCAGGAATTCCGATGATTCAGACGTTATTCCACCAGTTACGGTTCTCCATGTCCTCCAATTTCTCCCAGACATGATCCAAATCCACCTTGGTTGCTAGCGGATAAGCAGCTAGTTCCCTCTCCGATGACTCCAGATAATCGATCTGTTTCTCGACATCCCCCACTCATGACCACCTCAGTGAATTTCATCTCCATGGCAGTGATCGATCGACGTATTACAGCAAGATCTTCCAAGTCAGCAATGACCTTTTTCAGCATTGCCAATATATTCAACATTTCTTGCTGAATTTCCCGCACTTCCCCAACCAAATCGAGTCCCGGGCTTGCGGCCTTCTTAGGGGTATCAGCTTGAGCACGTAAGTGTCTTTTAATGTCTCCACAGCTTGAGGTTTTTTAATTCTTTGACATATTGTCCTCCTAGAACAGTTATGGAACAGAGTGTATCGAATCTCACTGGTTTATATCATTAAAAGTGTTAAAACTAGCAAAGTGCACAGAGCTCGCCGTTCACACGTCTGAACCTCGCATGGCATCACGAGACCTGTAAAAATAAAAAATTTTAGATGTAAAATGTCTGACTTTCCCGTATAATTAAAGGTAAAAATATATATCATGTTTAACAAGAGAGTACATTTTTTACGGTAAATTATTGTTAAAATTACAGTAAAAAAAAACAATAATTGGGCGTTCCCAGAATTCCCTGCATTACCCATTACATTTATTATATTTTATGGGAATAGTTAAGTTTCTTCTTATTTTTAATACCAGGTGTTCTGTGCTATATTTGATGTAGTTTAGTTAATGTTTATTGTATTATTTGAATTTAACATGTGTTATCCTGATTGTTTTTAGTGTTTGTGTGAGTGAACTGAGCACTGTCTCTACATGGTTATTGGTCATTGCTCCTGGAAGGGCCACTATTGATGAACTTCATGTTTTCATGCCCTTCTGTAATTACTACGGTGATTAACAATACATTATAAAGTAAAAAGCAGATTTTTACAGTTTCAGAAGGTTAATATCAAGTTTATAATTTAATAATATAAATGATGATAACGCACCGTAAAATATACAGGTATCAAAATTACATCCCGTAAAGCCTGAAATGCGGTTACCGTATTTTTACAGTGAATTTCTGGCAACCACAGCTGCCAGTTTTTTTACCGTAAATTTAACAGGATTGTAAAATCCAGTGATGTATTTTCTGCAGTGCGGTCTCCCTTTCAGCAGACCTGCGTCTCCCTTCAACAGAGCCCTCTCTGTCCCGGTCGCCGTGTTTTTAGAGCTCCTCCCCTTTCAGGCAGGACCTACCACCGTGCCTCTTCCATGTATTGCATATATTCCTCTTCCTGGTGCATATATTGAGCGTAAAATGGCCCCAGCCGAATAACTGAATACTCTGTGGAAAGAAAACATAGAGAGAAAAGGCACCTGGCGTGGCCTGCTTCCATACTAGATACGTCTCTTCCCCCCCCCAGGGATGTGGGGAACTATACAACGTTTTTTTGGGGTGTTGGGGGAGGCTACGTGCAGACCGGTGCACCTGCTACTACGCACGCAGCAGCTTGCTTGCACTGCACCGGCAGTCCACGTAAAACGGTTCAGCTAGTTGTGGCGTTTTGTATAGGGACCCCTAGTGTCACTACATCGACACAACGTCGAGTGAGTGACAGAAGGGGAACATCTTAGTTACTGTCATAACCTCCGTTCCCTGATGGAGGGAACGAGACATTGTGTCCCCCCTGCCACAACACTGTACTACCCGCTGAAATGGCCGGGACCCTGTCTCGGCTCCTCAGCACAAAACCTGAATGAGTGGTTGCGAGCCAGCTCCTTTTATACCCGTATGTCCAGGGGAGTGGCATGCAAATTCCACTCGCCAATTCTCACTAGCCTTTTCTCAAAGATCTGAGGTGTTCGGGGCTCTCAAGAGCGACCCCTAGTGTCACTACATCGACACAACATCTCGTTCCCTCCATCAGGTTACGACAGTAACCGAGACGTAATTTTTTTTAAGATAAGGCTAAGGTGAGGTTTAGAGGTAGAGGTTAATGTAGCGTGTCTGTGGGACTCTAAATAAACACAATAAACACTGCAGTGTTGCCCATACTGTATGTTAGTTTTTAAATATGGGTGCAAATAGTGTCTGACACTATTTGCACCAGGGTGCAATTAGTGTCTACCATTATTAGTATCCCTTTCTCTCTTCATTTTATTTCTCTCTCTGAGTGTGTGGTTTGTTTAATGGGTATTTGCTTTACACTGCCTGACCTAATATAAGGCAGTGAGGTGTGGCGGTATGGACTGTGGGGTTGCAGAGCTGAGCTCAGGGAATGGCAGGGATTACTGGCCCACTCTGTGTACACCAGCAGAGGATTAAAATAGAAAAAGCTCCTGTCAAGTTTTCAACAACTCACCCATAATCAAATATAGTTATTTGAGTCAGTTTGAGTGCCAGTATACAAAATGCGTTGTATAGATTCTGATCCAGAGATAAAAACAAACAGACCCACTGTGTTGCATTCAATCTAATTTACTATAAATAAAGCCAACATTGCAAGATTTATGTAAATGATTGCCTTTGCAGTAGGTTTTAAGATCCCAGTAAGCTTTATGAAGCACTGCTGAAAAGACCAACATTGCTGGTCACCCGCACACGTTGTGTCTTGGATGTTGGTCGCTAGCATGGGATGCTGGTGTCCCTATCAGGCTTCTTAGCTAGCTTAACCAGCAAGACTTCCTTGGTCAGGATGGCAGATGAACCATTACCTAATCTGCATAAATCAGCTTGAATGTACGGTAAATTTATACAGGTCTGTTTTCAGCAGGGTTATGTGCATCATGTACTATGGATAGAAGAGAAAAATTGTTTGTTTTATTTTCATTTTGTTCTTTTCTTCCTATTTCCCCTAACAGTACAACATGTTTATCATTTTGTCGAAATACCACTGAAGCGGCCATTATGATGTGTTCTTGCGGGAATGTGATATAAGCTATTAATGTTTCCCAGACTTATTGAAACTGAATGACTATTACAGCTCTTTCTCTCTCATACTCTGTATGCTGGTATAAAAACCCATTTAACAGTGATGATACCTTACACAAAAGAAAGCTATCTAATGGCTGTATAATGAAAAACATTACAAGGCTGACATTTAATGCAACACACAAAATTTCCCTTTGCCCACTCTTTGTCCCAAGTAACATGCCTCTTCATGTTTAAAATCCATTCCTCCACTTCCAATCCATTCTCTCAAGGATAAATGTGACATTTGTATTGAGATCAGTTTTTATTATCACTAAAGGAGAGAGAATGTGTACACAAATGGTGTGGGCACAGAGCAGACCAAGAGGTCAAATGCTTGGGGTACTGACAAGAACAGAACAAAGTCCTAGAGTTCTCATGAAACCTCCTCAAAACAGCATTTTCATGGGCAGATTAGGGCTTTTGAATGCTGTGGCCTCATAAGAGCTAATTATTGTTCATTTTCAAAGGTCTCGGAAGACATTATAGAGCCCCAAAAGTGAGAGATTCAAGCATCAACAGTCTAATTTAATTTAATCAGATAGACTCTTTGGGTATTTGCAGTTACATTTGACTCTCATGGTGTAGAATATGGAAATATGCTCCTTTCAGTTTTCTAGTATTTTATTTTAATAAATAAGATCAACCAATTTAAACTTTCTGGATACCCTTGGACTAATTTCCTGACACCTTGTGAAGAAACGCTGCCTCCTTAATTGCAGATTCAAGTAATAAAATCTTCATCTGAGTATTTGATTAAAAATAAATTGCAGTTTAAAACATAAACTGACAAGCTGATTGTTCC
Source organism: Myxocyprinus asiaticus (assembly GCF_019703515.2). Lineage (NCBI taxonomy): Eukaryota > Metazoa > Chordata > Actinopteri > Cypriniformes > Catostomidae > Myxocyprinus > Myxocyprinus asiaticus. The sequence goes on along the minus strand of NC_059370.1, from coordinate 22,644,016 downwards.
TGAACTTGAAATGCAATTTCTCACGTCCCTTATTGTATTTTTCAGTGGCCCATTCCAAAGTAATTACAACTTATTTTTTAAGGCACATTTCCCTCCTATTCCTCAGGATCTCCTCTAGAATCTAATATACTTTTGCTTTACTTAATCCTGCAGTATTCTAGAATAGGATCAAGAGTTATCTTGCTTTAACAAAGAGATGAATATTGCATACTTTAACAAAGATGATCATTGCATACTGTATACAGTATAATGCCTGTTATATTAGTATAATAATATAACTATTTAATATAATAATATAATTGTTTATTTACAGACCTAGTATCGCTATGACTGTATTTCCAGCTGTATATCTTAAGGTACACTAAAATATTACATGTTTATGGCTGTTTGGAAGGGCATACTACCATAATATTCTTTCCCCCCCCCCCCTTTTTTTCTACAGTATCTATCTACCTTATTTTTCACCGTGACTAGGGCAACGTCATTAGTTTAGTTTAGTTTTAATTTTTTAACTTTATTAATCCTGCATGGGGCAATTAGAAGTAGGGCTACATACACAAATAGACAAAATCAATAAAAGACCAAGTATGATCAACAGTAGGCTACATTAAAACCAACAATTACAACACCACCTTGAATGTGGACCTCTTCCGGTATAAGCCACCTCCAGCGATATAAATACTACATTATATTGCATTTATATTGCAGGTTGGCAATAAATTTAATTATATTATTATTATTAATTATTATTTTCAAAAACATATTGGTTTGTAGCGCAAATAGTTTTACCGTTTATTGCATTTTGCCATTGTTTCATCACACACTGATGAAGATAAATATGAATGGAGGTTTATATGGAGACATTTAAAAACTGCATCATCATGCACTCTGTAAAGTAAGAAGCAGATTTTATTATCGTCTCTTCAATACAACACACAGCAACAATTAAATGATCTACTTACTCTTTTACCATACATACTGCCATTAGAAAATTATCCGTCACTGGCATATTATTCTGCTGTTCATCCTGTGGTTGAGTAATAGTTTATATAAGCCTGTATCACTAAATTCTGGTCTTATTGTCCTTCTAGTTATTTACATTGCGGTCAATGACAGTGGAACTCTGTCACACTTGCCGGAAATGTAGCCGCTTGCTTACTTCTGCACAGGTGGATACTACAGCTCTGATTCGTCTTTCTAAACAACTAATTTGATATTATTAGCCTCTCTGTTGCCCCCACAAGCTCTGGAGCACCCATAAAATGTATGTAATCTAACCAAAGGCTAACTGGTGATGCGCAACATTAGTTAACATTCCTCAAAAATGTTGGAGTTTAATTGGTGCACAATATAAATTGACACTGTAAGAAAATGTCAGTGTTTGAGGTAAGTTCATATGAAGTTTGTATTACTTAACACTGCCGGTCATGTGATTTCAACATGGCAGCCACAATTAGGGGACAACCTGGCTTAGGTAGAATGAAATAGCTTATTTTAGGTGACTGATATTCCTGGAGTCCTTTTTATGTGAATGTTGAAAATGTTAATTAGGTTTTTTTTAAAACTTTAGCAAACATTGACAGAGACGTGTGTTAAATTACAGTATACTAGTGATGGGTCGTTCATGAACGATTCGTTCATTTTGAACGAATATTTTATGTGACTCAGAAGAACGAGTAGTCTCAGAGAGTGATTTGTTTATTTTGTGTTGGCCGCGCATGCGCATTGCGCAACCTCCATTAGTTTGTTATGTGAAAACTGCATAGGCGCTGTACAGGAAACAGAAATGATTAGTTCACCTTTCAACTCTTTTGATCCAAGTCGTTCGTTCTTTTGTCATGTGACAGCTGTATACGCTGTGCATAGTGTATACAGCTGTCACGTGACAAAAGAACGAACGACTCCGACAAGAAGATTAAATCCAGAGGTGAACTAATCTTTCTGTTTCTCATAATTTGTCCTTGGCTGCATTATAATTTTTTCCTTATTGGGACTATAATCATAGTTTGCATAAGCAGACGTGTTGGAAGGATATGGCTGTTGAAATTGTAACATTTTAATGTAATTCTGCTCAAATGAAATTACTTGAATAAAGAGTCATTCATTTTGATGAATGAGACTCAAAGATCTAAGTTAGTGAAATGATCCAATCTTCCTATCACTACAGTATACACTCTTTTGATAAACAAATGCTATAATTGCATAGCATCGTTTATACTCTGCAGTTTGGTTGCTTTGAAACTTTTCTGTCGACAATAAAACACTGGCTTAAGTTAATGGGAGTGCTGCAGTTTTGTTTACTTAAATGTCATCTTACAAGCATCAGACAATGTAGTTCAACAAATTTGTAATGTTACACGCTGCTGTGGGCTTAAAAGTCAAAATGTAAGTAATTGAAATAATTTAATTTATCAGTGTCATTTCCTTATGTCCCCAGAACTGCATGTCAACATAAAAAAAAATTTAAAAAAATTTAATCATCGTATTTAGTATAACATTTTCTCACTGACATGTATTTATTCGTGGTAAATGTGTCAACACTGATAGTGGAGATTTGATCTGATATTGTACCCTAACATATTTATTGTCCACCCTGTTATGTCATGATACTGTGACCTTTAGTTGAAGATCTAGATGGAAAAGGCACTGAATTGTTTAAATGACCCGCATGTTACAGCACACAGGAGCAGCATTATTTTTTTCATCAGCACAGCTATTTGCACTAAATTTAGAGTTAATTAACAGAGGATCGGGAGGAGAGCATGTTCATTTTAATCTGACAAATCACAGCCCACGAGCAGGAGTATATAAGCCGCTGCTTACCTGCTTCCTGTGACAACTCTCCTGACATGAGAATCTTTCCAGCATACGGCCCCGCCCATTTCCCCACAAACAGACCAAGGCAGACGGATCATAGGATGCAACTTCCCTGCAAAGCATTCGGCTCCACCAGAACAGCTCTTCAGTCCAAACATTATTCTCGTTATTCAACAGAAACTGCCACAGCAGCTCTTTGTTTTTAGCAGTATTGACGGCTACCACGTTAAGTGTTTATATATGTGTATATATATATATATATATATATATATAATATGTTTTTTTTTGTTTGTTTTTTTTAACCCTGTCTGTCTTTCTATGCTCCATTCGACAAAGCAGTTTATAGCGTGAAGTTGCTGCCGCAAACTGGACGCTCCTGCACTTTAAAATGTGAAACAGCTCTCTACGACTGCTCACATGTTCTCTTATGTAAACTTTCCACCCGGAAAGCAGTGCCAGCTGCCTCCACGAACGGGTGCGGTTCCGGCTTCGTGCCATTAGAATTCAATTTTTTGAAAGCGAGAGAAACAAAGATTAACTATTCAATCCAACAACCATTTCAACCCCAGCATGTTTAATCAGGTTCTGCCACACAGGTGATGCCTGTCAGCCTCATTATCTCGCCGCAGATGGTTTAGAGGGCGTGCTCTATTCAGCGATGGTTCTTCATCTTCTAACATTAATATCACGATTGTTTTTCCCTCCAAAGTGCCCTTCGGAGAGTGATTTATTTAATTCTGAACACAGGGGCATCATGCAACACAGAACTCCCTTCAATTGACCGATAATCTAATGACAAATTCTTTTCAAACCAATGCAGACATTTTAACGCAAGCTCACTGCCGCGCAGCACTCGCTCTGACCATTCCACAACACACTGCAGTTATACACGGCCTCTGTCCGAACAGACACGAACCAATTTCAGCTCCGCAAGAGGCGGATCATGCGCCGCATCCCAACTCATTCATAAACATCCCGCAATGTGTCTCACTCTCAGCATTTTTGACGTATATTGTACAGCAGGGGGCAGTAATACTCCTAAGGAGCGAATGACCACAAGTGTATCCTTCAGTAATGATTGCAAGTCCATTTCTCCTGCATATCTGCATGCAGTACAGAGCCAAAGCTCTTATTACTCAGATCATTTTATGCTATTTATTCACATTATTTATGAAGATGTACTGTATTCCCTAGCACATTTTTTCTAAAGTTTCACTTAAATATGATTATTTTGTCTTTTCCACAGCAATGCCTGAAATTGCGCCTTCCACAGGGTCTCACCAATATTACTTCCAGCAGGTCTCTGCTAGAGCCCATTTAAATTCCTGTCACTGGATTGTACGCAGGTTTACCTCTCACTTTCTCTATCTAGGTGTCTTTCCAAGACTTAACCATTACCTACTGAGGAGCCAAAGATGGCAACCATTTTATTTAGCACAACTGCAGTGCATCTGCCTTCGGCTCAAAACATCCATAAGCAGCACAAATGTGCTGTCCACGTGCCACAACTGCAGCATCTTTTGGGTCATGCAACAAACTCCCACATCACCACAAAGCAGCGCAAATGTGCTGTACAGGTGCTGCAACTGCGGTGTCGTTCGGACCATGTGACAAACTCCCACCACACAACAAAGCAGTGCAAATGTGCTGTACAGGTGCCACAATTGCGGTGTCCTTCGGACCATGCGTCAAACTCCCACCACACCGCAAAGCAGCGCAAATGTGTTTTCCAGGTGCCGCAACTGCGGAACCTTTCAGGCCGTGCCACTAAATCTCCCACAACACCTCAATTATGTTTCCTGTTTCCTCTTATGTTTTCTTTTAATAAAACTCTAGGGGCACAGCTCATAAATATATACCCATCACAAACCACAATTCAGCATGGTTCTTTACTCTGCGCCACCCGCCATTCGAATGCAGTGTGGGCCCTCCCGTTCGACTGCAATGCAGGCTCTCCTGTTCAAATCACAGGGCGGGCGCTCCCATTCGAATGCAGTGTGAGGTTTCATGTCATTCATTCTGTGGGCTCTCCCGTTCAAAACGCAGTATAAGCTCTCCTGTTCAAGTGCAGTGGGGGTGCAGTAATCTTAAGAGCCTTTTAACTTTTCCCATTAACCTTGGCATTGGCATTTCCTTTGCACATGGTCCAAATGAGCCCGACACACAATAAGGTGTGCCTAAATTTGATCAACCATGTGTGCCCTATTTGATACTGCAGCCACAGTGCCCCACCAGATAATGTGCTGCAGTGCCTGCCCACGCTCGATACTGCTGCAGCATTGACTGCATACTCTCAATTATACCATAGCATCACCCCTTTCGCATTTTGATACTGCCGCAGCAGTGCCCTCCCATGACAAACGTAATAAAGTTGTATTATCAACTAACCTTTCACTAAGCTGCATATAAACGTAATTGTCACGTTTTCCATAACTAACCTTCTGCTTCCCTTACAGATGTATATAAAGGTAATAAATTAACATTCTTAACTAACCATTTGCTCCCCCTACAGGTAAGTACAAACTAACTTTTGCTTCCCTTACAGGTGTTGATGAATCTAATGAAGTCTTTTCTACCCGCCATGACAAATGTAATAAAGTTGTATTCTTAACTAAATTTTTGCTTTCTTCAAAGCTGCATATGAACGTAATTGACACGTTTTCCATAGCGTCCTGGTTACTTTCGTAACCTCCGTTCCCCGATGGAGGGAACGAGACATTGTGTCGATGTAGTGACACTAGGAGTCACTCTTGGGAGCCCCAAACACCTCTGATTTTGAAAAAAGGCCAATGGGAATTGGCGAGTGGAATTTGCCTGCCACTCCCACGGACATACGGGTATAAAAGGAGCTGGCTCCCAACCACTCATTCAGGTTTTGTGCTGAGGAGCTGAGAAAAGGTCCCAGCCATTTCAGCGGGTAGTTCAGTATTGTGGCAAGAGGGACACAATGTCTTGTTCCCTCCATCGGTGTAGTGACACTAGGGGTCCCTATACGAAATGCCACAGTAAGCTGAACTGTGTTATGTGGACTGGCGGTGTGAGACGGGCAGACTGCTGTGTGCCTCGTAGCTAGCGCACCAGGCCGTCATGTAAGCTCCCCCAACGCTCTTATGAGTGTCGAACGGTCCCTTCGGGGACAAGTCGACTGCCCAAAAAATAGAGACAGGCTAGCCCAGCCATGGCCTCATTTCCTCTTTTGCTCCCCAAAAAGTGGAATTTGTTTACCGACTGGGGGCCATACGTGTCTACGTCATGGGGGTGTCACTCCCAAGGGGAAGACACTGCGGAGACCACACCCCGCCCGGGAAATACGTCACATGGTCTGACCGAAGTCTTGTCGGAAGTATGTCATGTGGAGAAGTCCCATGGTAGGTCATACCAGAGGGGGGAGGAGCTCTACAAACACGGTGACTGGGGGCAGAGGAACCTCTGCCCAAGGAAGACGCAGTTTACCAACAGGGAAATGATTTAGCGGAAGATATATCACATGAGGTCACCTATGGGGACCCAGCGCATGTGGAGCACCTACCCCAGTACAGGGCTTAGTTAGCACATGTACTGGGCCAGCAGCGAGTTTCTCCGCAAACTCGTCTGCCACAGGGCTAAGGAGGAAAGTCATCCAGGGATCACAACTTTGTGAACACCACTGGGAGTCAAAGTGCACGTCTTCACCTCAGGGGAGGGGAAAGGCGCTATGTGCAAGCGGTACACCCGGCCAGCTGTCCCAGAACTTACCTGCTCGTACCTGACAATACACAGGACGAGACCGGCTCAACCCAGAGAATTTAGAACCTTGCAAAGGTGTTGGGTGTTGCCCAGCCTGTTGCTTTGCAGATGTCTGCTAAAGAGGCGCCATTGGTCAGGGCCCAGGAGGCCGCCACACTCCTGGTAGAGTGGGCTCGTAGCCCCAAGGAGGGCGGCACGTCCTGAGTGTGATATGCCATCATGATGGCGTCAATGACCCAGTGGGCAATCCTCTGTTTGGAGACAGCACTCCCTTTCCGCTGACCGCCAAAGCAGACAAAGAGCTGCTCTGAGCTTCTACAGCTCTGAGTGCGATCCAAATAGATGTATAAAGCACACACCAGACACAGCAACGCCAAGGCTGGGTCTGCCTCCTCCTGGGGCAGCGCTTGCAGGTTCACCATCTGATCCCTAAACGGGGTCGTGGGAATCTTGGCCACATAGCCTGGTCGGGGTCTCAGGATCATGTGAGAGTAGCCCAGATCGAACTCCAGGCACGTTTTGCTGACAGAGAATGCCTGCAGATCCCCTACCCTCTTGATGGAAGTGAGGGCAGTCTTCAAAGAGAGAGCCTTTAGATAAACTGACTCCATGGGCTTGAAGGGAGCTCCCCGTAGACACCGAAGGACTACCGAGAGGTCCCATGAAGTGATGAGAAAGAAGGTCCTTCCTCAGGGAAATTCGCCGGGGGGGCTGTTGCGAGGAGCGTGAGGTCCAAGAACCACGTCTGGGTGGGCAAGTAGGGTGCTACTAGGATGACACATCCTGAGAGTGAGCTAGGATTAGCTAGTCGTTGAGATAGTTGAGGATGCGGACGCCCAATTCCCTTAGTAGGGCAAGGGATGCCTCTGCGACCTTCGTGAAGACGCGAGCGGACAAGAACAGGCAGAAGAGGAGGACCTTGTATTGGTATGCCCGGCCCTCGAAAGCAAACCACAGGAAGGGTCTGTGTCAAGGTGAAACCGAGACGTGGAAGTACGCGTCCTTCAGGTCTACCGCCGTGAACCAATCTTGATGCCAGACGCTTGCTAGAATGCGTTTTTGCATCAGCATCTTGAACGGGAGTCTATGCAAAGCCTGGTTCAGTACTCGCAGGTCCGAGATTGGCCGCATCCCACCGCCTTTCTTTGGTACGATGAAGTAGGGGCTGTAAAAACCTTTCTTCATCTCAGCCAGAGGGACAGGCTCTATCGCACCCTTCTGCAGAAGGGTAGTGATTTCTGCATGCAGGGTAGCGCCGTTCTCACCCTTCACCGAAGTGACGCGGACACTGTTGAACCTGGGCGGGTGCCTAGCGAACTGAATTGCGTAGCCGAGTCAGACGGTCCTGATCAACCTCTGCGACGGGTTGGGGAGCGCGAGCCATGCCTCCAAGCTCCGAGCGAGGGGGACCAAGGGGACAATCATGTCAGACGTATCGGCGGGTGGGGCCTCGTGATGGGGTGGAGCCTGAGGTGCCACATCGAGGGGGCTGGAGCCCTGACTTCGTGGCTGTGCTGAGTCTGGGAACATCGAAGCACTTACCTGGCTCCGGATACCCACTATAGGGCCGGTCAGGGAGGGGGGAGGAGGAAAGTCATCCCCGCAGTCCGTCAGAACCGGCCTGGCATGGGCGTGTTTGTGCCACAGCTGTTGGGAGACGAGGTGCGAGGTCTTGAACTGCGCCGATGCAGGATGTGCTGAATAGCCTCCGCCCAGCAGTTCTCAGCAGTGAAACAGCAGACCAAGTCCTCAACAGTGTCGCTGAACAGGCTGACCTGGGAGACGGGGGTGTCATGGAACCGTACCTTATCAGCTTCCCACATCTCGACCAAGTTGAGCCATAGGTTGCGCTCCTGGACCACCAGGGTGGATATCACCTGCCCGATAGTCCGTGCCGTGACCTTCGTCGCCCGGAGAGCAAGGTCGGTTGCCGAGCGCAGCTCCTGCATCAATCCCGGGTCAGAACTAGCCTCTTAGCGCCCTGGCTTGGAGCACTTGCAGGAGAGCCATGGCGTGCAGGGCAGAGGCGGCCTGTCCAGCAGCACTGCAGGCCTTAGTCACCAGAGACGACATAACCCTTCAGGCGCTGGACGGGGGTCTCAGGTGGCCCCGCCAGGTGGCAGCATTTTGCGGACACAGGTGCACCGCAACCGCCTTATCCACCTGGGGAATCGCCGAGTACCCACTGGCAACCCCACCATCGAGGGTATTGAGAGCGGAGGAGCTCAGAGACCAGCTCCGGGCAGTGAAAAGGTGCCCGCCATGACCTCTTGAGTTCTTCATGCACCTCCGGGAAGAAAGGGACCAGGGCGGGGCGTGGCCATGAGTGGCGCTCCGGGCCCAGGAACCAGTCGTCAGGCTGCGAGGGTTCAGAGGGGGTGGAGGGTTCCACTCCAGCCCGACACATGCAGCCACCTGAAGGTGGGAGCCCAGTCAGGTCCTCAGTGTCAGACTGGATAGCCCACTCTCCGATGCTGTAATCGAGAGCTCATCCACTTCACGAGCGGCAAAACGAGATCGCGAACTCACCCTGAGACAAGCCGGTACTGGGGAATCGGAGGTCCGTGGGGAGTTACCCGGCAGAGTGGCTCCCACTGGGGTCCCCAAATCGCCCTCAGTGCTAACTGACGCGGCCTCAAACCCGTAGCTAGAAGGACCGAAGCAGGGAGCCGCTGGGGTGGTCTTTCCCTCTAACGAAGAAAAAAACGTGACCGCAACATTGCCATGGTCATGCTCTCGCAGTGAGAATCTGACTTGTCCATGAACGCTGTCTCCATGTGGGCAGCGCCCAAGCACGTAAGACCGCGATCGTGGCCATCGGAAGTGGAGAGGTAACGACCGCAACCAGGAAATACACACAAACGGAGAGGCATCTTTAAAAAGACGCTCTCCGTTAATACCACTCTTTTAGAAGGGAAAATATACTCTTTCAGTAGGAAGAATATACTATTTTAGCTGCTGAAGCACCCAGGGGCATTCTCTGCACTTCACCAGTGCAAGAGGGGGAGAAGCTGCTGTAATGCTTTTCGAGGTGAATGGATCGGCAGAGTAATTCAGCTCACTGAACACAACCGCTTGGCTCTGAAGAGAAAATATAAATTAGTGGTTACGAGCCAGCTCCTTTTATACCCGTATGTCCGGGGGAGTGGCATACAAATTCCACTCGCCAATTCCCACTGGCCTTTTTTCAAAATCAGAGGTGTTTGGGGCTCCCAAGAGTGACCCCTTGTATCACTACATCGACACAACTTTGAGTGACTGACAGATAGGGAACTAACCTTTTGCTTCCCTTACAGACATATATAAAGGTAATACATTTATGTATTCCTAACTAACCATTTGCCCCCCTATAGGTGTTATTAAATTTAATGAAATCTTTTGTGCCCTACTCGATACCACAGCAACAGTGCCGCACCCATACCAAATGTGTGTACACGGTTGTTAATATTTTCTCCACAGGCGCTTTCAATGCCTAAGTTCCATACTTTCATAGAAGTGCGTTTACAGCAATGGAAACACAGCAGCGCTCCCACAGAAGCTCCTTCACTATGCCCCCAAATACTCAATCCACTGCCACAGCACTGCCTTAACTCTGCTCCTGCAGGAGGCCCACTTTACTCTACTGCCGCAGCAGCATTTTACCATGCTTCCACCAAAGCCTTTCTGACTTCGCTTCACAGCATCTGCAGCTAGCATTACAGGAGATAGCGGTCACCACCTCCTCTTCTCAAAGCACCATATTTCCCAATCTATGGGTAGTCTCTTGAGTGAGGCTACCTCTGCAAACAAGCCCCGTTCCTCTCATTCTCATTCTCCCTGTTCGATTGCTTGCTGGGCTTACCCGTTCGAATGGCGCAAGTGCTCTCTCTATACAGCAGTCTCCAGTTTGAATCGCAGTGTGAGCCCTCCCTTTCGAACGCAGTATGAGCCAACTCTTGTTCTTATTTTTTCGTAACTTATTTTCCCAGTTCGATTGCTTGCTGGGCTTACCTGTTCGAATGCCGTGAGCTCTCTCAATAGAGCAGTCTCCCATTCGAATCGCAGTGTGAGCCCTCCCTTTCGAAAGCAGCGTGACCAACTCTCGTTCTCATTCTCCCCGTTCGACTGCTTGCTGGACTTACCTGTTCGAATGCCGTGAGCTCTCTCTATAGAGCAGTCTCCCATTCGAATCGCAGTGTGAGCCCTCCCTTTTGAATGCAGCATGAGCCAACTCTCGTTCTCATTCTCCCTGTTTGACTGCTTGCTGGGCTTACCCGTTCAATCGGCTTGAGCTAAACCTCTCTCTCTTAGAACAGTCTCCCGTTTGAGTCGCATTGTGAGCCCTCCCTTTCGAATGCAGCACGAGCCAACTCTCATTTTCTCCTTCCCTGTTCGCATACTGTGAGCCCACCCTTTTCTATGACGAGTGGTGGTCTCTCGTTCGAATAGCAGCGTAGCCCTCTCGATCAGCCATCACACAAGAATGAGTCAAGTCTCGAGCCCCGAGCCCTTCAGTAAACGGTCAGCATGCCAAATACTTTTACTGCTTCAACACAAGATTACATTAACATACGAACTACTGAAAATAGTCTGGTGAAAACAGGGAAATCAAAGACAAACTGCACCCCTAAGTGTCGCTTCAATGGTCTGTTGTGTAAAGATTCTGTGGAAGTGTTTTTTCTTGTATGGATGACCCAGGTTCAAATCCCCCTTTTGTCTCATTTTTCAGTCTCCACTCTTTATAATTCCTTTAATACTTCTTTTTAATAATAGATACAAATTTATATAAAGAAAGAATGATTTTCTCAGTGATTTGATCAGTGTGAAGGTCGGGAGTTTAGAGAAAGGTTTGATCCAGGTAAAATTTACCATGGTTTTACTATAGCAATATTGTAGTAACCATGTTTTTTTGGCAGAAGCCATAGTTTTAATGATATTAACCATGGGGTTACTATAGTAATATGGTGTTAATATAGTGACCATGTTTTAATTTTGTGGTTATTATGATTTTACTACAAAATACCATGGTGATCTTATGGTTACTGTAGTAAAAAACATGGTTAATTTTGTAAGGGAAGGTTAGGGTTAGGTTTTGGTGTAGGTTTCACTTAGTGCAAATAGCCTCTGCACTATCTTTTATTTTTCCATAAGTACTAAAAGTGCAGTGCACTATCAATGCCACTGGGAAGGCCTCAGTTGGCTGAGGGACCAGATTGGTCTCATACTCCAGTGGGATTATCTGACACTAAGACCTTCACTTCAAGACATACCAAATGATAACAAGACAGAAGGACACCAATGTTTATCCACAGCAAGCATTCACAGCCAAGTGAACATGTGCAAACATCTGCTTTCAGACCAAGTCTGTATGGTGATTCGGTGGGAACAAAGAAGGGGAACTGTGTTTATGTGAACTTTTTTCCCCTTTTTGTTGTTTCCCAAACTATAATTTTCATAGCTCTGTATCTCATGGGATGTTAATTCAGTATTTCTAGTTTTACCATGCTTTTTCATTCAGAACTGGCTGTTTTCCATAGGTGTGTGACACTTTCTCCTGACCCAAGTGAAGGATGCTGGGAAATGTGTTTGTGACATGCCATTCTCACACTGTATGGTATATCTGGCTCAATATTCCCTACAGAGCATCTCGTTGTGGAGTTCAGGGGGTTTTTTGCCAGGGTTTTTCCCCTCTTACTCTCCTTGAATGGTTCGGTAGAGAAAACATTTAATTTCTTAATCTCTTAATAAATAAATGTTCATTGTACTTAATTTCTTACTCAGACAAATGGAAAAATGGCAGTAGAGAGATATTTTTCTGCAAAGAGTTTTCAAATGGAGACAATAGGTGCTAAAGGTTGAGTGACCGTTGCAAATTTTAGTGCACATTTTTTCCTCACTATCTGCTTTCTGAGATCTGCATAGGCATTAAAGCCCGAACCCAAACCCTAAACGAGACCCTATGGCCTGACCTGAACCAACCTGACCAGTACGGTCAAATTCTAAATCTGAACCCAACCCAAGCTGAAACCTTACGTTACACAAGAAAACCTGCCCAAATCTGTCTCAAAATCAGGCAACTAGTTTGTCAGGTACATTCAAGCTCGGGTTGAATAGCAGAACTCTACATGCTACAGTAGACATGCCAAACTTGGGCTCTGGAAAGAAAACAAAGTGCATCATCAATCAGTCAGACCAGAGAAGAGACTAGAGAGGAAGTAGAGAGGTAGACTGTCCTCATCAAAAAATTATCTACTTCACCTTTAACCTCAACCTGACATAAAATGCATATAAAATACATGAACGTATACACACCCCAACAACTCAAGCCTGTATCCCAAACTGGCACTTATAATTAAAGAAGGCATTATCCACATTTAAAAAAACAGCTTTCTTATTTATACGTACTGTTTGCCTGTCTTTCAGATGAGACGTTAATCCAAGGTCATGACTCTCTGTAGTCATTAAAAATCCCAAGGCATTTCTCAAAAAGAGTAGGAGTGTAACCCTGTTGTCCTGGCCAAATCTTCCCATTGGCCTCTATCCACCATGGCTTAATAATAATCCCCTATATGCTGTATGAATTGGCTACATCACTGTACTCTCCTCTCCTCTGATAACTGCTGTGTGGTGAGCATTCTGGTGCACTATTGCTGCTGTTGCGTCATCCAGGTGGATGCTGCACACTAGTGGTGATTGAGGAGATTCCTCCACTACTATGTAAAGCTCTCTGAGTGTCTAGAATAGCTCTGTTTTAATGTAAGGAATAATATTTATAATATATGTGCAGATCAGGCTTTGAAAAAGGTGAATGTCATTTTATGCGGATGTTTGTGCATATGTTTAAGTATGCATGCGCTTGTGTGTGTGTGTGTGTGTGTAAAGCTCACAGCAATTGGACCCATTTCCTCCTCAGTAATCACTGACTGATCCTCTGACCCTTAGGCCAATCTCCACACTGCCAACTGTGTGCTCAGCTGTTAAATGTGAACATGCCTGCCAACCTGATAAAGTGTGAAAAGCATCCTCCTCCGCCTCACATGCACACTCTCTCTCTCTCTCTCTCTCTCTCTCTCTCAAAGACATCTCGTACCATGTGTACTCTCATCTCCTTTTATTTATTTATTTTTTTTTTTTTTAATATGCTAATCCAAGATTTGAATGTATTATTTACTATTTCATTTTTAAAAGGACTGACATGTCATTAACCCAAATAGTGACTGAAACTTGTGAACATATTAACGGGAACACACTAACACCTACATCCAAATGCTACAAGTCACACTCCCTTCCATTTTTCAGCCACTGAAGCGATGGTTTCTTCCGCTCTCCGTCTCACATTTAAAAAAGCACTGACATTAGCAGAATCGCATTAATGACTCCCCCCTTGATGGCGTGCTAATGATAAATATCTAAATGTTTAATGCTACACGATCGTCTGTGATATTAGCAAAGCCGCAGCTGAAAAGATTTCAGCTCTAATGGAGGATCATTGCCCAGCATGAGAGAGTTTCACAACACCACACTCACTCACTCATACAGTACACACACTCAGACACACTCATGTGAGAGAGCATCACTCACATCTACTTACATCATTGTTAATGCAAAGAGGAGATTACAGACGAATAAAACAGCACGTTGGCCACATCAAGAAGATGCTTTTTTTTTTTTTTTTTTGACATTTCATTTTTGCCATTTCTAGTTTGGTGATTTTAGTTATAGAGGGCCTTATTTTCAACTGACATGAAAGTCACACTAAATGTAGTCTCTCCCTCAGACCAGAAACTCACGGATGTACCATAGTCTATATATTGTACTCAAAAATGACAAGCTTGGTTTTTAGCTTACAGAGGTTTTTAGCAGTTCTCTTGGAAACAAATTCGTGTTAACAAAGTACCAAGTTGTACAATAAACACTTTTGAGGAAATGAATATCACTGAATTTGCCAAGATTTGCAAGATTAGTGACAAATTGCTATTTTTTAAAGATTATTGAGTCACTTTTTAGCTCTAGATATAAATGTACTTTGTTTTCTAAATTATGTCTGTAAACTAATCAGTACTTGCTACTTTTGAAATTATACAAATTCTGTTCACGGAGTGTATTGCATTTCCTGGTATTCTCAGGTCTTTTCTCTACACCCATTCACAGAGAGTTCATTATTTGAATTAATTTTCTTATCCAATTTGGTCTATTGTTGTGGTATAACATAAAAACAAAACACACTTTGGATGGTTCCTTTACATATCTGCAGCCGGGTGAAAAATGACATGAGACTCAAATGTGCAACTGATTACTGAAGCTCTGTATTACTAGAAATGGGAGTACAGTCAGCACAGACATCTTTCTTATTATGTTGTATTATGTGAAGCTGGCCCTTTAAAAAAATGTGTGCATTACCGTTGCGCTCGAGAGAGAGAGTTTAGACAAGAGCAACGAGTTTCATACAGTGCTTACGCGGTGAGGAAAATAAAGGATACAAATGTATAAAACATCAAAATGGTGGATAGTGATGTACAAAATCTTGCTCAGTGAGTTTGTTGAACTGATGGCTGTTTGTTTCGCCGATTAATGCCGATCTGGAGTAAGCACACGAGAGAGATCTTTCTCCTCGTGTTGAAGGCAAACTATTAATGTTCATCAAAAACTGTAAGTGTTGGTTCGTAACATTAATACAAAGTAATATGAAGCTATTTTGTTCACAATTAATGTAAAGGAAAGGTGTTAAAGGGGTCATGGAATGCTCTTTTTTATAGTTTTGTTATCTTCCCTGAGGCCCACTGATAATGTTAGTAAAGTGTTTTATTTTTATTTATTTATTTATTTATTTTTTTACTTTGTACAACCTTCACATCATTCTTTCAGAGGTGACAGGAAGTTTACTCGGAATTGGTTTCCGCGATGAAACACAAGGACAAGTGTGTTTCAGACCGTTCATGCAACGGCAATTTTTTGGCATGTGCAGTAATTGGATTTAAGCGCTTTCATTTGTTTCAGTATGGATAAGCAGCTTTTGAAAAACGTTTAAAAACGGCAGTGTGGACGGAGAGCATTTCGAAAACGAAAACACCCACTGTTCTGATTGGCTAACATCATGCAGACCCTTGAATACAGCCATATTTATTATGTTTACACATAACGCACATCCAACACATTGCATCCGAATATACACTGCCTGGCCAAAAAAAATAAATAAATAAAGTTGTCGTTTGGATTTAAATAAGCAGATGCTTAAGAGCCTATGATTGGATCATTATTGCAGTGATTAATATGTTTCAGCTGGCAACAATTCTTTTAACCCTAACTAATGCAGTATGTAGCTTCTCATTTCTTAAGCAACCATGTTGGAATATGTATCCCCTGGTCGTGGAAAAGATGTTACTGTGTTTCAGAAGGGGCAAATAATTGGCCTGAATCAAGCAAAGAAAACAACTAAGGAGATTGCTGAAATCTCTGGAATTGGGTTAAGAACTGGCCAACACATTATAAAAACCTGGAAGGATAGTGGTGAACCATCAGCTTTGCGGAAGAAATGTGGTCAGAAAAAATCTTGAATGATCATGATCGGAGATCACTAAAACACTTGGTGAAGTCACATTGTAAAAAATCGCAGTAGAACTCATGGCTATGTTTAATAGTGAAGGTAAGAGCATTACTATATGCACAATGTGATGAGAACTTACAGGATTGGGACTTAATATCTGTGTGGCCACAAGAATCCCACTTGTTAGTGAGGCTAATCGAAACAAATGATTTTAATTTGCTAGGGAGCATGAAGATTGGATTGTGGAGCAATGGAAAAAGGTGTGATGAGTACAGATTTACCCTATTCCAAAGCGACGGGCATGTCAGGGTAAGAAGGGAAGTGCATGAAGTGATACACCCATCATGCATATGCCCACTGTACAAGCCCTTGGAGGCAGTGTTATGATCTGGGGTTGCTTCAGCTGGTAAGGTCTAGGCTCAGCAACGTTATGCGGCAATAAAATGAAGTCAGCTGACTACCTGAATGTACTGAATGACCAGGTTATCCCATCAATGGATTTTTTCTTCCCTGCCGGCATGAGCATATTCCAGTACGACAATGCCAAGATTCATCGGGCTGAAATTGTGAAAGAGTAGTTCAGGGAGCATGAGGAATCATTTTCACACATAAATTGGCCAGTAGCTTAACCTCATTGAAAGTCTTTGGGATGTGTTGGAGAGAGAGAGAGATCTCAGACAAAAATTAATGCAACTCTGGATGTAAATAAATGTTGTGACGTTGCATAAGGTTGTCGAAACAATGCCAAGACGAATGTGCACCGTAATCAAAGCTAAAGGGGGTCCAATGAAATATTAGAGTATGCAACTTTTTGTTTTGGCCAGGCAGTGTATTACACTGTTCATCTCAAGCACAGTTGTTAACACTTAACACCATAAACTATCAAACAGTCATGACATTTGAAATATTCATGAATGAAACAGTTTACTTATGTTTTAGATTGGGTTCAAGGGTTTTTAACTGCCCCATCCTTCAATAACAGTTCCTTTGCAAAGCTTGAATCATATTATGACTGCTTCACAAGCAATCCACGCTGCTATGAGCTGAAAAAAAAAAAAAAAAAAAAAACGCACACACACAGTCCAAAGCACAATGAATAGATGCACACACATAGGTGCACTGAGGCGCAGATCGCCGGAAATACATCCAAATGGTAAAAGACATCCGGCTAGTGCATGTTTACATACAGATGGGTGAAAGAACAGTTTGTTGAACAGTTTGCGCTCAAAACAGCAAGAGACAGCAGCTGAATTATAGAAAATTATGTCTCCTCTTCAGAGTTTTAACTTGACACCACATCTTTTAAAAGCAGCGCCAGATACATGACAGTGGTCAAAGATGCCTGTCAAGTGCATGTTTATATACAAAACTAATTCACAATAGGCCAGATAGGCCCCCTTTGCTGTTCAGGAATAGTGAGGCCACACTAGGCCTGTCCATCCAGTTCTCTCTAGGAGTACAAACTGAAGCACCAGTGGGTGGGGCCAAGGAAGCGATGACGTAAAGTAGCATTGATGTTTTGTCCCTGTAGAGGCGGTCATGAATTATGAATGACGTAGGGAAGTCGCATAAGTATAGAGCAAGGCGTTTATGAAGCTTGGTTCTGATAAATGCTTTTATTGCATTGGGGATTAAGTTTTGAGTTCTGAAATGTACAGTATGTTTTTATAGTAGAATGACCTCTTGAATGACCAAAATATCAAGGAAAATTTGATTCCTCATGACATGACCCCTTTAAAAAAACCTTTTTTTTTTTCTTGTTGAATCCAAAGGGGAGTTAAAAGCACGACCCATCTTTGTGAACTTAAGAGTGTGTGTGACACAACAGAGTGAATTGTATTCACCTTTTTCATTCAAATGTCCGTACATTTTATAACAGTGTATTTACATGAAACTAGTGCAAAGTTAATGTTCATTCAGTTTTATTTGTGCTTTAAAATACAAGACAATATACTTTGAGGAAATTGTTATCATGTGTATGTTCATGGGGAGTGTTTAGGAAACCATTGTGTCCTTATGTATGCATTTTCCTGTGTTTTGGTACACTTTCAGGGGTTATAAAGGCCACTACCGTTGTTTATGTGTTTACTTTTGGGTTTAGGTCCCACAGTTCATGTACTATTCATTTATTGCCAATTTGAGTATTGTGGATCTGACTCATGGAAGAGAAAACAGACCAATTGTGTAATTTTAGATTTTTCTAAGTGCTGTTGTTGCCACCAAGCTTCGGTATTCTTCTGATCATAACACCACAAGAGTGGGAAAAAACGTTTTTTTTTTTTTTTTTTTTTTTTTTTTTGTCACAATCTTCTGACCAGACTTTATGCTGTAGTAAATATTTCTGATGTAAGTATACACTGAAGGGGATTCAGATTCCTGAGTGGAGAATTACAGTGTTGTAACTGCAGTTGAATCAGGCATCATGTCAACTGTTTTTGAAAGACAAACATCAAACATCTCATTAATGGCAGTGAAGCAACAGTTCTGCTGCTTTTATGAAAAAAATCTGTAACCTTCCTCACCTAACTACACTCCGAGGCATCCATTTATACAGTTGTCAATTTTCCCTTGCTAATTACAAGAGAACAGACAGAGAGATTGAATGTTGCCGAAAGACATAGAACACAAAGCCATTTCCTATTGCATTTTACTGGAAGGCCCTTGTGCCTCCTGTGTTTAGATGAAACCCAAATGGCTGGGAACTTTGCCCTCCGTCTGTGCAGCCTATGAACAAATGAGAAACAGAGAGAGGTTCTCCTTCTAATAGGAAAAGCACTTTGTTTTTCACTGTCGGGAGTGAATCACCATCAAATGACAGAATACTGCATTTTCATCTGTGCATGTCATAAAGTTCACGCTGTGAGGTGCTTATGAGTAATTCTCGGAGTCAGACGCCTTCTTTCTTGACACACACAGACGTACATTCGTACACACATGTTCAAACTCCCTCTAGCCTCTGATCGATGCTGTCATTAACCCCACACATTGAAATGAGGACTCCATCGCTAAAGGCGGTTTGCTAAGCAGCGTGTTGTCTTAGGAGAAGGGAAATCATGAACCTGCCTTGAAGAGGATGGTGCCAACAGCATGTTTGTTGAGAGAACGCAGCAGCGACAGTTTCCCAAAGGAGTGATGGATCATTAAAGTATGTTTTCGGGCCATCTTTCTGCTCCTATATTCTTTCTAAGTCACTTCCTTTCTTTGCTTTTTGCCCATGACTAGTCGTAAGTAAATAGTTAGCATCTCTGAAGAATACTACATCCTCAATCGAAAGTGAGCAGAAAAGAATAGTTTATCTGTTGACTCATTGCATAACATTTACATAAAATAAAAAGAGGTTCTGACTATGAACAAATAATTGAATTACAGAAAAGACCATCTTAGACCAGCATAATTCCCTTTCGGAGAACTGGAGCTGCATATGATCACTATGGGACACTGTCCGAGTGTCATGTGATATGAAGCCCTTATACAATCATGACAATTTATTGGCTGATGGCGCTTAAGCGATGCCCCCAAGGGAGCTACATCATGGGCTTCATAAAGGCGCTCGCTTTCGCACCATTGAGTCAGATTTTCTGTTCTTCAGTGCATGAATTTTCTAAGCCTGTGTTTGTTTCTAGCAACTCACATCCCTTTTGATTGGCAAACACATAAGGACGTCATTGACAGAGCGTAAATTTCAGAGCAATTTCAAAGTTTTTTTTCCAAACATTATAAGGGGACATGGACAATGGCACTTCATCAAGGCTCGCAATTTCTCACCACGAGGCATTATCCCCACATGTTCCTGTTCTACGGCCTCCAGATTTGGAGCGCCGTATACTGGTGTAAGGTTCTGTAACATTAGTGCTGGCAATGACGATGATGAAGACGTAAAGATGAACCCAAGTGCAGTTTATTTACATAAGTGATACCCAAAACGTGAATCCAAACCATAACAAAAATAAACGACTTGACATAGACTTGACTTGACTAGACTTGACTTGCCTATTGTCTTTTTCTGTGTCGTTCTGGGAGAATGCACATGAATAAGGCAATGGAGGAGCGGCCTCTGCCTCTCTCCCTGTTCGAAGCAAACTGCTCGCGGCGGAGAGGATCATGCATGGGCCGGTGAGCCTGGCCGCAGAATGAGGAGGCTGGAATAAGAAAATATTCCCCAACTTAGTGATAGTGAACCAACTCATGGAGTGCTTTGTCGGTGGAATTATTCTTTTGAGATTCTATCAGGAGATGCAAGGTATTTAAACTCGTTTTTTCTTTCGCTCGTTTCATGGATCACGTGGTTGCTCTGGCTATATGGCGTTCTGCTATCTCTGCTCGATTTTTTTGATGGCGGCATGGATGTCGCTCTTTTCAGACAGCTGTTGGATCTACACACGTTAAGGAATGCCTTTGAATTCACCAGCTCCGTTTGGACTTTCCCTCAATTCCCCGGTATTCAAAGGGGTTGTTCCGACAGACGTCTCTGTTTGGGAAGCCCCGTTTTTGATTCTGGAAATTCACTCTCTCTTAGAAAAAGGGGCAAAAGAGGAGAATTCCCCCTTCTCAGAGAGAATACGGCTTTTAGAGACGTTATTTTCTGGTCCCGAAAAAGATGGTGACTTGCATCCCATTCTGGATTTGAGATGTTTGAATTTCACTCTAATGAAATGTCAATTCAGAATGCTGACACAGAAACAAATAATGTCACAAAAACAGCCGGGGGACTGGTTTGTGACAATAGATTTGAAGGACACTTATTTCCATATTCAGACTGCGCCGAAACAAAACAGGAGTTTTCTCAGATTCGCTTTTGGGGGAAAAGTGTACCAATTTTGCGTCCTTCCATTCTGACTTGCACTGGCGCCACACACTTTCACAAAATGCATGGATGCAGCTCTGACACACTTGAGGCTTCAAGGCATCCGCATTTTGAATTATCTCGACGATTGGTTGGTGTTAGCTCACTCAGAGACTTTGGCTGCCCAACATCGAGATGTCATTCTCAGCCATTTGAGCAATCTATGGCTACGTGTAAACCTAGACAAGAGCGTCCTGTTGCCAGGGCAACAGACTCTTTCTTTTTTTTTTTTATTAAAATGTTTTATTGATTCGTAGATATATAACAAAGAAAAACACAACATATATACATTGAATCAGCATTTAACCCCCACTATTACCCCTGCCCAATCACCAACCCCAACCTGACCCGCAACAAACACCCCTGTGGTCACATATAAGAATACACACACACACACACACAAAAAAAGAAAATATAATAATCATACAAAATTAAAACTAAACTTCTCTCTCCACAAGACTCTGTTTCTAGGTGTGGAGCTGGACTCGCAGGCGATGCAGGCATGCCTGTCCCCAGCTCGTGTTTTGTCATTACTTCAGTGTCTAGCGATGTTCAGAGTGGGACATTTTCTCCCGTTGTGTCCGCTGTCATTAACCTGGGCATGTTGCAGGCGAGACCTTTTCAGTGCTGGATGATCTCCACAAAGGGACTTCAACCACTGACGCATGCACTTTGTCCCTTCAGAGTGACGCATGGGTGCTAACAAACTCTGCTGCCATGGAAATGGACATGCCTTCTGATGTCGGGCATTCCATTAGGACAGGTGTGTCGCCGCAAGGTGATAACAATAGATGCCTCCTCCACAGGTTGGGGCGCTGTGCGTGAAGGTCATCCAGCATATGGAGTCTGGACAGGCCAGCGGCAAAACCAGATTCTCATGGTGTTGCTGGCATTAAGAGTTTTCCTTATAGAGATTCAGGACAGTCATGTTCTCATCCGGTCGGACAACAGGATGGTGGTGTTCTACATCAATCGCCAGGGAGGGGTACGTTCTCATGCCATGCTAAGGCTGGCAATGTACTATGTCTACGAGTCGTACATGTTCCGGGCCAGTTGAACTTGGGAGCAGATCTCCTGTCTAGACAGGGTCTGATGCCTGGAGAATGGACATTACATCCTCAGATTATGGAACAAATCTGGATTATGGAACAGAGTGGAAGTGGACCTGTTTGCTTCGAGCTAGACGTCGCACTGTCCCCTCTGGTTTTCTCTCTCGTCCGTGGCACCACTGGGCATCAATGCACGTTTCCACCGATCAGTCTGCTGCACGCACTTCTGCAGAGGGTTCAGGAGGATCGGGTTCAGCTTCTGGGAGATTCCAGTCAGAGCAAACATGTTGTCTCAGGCACAGGGCAGCATTTGGCACCTCCAGTCGGACTTGTGGAAGTTATGGGTGTGGCCCCTCAATGGGGTGTTCTTTTGAATTATGGGTTATCCCCTGCTGTGGTTGATACCATTCTAAATGACCGAGGAGGCTATATACATTGAAGTGGTGTATTTTTGCTTTTTGGTGTACAACGCAAATCAAGTTCACTGCCATGTTGGTACAGTGCTGGGATTTTTTCTCTCGTGTTATGCGCAGGGTACACAGGCTTAGACCTTTTCATCCCATCCGCGTTCCTTTATGGGATTTATCAGTTGTTTTAGAGGCGCTCTCGGGTGCTCCATTCGAACCCTTAACAACAGATACTGGTATGTTTTTTGACTGCTCAAGAAGGCACAGCTAGTGGCATTGGCATCGTTTAAGAGAGTCTGTGATTTGCATGCCCTGTCGGTCAATCCTTTGTGTATGGATTTTGCACCAGCATATTCAAAAGCTGTGTTAAGGTCTCATTTGAGCTATTTGCCCAAGGTTATTTCTACGTCGTTATGCTCACAGACCATTAATTTTCAGGCTTTCTCTCTTCCCACATTTGAGTCGGAGGAGCATAAACGATTACATATGCTTTGCCCAGTTCAGGCACTGTTTGTTTATGTTGACCGTACTAGCCAGTGGCGTAAGTCAGAACAGTTATTTGTGTGCTTTGGTGTCCTCAACAGAGGTGTTTCAGTGTCCAAGCAAAGACTGTCTCATTGGCTTATTGATGCAATTTTGAGTGCTCACGAAGTGTGCGATTTACCTTCGCCTTCGGGTATTCAAGCCCATTCTACGAGGAGCATGGCATCCTCATGGGCTTTTGATAGAGGTGCATCCTTGGAGGACATTTGTATGGTGGCAGGGTGGTCCTCTCCGCATAAATTTGTTGGATTTTATAATCTAGACAAGGGACTGACTCCTGCTTCCCAGGTTATTTCTGTTGGAACAGGAATAAATTCATAATTCCTTTTCATTCAGATGCTTTAGCTCTCTTGTGCGCTGCTATATGCTTGCCACACGGGCTTAGACAGTTGGGAGCTACTGTTCGCATGGCGTGAACACAGCTCGAGTTCTCCGAAAGGGAATGCCTCAGTTACATATGTAATCTTGGTTCCCTGAGGGGAACGAGATGCTGTGTAGCTGGCTATACTCCCTAGCAGCTGCATAGGCTCGTGCCTTTTGCAGAAAATCTGACTCGATGGCGCAAAAGCGAGCGCCTTTATGGAGCCCTTGACGTAGCTCCCTAGGGGGCATCGCTTAAGCGCCATCAGCCAATAAATTGGCGTGATTGTATAAGGGCTTCAGACCACATGACACTCGGACTGTGTCCAGTAGAGATCATACGCAGAGTCTCGTTCCCTTCAGGGAAACAAGGTTACGTACATAACCGAGACGTTTTTAATGCTTGTCCAGGCTGGATAGTACTAGTTTGCTGGTCTTTTCAACAGCGATATCATATCTTAATAGCAAACTTTTATAGTAATCTTAAACAGAAGAATGCAATGAAGTACATATTGACTCCTCATTGAGAGTTTTTAGTCATCTCTGTAATTTAGGACCCTGGTTGCACAGAAAGTGTTTCTCAGATCTAGGCCACCTTGTCCATGTGTCACTTATAAGAAACATAATCTTTGACCCCTCCTTCTGTCTGTGCACTGACCTCTGATTGGCTGATGTGCAAGCTTACCTGCTCATGTTTACAGGACCACCTGTACACACAGATGAGTCCATCACCACCACCTGCTCCATGCTTGGACCTAGCTGTCTCATCCCACTAAATGCAGTCACAGAGCTCCAACAGTGGGCAGCTGTGAGGGCAACCCCAAACATAAAAAGCCTTTCTTTGACCTCAGCATAGCCCAGCTAAGCATTTATGCTAAAATCCATTCTTCAATTTGTTCTCATTGGTTTTTGACCCCTGGAAGGCACAATGTTGTGTGACTTGAATAGGATGCCCCATTATGTTTAAAGCAAAAACACTGCTGAAAAGAGAGTTACAAAGCACAAGCTCAAAATATTTTGAATATTATTTTGTTTCCGGATCACTGGTGGGATCCAAAAAAAGAAATTCCAATCTATGGCATTTATGTTGATGAAAACAGTCCCTTGCATATTGTTATTTTTTTCTAACCCAGTGACAGAACCCTATGTGTGCTGTGTTTTTGAAACACTTAGATGTATAAAAATCCTATCATTTTAGTCTCTGAATAAAACATGAAAATGTGGCCAACAGAAAAGACCACAACATCTTTGCAATCCTCTTTGCATCAACAGCCAAGTGATTACTATAAAGTTCTCTTGCGAGTCCCCATTTATCAGTGGCAGGGTGAATGTGCGCACATTTATCTGAGTTTATGAAGCTGTAGGAAAAGGTCAGTGCAAGTGTAATTTCAGGCATCTTCATAGATTTATTTTGTTAGTCGCCATGTCTGCACCTTTGTCCATCTTTTGTATATTCTCAGTTTCTGTCCCAAAGACCAGCTTAGACAAGCATGAATTTCCATGCTGATCCAGGCCTGGTTTGGTGCTGGTCTAGCTAGTGAACCAGCATAGCCAAATTATACTTCGGTTTTGATGTGAACACTGAGTGTCTGCGTACAGCTGAATGCTAGCCTTTGAAAGTATACTTCATTTGACTGTGTGCATCTTCACAGGCAGTTGGACTAGTTCTCTTCAGGAGTTTAGAGCTATAAAGATGTCTTTATATTCTTTTAGATTCACATTTATTCAAATGCAGTTCTCTCCTGACCTCCTCACACACACGCTCTAGAAGCGAACATCCACTGTTGTTATTTCCACCTTCATCTTCTGTTGTATAGCGGCAATTACTTCTAGCACTTCTTCGTGACAGCAGCAGTTCAACGGTGAATGTAGCCACCATGTATTTTTAAACCAAGCTACAAAATAAGTCCCTACTTTATACCTGCAGGTCAAATTGACCCCTTTTTTATCTTCAGTTTCAAAAGCTTTTAATAAAGGCTCTGTTTGCTCTATCTCTCTACGTTTGGTCTTAAATCGTTCCTCTAGGTAGCAGCAAAGACTAGAAAAAAGTTTTTTTATTTTTTATTATTTTATATATCACCCTCTATCACAATATACAGTTCTGAAAGGCAGGGGATGCCCCAACGTGGTTTGTGACTTTGTCCATAGACATCCAGTCTTTTTTGAGAAGCCCCACCATAAATTGGAAGAAAAGTTACAAATGTTATTATAAGTACACTCATGTTCATAATTTAACACACAAGCGAAACACATTAGCACATACACACAGACTCAAAACTGGGTCAATTTGACTCAAAGTAGGGACTCTATCCTTAAGACCATGGATGGGTTAAAGGATTTGTTCATCGTTAGTTCATGTTAACTCTTGCATTAATTAATGTTAATGTAATCAACTTTGGTAACACACTAGAGTAATTTAATTTTAACTCCATACACTCAAATGCAGCACTGAAAAATTACTTAAAAATCACAGCTCCTGCATTACCAGTGGAAGTATATAAATGAATGAATAGCTAAAAAAGAAAAAGGCTGCAAAGGCATCAACAACTTTGATTGTAAAAGTTGGAGAGACAAAAATCTAATATCTAGAAGATGGTAGTATTTTTGGCTCTTTGGGTGTTTCAGTCTGTGCGTGTAGTGATAGCTTCAATATTATACACTGTAATTCAGGCGAGGAGGAATAATTGACCTGTCAAATCCAGGATAGAAGGAGTCCCATCACACAGTTGTGACAGCACATAACCTAGCTAATAACAACCAGCCTCAGGCAAAGAGAATCTTGTTGTGTCTTAAATGGCAACATTTTCCCCAAAAACCATTACAATGTAAGGTGGGATATTGATTATTTGTTTGTTTACTTTTTTTCACCTCAGATTGTGGGAAGTGCAATGCACATTTTATTATGGGAACTCACCTACCAATATTCCCTACAGTGTCCGTATTCTAGTTATTTTGTCTCTAAATATCTGTCCAAGGAGGAAAAATAAATTTTTGAACTGATTAGAATGAGAAATCCCTTAATAAGACCTACTGCACACTTTTCTGTACAATTTTATGCAATGAAAGAGATTGGATATTGCATACAGACACACATTCATATGTCATTTACTGTAATAAAGTAAACCAATGAATCTGAATCTCTTTCTCTGTACCCCTTTCTCACTCTCACTAACGTTATGCCTCTCTAATGCTGGTTTTTTTTTTTTTTTTTTTTGCCTGTACATTAGACCTGTGACACGTACTACAGTACAGTTCAGTTATTGTGTGGCTGGCTTACCTGTGGCACTGCATTCCCTAATCATCCCATGCTGAGTGATGAAGCGTATGCTCGGCTCCAGGCTCAATAAAAGTAGCTGAAATGTATTTCAGTCTCAAGGCCAGAATAATAGTGGTCTTGCTTTTTATTTTGTATGGAGGGGTATATGAGTAGCATATGTAATTTTCATCATGCTCATTGTAAATCTACAGAGGAAAGGGAAAAAGAAGAATAGGCATCTGAATGAAGAAATGGCAGCAATGACAGGTGACAGACTTGACATTGAGATTATTACTTAGGCTCTTTTCAGGTTAGAAAATAAATTTTCTTCTCGGACCGACTGCCTTTTCAGAGGAATTGATTTTTAGAGGCTCTCTGTTGAATGTAAGATTTTTTTTAATCGATGCCAGAGAACACATTGTGTCATACACTTCATGGAACAGTGGAGGCACGGCACCCTCGGGCTATTGTTGTGCTTTATTTTGTTTCTTTGTTGTGCTTTGCTTTGGTCTGAAGTCTCCCATGGGCCTATTCTTCAGTCATTCAAACCACATTGCCGATTGAATGGATTATCAAACATGCACCATCTAAGGTTTCCAGCCCTCACTAAAATCTTTCTGGGAGATCCCAGATCCCAGCTCTTATCTGTGTTCTGGCCTATGCTTAAAATTCCAAATAAGCAGACAATCAGAAATTGTAAAACAACAGAAAACCTGACAGGCATACCTAGTAGGGGATATTCACAATAGCTAACACTTGAGATAATGTAGCTCATCCATTTGGAGAAGGAAATAAGTAGACCAGGCAATCACTTTCAACAGTTGACCTGACAGAAAATAAATTAACATTCAAAAATACCTCTTTATCAAGCAGAAAACCTTACCTAAGTACAATAAACCACACTGAACATTATATTTAGCCCAAATGTAATTTCTTGTAGTCCCTACTGCTGCTTCAATTTTATTCAATCGAGATCCCAGCAGAGCAAATACTCTTTTCTAACAATCTCAAATTTACTGCCGCAAAACCAGACTGAAACTATTATTTTGTTATTATGGTTGTTTGGTGACCCAGAGTTCAAGCTGTGAATCCCTTAAAAAATTCACATCGTCCAATTACAGTAAAACACTTGGATGAGGCCAGTGTTGACATTGCTCTTATTTCATTTATTCAGTGTTTTCTTTCAGCTTTTGGTACGTGCCAATCTCAAGCTCCCTTTAAAAATACTGACATCTGTTTTTGATGGGAGCTTTCTATTGACTTCTATTGCTTTTATACAGAGTAAATTATATTTTCTATCCCCTAACCCTATCCCTAAATCTAACCATCATACAAACTTTTCAGCATTTTTCATGTTTTCATTTAGACATTATTTAGTATATTTATTAAGCTTGTATCTTTGTGTGAACTGTTGGCTGGTCTCCACAATGTAGGTGATATCAGGTTTTACTATCCTTATGAGGACCAAATGTCCCCTGTAGGCGAAATCTGAATCGCACATTTATAGACAAAAGAGATGTAAAGTGTTGTAATAAAAAGTCGCTTAAAGCTTTTCCTTTTTCTTGAATGAATTATCCATACATTTATTAATAGACTTCAGGCATGTATGTACATTTGTGTGGGTGTATAACTGTGTTCGACCTCTCTAACATGTTAATTCTCATGTATGCCTTTCCTTATGTGTTATATTGTTATGCACGGCAAATGTTTTTTATCACAACATATTATATTAGACTGAAAAGATAAACATCACATGCAATGTCCAGAGGGAGATAATGGCTAACCACATTTACACTTATTTTAATACACACACATTGTGTAATTCAACATGGCCATCTCGGCTGGCACAGAGAATTCTTATTAAAGAAATTGCCATGCTGCAATAGCTTGAAATGCCTAGTCTTTGCAAACTATCACAAACCACAATGAACAATCAATCATTGACTAACCAGCAGAGAGCAGGCAGCCCACTCTGAGTTTAAAGGTCAGTCGGGCTCAGCAGAGGACCAGTTGGGAGCTGTCAAACATTTTCACTTTGCCGAGATAAGCACTGGAATTAGTATGCTTGTGTTTGTGTGTAGGTGTATGCATTTCTACTTCAGTGCATGTGAGAAAATATATGTGTATGATTTGCGAGGGGGGCAGTTGTCTCAAGTTATTGATGCTGGCAGAAAATGATCAAACTCTTCTTCTCTTGCTCCTGTTCCCTTGTTTTGGCCTGCCACTTCTGATTAACAGCCAAAGATGTCTTCATCAGGACCTCAAACCCACATGCACACACGCAGTGCTAAGTGACACGTGCTGATGAATTATTTTGTGTGGAATGCTTCATGGAAACATATGTATGCACTTCCACTGTCAGCTGTAAATGACAAATACACGGAGCAGCATTATTTGTTCAGAGCATTCAATTATTTGACAGAACTATCATGTACACATTTATTAAAATGTTAACAGAAGCACAACACAGATAAAATTGTGCTCTATGGATTATGTATTTCAGCATGGCCTAATAAGTTTTTTACAAGATAAAGTGTTTCCATAGCTCCACACAAACCAGTTTTTCCATTTGACGTAGTCTCACGTAGCCAGACTTTTGACTGTTGGTGTAAAGTCTATCCAGTTTGCAGGTTGTTCTGGACAAGAACCATCCACTAAGACATGAATGGTCTGTCAAGAAAAAACAAAACAAAAAAACAATCACAGTTTGTTTTGTTTTTACTTATGTGCCATTTAGGGGCAGATTTATCTGATAAACCCAAAGATATGCCTCAGCAAACTATTCACTTAATGTGACTATGTTCTAGGCACTGTTGCTCAGGCAGAGCCCCTATCTTCCTACCCAGCAGAGTGGACTGGACGCTGATGTGGAGGGTAGTACTGGTATGCCCCACTGAACTGGACCAGTAAGGAGTCAGTGGTGAGCCATGTTGGCAGACTGCTATGGCAGGGCCTGCTGTTTAGTTCTCTTTGCCCTGGTGTCCCCAGTGCTTGGTCTGTGCTCTGCCATGCTGAACTTAAGGATTTTTGAAGGCAGATGGTCATTCAGCTGGGATCTCTTGCAGACTAGTGTCCCTTCCATTAAACTAATTAGAGTAGGACAAAGGGGGAGAGAATGAGTTTCTTGTCATTTACACTAAAATAAACACTCTGTACATACAATGGTTGTTTGGTTAGAATGCACCACATACACATTCTCTGTTAGGGCTGTTTAATTGTATGCTGCTTAAAATGTCAGGGTCCCATACCTAAAATAAGTAATATTTTATTTTGGCAAATGTTCTGCCTAACTATAAAACCATGCATTTTAAAGGTTATGATTGAATATTACAGTGGTGAAATACACCTCAGTCAAAACCAATCTACTGTATAGTTCAAATGTAAGTGTGGCTGCGTTCAGATCAGGTATGTTTATATTTGCTTTTGACTGTTTCAGGGTGGTCAAACCACTCATGGGCAGCCCTACTGTATTTTGAGTTTCTCAGCAGTTTTTATGGTGAAGGAGCACTTGCGGATTTCAGGGAATTAACATCATGTTGCAAAACACAAGACTGACTTTGAAAAGCATATGTTAGTTTTTCACCTCCCCTTAAAGGGATAGTTCACCGAAAAATTTTAATTCTTATTTACTATAAATCCTGACTTTTGGCCAATTGGAACACAGTGTAGGCTTCAAGACAGTGATTCTTTGATTCTGTACACGATTGCCAGGTACTCAATCCTGGTATCATTATACTGTATATCAATAAGATGTTGCATTTTCAATTTCTGTTTATCATCAACCTTTTGGTGACCGCAGAACATTTTAAAAGTACCCCAAAAAAACGCAACCCTCAAGTCTATCATTTTAACTTGCATCTGCATTTTTAACATAGCCTAGAGCATTAAAAAAAACCCTGCAAACCTAGCAACACTGAGTTTTGAGCACACCGCTCTGTGCATTCGTCAAACACTGGAATTTTCTTAATAAGCTTTTCTCATGAATACACCAAGGAGACTGCAGATGTCAGGATTTATAGTAAATAGGTAATAACGTTTTGGTCTGTTTTTTGTTTTTTTTTCACACAAAGCAAACATATCCCTTCAGAAGACATGGATTAAACCACTCTAGTCATATGTATTAATTTTTTTATGCTTTTCTGTCCTTTATGGAGCTTGAAAGTTTTAGACCCCGTTGACTTGCATTCACTGTAACAGATTTCTGTAGTTTTCACAGCATTATTACTTTATATTGAACAAATGCTTACTGTAGAACCTGTATACAGCATGTTGCTGTAGATCTGCAAAGCATCATGGTCAAATGTCTTTGGCGGGTGAATTCTACAGTAAATATATTTTTCCCGTGAATCACAATACAGTAATTTTGAGCTTGATTTTTTTTTTTTTTTTCAGCAGTAGGAACAATAATCTGTATTTGCTGATGGTTCACTGTGCATTATTTCCAACACAGATGTTTACTAGTTTTGTTATCATGCAGACAGAGAGCCCCGCATGTTTATATCCTCCATAACTTTAACAGTTACACAGATGATGGGAGTATAACAATATGCTGATGGCCACCTGCTTTTCTCCACACTATTTTGTTGCAAGAGCTTACTGACAAGATTCCACACTTTCTTCAGACTTTGACTTCAGCAAGGTAACTTTGCTCATTATTTTGCAATGCTACGTTAATTTAGCACAGTTTCCTCATGTAAAGTTACCTGTGTGTTTAACTTAAAGAGTGCACTGGGAGAGAGAAGTAGAGAGAGGCACCCTCCTTAGCTAGTAAGCTAGTGTGCATAATATTACCAAAAAAAACTATTTGCACATGAAATTTTGATAGATTTTGTTATCTGGTGACATTTAGTAGATAACGTCATCAGTTTGGTGTAGGAGTAACGTTATTGGATAAAAGTTAAATTGGAATCGTGTGTGTGTGCCCGCGTGTACGTGTGTGTGTTGGTGCGCTAGCTAGCACTGTTTGGAGAAGCTTATCACTCGTTTTTCTCTTGCTAGCTACTGTGAGGCATGGGTTACCAAGTACCGAAGCCGGCCGAGGCAAAACAAAACACAACAAAGGGAAAGACTTTTAAACAGCACAACATTTTTGACAGGATAGGAACTTGGTGGATGTATTACACTCCCATGGAGCAGCAAATACCACTATATGGGTAAGAATCCAAACTATCACTGTTTTTCTCCTTGGTATGTCTTTTATATTTACAGATTTTGTGACAGGATAAATCCAGAGCAGAGTAAGTGCGCTTCCAAGGTCCAGGTGAGCAGAAGGACTCGCAAGATGGTCCAATGAAAGAATGAGTCCCTCAGTCCACTTGTGGCATCGTTCATCAGTGACTTCATTGAGTATGACTGGCAGAACAACTGATACCAGATGAGACTTTTAATTCATTTTTACCTTGAATACTTTCCATAAAAGACATAGTCTAGAGTTCAAGTTTATTTATAGATCTTATTCACTGTTACACAGAACACAGGTCGGTGGGACTTAATAATGGCCTTTTGTGTGTGGGTGTTTGTATGTGTACCATTGTACCATGCTTCTGCCCCTTTACGTAGTGTTGTCAGTTGTAGAAACATATTGTGGTATTTCTAATGGGTCAACAAAAATTGTCATAGAGTCATCAGTCTTGCCTATAAATTTCTACATTAGTAACTAATTACTTCCACTGCAGGGAAGAAGACTCCAGCCCAGGAAGAAGTATCCAGTTCAGGAAGAAGAATACAGTTCAGGAAGCAGAATCCAGTTCAGGAACAATAAAGTCAGTCTTAGACATTTTATTGTTTAATTCTACAGTTTTTGTTTCACATTTAATTTTTTTTATACATTTCCACTTTTAACTGAACAATTTTAATTGCTTACAGTGCTTGGATTTTACTGTTTTATTTGTAAAAAAAAATATATATATATCTTGTGTGACAGTTTTCTACAAAGTGATGTTTTTGTGTGTTTTTTCACATTGAATCAACGTTACTAGGATACATGTGACTGTCAGTGAGTCTCAGAAAGCAAATGTAAAACAATAGAGGACTTGCACACATCTTTATGATTAACAACTCCTTCCCTTTGTTTTTTCTTTTTCTTTCTTTTATGTTTGTCTCTAGAAATGCAGTCAAATTAACTAAAACTCCTCAAACAACAAATCAGTCATTTTATAACTCTCTAAATATGCATGAAATTTTAACAAAAAAGAATTTCAGGCCATGCAGTTTACATTGTCAGGGTAACTTGAACAAAGAGGAAGGATTTGTCTGTTCAGGAAAGTAGTGTTGTTGTTTACAAAATAAAATAAAAAAAATTACAAAATG
This sequence comes from Myxocyprinus asiaticus, assembly GCF_019703515.2. Lineage (NCBI taxonomy): Eukaryota > Metazoa > Chordata > Actinopteri > Cypriniformes > Catostomidae > Myxocyprinus > Myxocyprinus asiaticus. Next base: position 22,611,183 of record NC_059370.1, on the reverse strand, counting down.
AAAAATACAAAATAAAATCTATTTAGTGCCTATGTATTTTCACATTTAAAATGTTGAAAGTTGAATGAAGTTATACAATAAATGTAATTTTTTAGACAAAAACAGTGTCTTCATTTTACAGTTTGTAATTATTTTACAGTTTTTGATTTACAGTATTAAAGTGAATGCAGTAATGCCTGTTATAGTAGTAAAATATTTGCTGTGAAAAAAAATACAGCATCCTATTACTCTCATGACAATTGCAATACTGTGATTATTACTGTAATAAAAATTACAGTATTGTATAGGTACTGTGATTAAATTTACATTAAGCATATGTGTAATGTACTACAGCAACTTACTAGCTATAATACATAATATAATACATCCTTCAAATATCTTTTTTGTGTTCCACAGAAGAAAGAAAGTCATACAAGTCTGAGATGGCATGAGGGTGAGTAAATGATAAATGAATTATCATGTTTGGGTGATTATCCCTTTAATACAGGGATCTAAGCTATGGTGGACACCATATTACTAAATAGTAATTAAATCTTTATTTTAATTTTGTCAGAAATATATAGTTTTGATATACTGTTTGTAACTGTCTTTTATTGAAATATGAATAAATAAATAATTTTTCTTTCTTTCTTTCTTTCTTTCTTTCTTTCTTTCTGTTTTAAATATGACTGTCCAGGTTGTTTCTGAGGCCTCTGCTCTTGTGCAGTAGCTTCTTCATTTCCATTAGAGCACTCTCATTGTTAATTCAGACACCACTGCCAGCAACACTGAAAATGGAAACTGAAGAGAGAAGTGAGCAATCTGCCATGATAGTAGGGGGCCGCATATAAAATCTAATGGGGTGTAAGTGTACGCCTATAAGTCACACAGTGCACACTTGCACAAAACATGTTTTGATTTCATTTCATTTATGTATTTATTTTATCTTTTTGATGTTTCTTTTAAAAGCCTGTAAATGTGGAAATCTCATTAACGTTGTGTTCTTAAAGTAATATAGTAAAAATATAAAGGGGGAAAAACATAATCGACTGGATGTGCTACTTCAAAACTGAACTGGCTAGGCCAGTTCTCTGAACAAATGGCAACACATTCTCACACAGTTGCATTAGGGGAAAACTGTACATTTGGGCTTTGTTCTTGCCCTCCTCAAAGAACAAGCATTAACACTGTAATTGGATCAGTAAAAGCTGGAGAAAAGTTTTCTTTTGCAGCACGCACAAAGCCCAGCCCTCCTGTAACCTAAATTATTAATGGAGACAAATGTTCCAGTGCATCCTGGGAGATTTCACTAATGGGGCAAATAACTAGGGGTAAAGCAGGAAGCCTTTTCAGAAGAGGCTGTGCTTTGGAGCTCAGAGACTGCTGGGTACTCAGCACCGGCGCGCAAACTCCCCACATCCCAGCACCTTAAATACAGTGAGTTAATCTAACTGACACAACATCATCAAACTCTCCCTCTTCCTGGCTTTTCCTCCCTGTCTGCTTTTTAACAGGGCTAAATCAACAGCGTAAAGACAATCCGCGAACCCCACAACCACTCTTAAGAAGGTGATTTCTGCAAACCTGCACTTCCTCACAAAATATGTATCTCAGCACAATGCCGCATCATCTCAGCATGGCACTTAGGAAGCGCTGGAAAGTTCAAATGAGAGGCTTCATCAGATCTTTTTTTAACTTTGAAATAAACATATGGACAATGTATGAGCAATGCCCCCCCCCCCCCCCCCCTCAAAAAAAAAAAAAGCAAAAAAAAACCTTTAAGGCAAGTTTTATGTTTCTACGAAGAAAAAAAATATATATATATATGAGTTTGAGCTCTGGGGCATAATACAACTTGCTTTGCTAATATGAAGTTTCTTCATTTGATTGAATTTGCTCTTTTCTTATCACATAGAAAACATGCTGCTGCACACACAATACTTTGAATTCTGGAAAAATCCTTGTATTCTTCCTTCGCCTATGTCAGCAGGCACAAGCAATTAACTGTTACATAAAGTAGATAAAACTAACCATGGATCCATAATTTATGGAAAAATATATTTGGCTAAATTATTGTAAAAGGGACATTCCAGAATTGGAGGACAATTTAGGTATTAATACTCTTCACATTTTTTGTTATGTATTTTAAAAAAAGAGGTAATAAACCTTCAGAAATCTGTATTCATCCAGCTTAGGCATCACATAAAAATGTTAAACCTTTTAAGAATACTGATGGGGGTGCAACCCTGTTACTTAAAAAATTGTTTCAGGGTTGCGCTAATATGCAAATACTAGCAATTTCTCAAGGAAAGATGCTAATTTGGGAATTAAATGTCAATGTCAAGATCATTACAGTCATATTTATTAGATACAGACATCGCCTGTCAATCAACTCACTAACAGCATGCACATTAGTTATACAAGCCGGTAAAATTGTGTGTTTTAGCGTAATATGAGGTCAACATTTGGTTGAGTGAAACATGACTGATTCATGTGTTAATACACACTGCATTAAAAAAAAATCAGTAAACGCATTTAGGCAGAGGGATTATAAGACTAGTCTTCCACTGGCCATGACATGATACACAGGGTGAAATACTCACTCAATTCACTGACTTGTGCAGCCGAACTGCTCCGTGTTACAGCTCCCCATAACTGGGAGAATGGGATGAGAAAATCTGCCTCTGGATCAGTGGCTCCGAGCAACAATCTACATCGATTGTGTAAGCAGAGAAAATGTCTTAGTTTCTAAAAAGATTCTATTTTTTTTTTTTTTTTATATATATATATATATATATATATATATATATATATATATATATAATAAACAAGTAGTTTGATTAATGACACAAACTGTTTTTATGACATTTTGGTAGCATTAAAAACGATTCCATTCAAGTTGTATCAACATGCGCCTTTGAAGTTGTATGCGATCAACCAGTGGCGTCTGTACGCACCGTGGATCAAAACAAGCATGCACTGAGATGACTTAAGTGAAAAATATACTTTTATTATCAGACACATTCCTTGAACATGTTAGGCTGGCATTCCCCACTGAATTTTATTCTGACTTTTGAAAAACATCATAAGTTGACTCTGACATTGTCGATGGGCACAGCACATGATGACATATGATGCAGGTTCAAGTGTTGGACTTGGCTGCTTTAGGTAAGACAGTGGTTGTACTTCAGTGTTCATACTGGCTGCCATGTTGATGGAAAAACAAATCATGCATATTCATGTTATTGATTCTTTATTATAAATATGATCTACTTTCTAAATATCTGTTTGTTTACTATGTTGTTTGGACATGAGTGTTGTACGGTAGCTAGCATAACCTGTAATGTCTCTTGTATGCAATGCATGGCTTATTTGTATGGAATGCATAGCCTAGCAGAAGAAAAAGTGGCTGTGAGAAAAAGTAATGCAAAAAGTAATGCAAAAGTAACAACACTACTTTAAATAAAAATTAACTTTTTAATTAATTAAGTTACTTTTTTAAGGAGTAATGCAATATTCTAATGAGTTACTTTTAAAAGTAATATTACCTAACACTGGATGTAATTTCCTGTTTGCCATGTGACCTATTATTTCCTTTGTGAGGCTAGATTGGTTTCGGTAGCAGGGTTGAGCACAAGATGTGGAACACAACTTAAATGCAATATTTCTAATATTTAGAATAAATAAATACATTAAAATGCTTTTTACACCATTAAAAGACACTTATCAAACACATCATACAAAAAAGAAAAAAATAACAAAACATTTTATTGTTATTTGACATGCAGTTTGGTCATTAACAAGATGGGACAAGGAAAAATGTATATTTTAGGGGGTATGCTTGAATTTTTTGAAATTATTATTATTATTTGTATTTATATTAGTAAACTAAAAAAAGCTTTATTGCTCACAGCAAGTAAATTTTTTCAGTATTCTGAGTATCTACTCTGCAAATTTATGGCTGGGACAAAAAACTTTTTAAAGTGCTCTACCTATTATTTCTGCGTTTGCAGTTTATTCAATATGAATAGAAAGCCATAGACAAGAAGAGACTTAAGAAATACTGTTTCTGCTAATCAGATGTGTATGTAATAAACAAAAATGAATCCATTTACCAATACTTTCTCCACTCAAAATGCCAAATCAAATATATCATCAAGTTTTGTTGTGACAGAGTTGTGATTTTTGTACAGTGTGGTATTGGAATGGTGGGAAGACAATGACAGAAAGAAATCGTTCTGAAAACAATCATTTCTTTTCTGAAAACAGTCATTTCCTAATTCTTCATCCCTTATCCTTATAATATGCACACACCTTTTTTTTTTTTTTTTTTTTTTTTTTTTATTTCCATTTCTGTATTTCCACTCACCCCGGATAATTGTTAACCTATAATGAAGAAATTTGTCTACCCTAAAATTAGATTTCTCCAGAAATTAGCAGTTCTCTCGTTGACATCAAACTGACTGCCTAACTCCAGGAGGTACTGCTTACAGGCACATTCCACTCATCTTTGATTCTCTCTCTATTTCTCTCTAACTCACACACACCCACGCTTCCCCTTTTTTTAGTGGTATTGAGCACTGCACTGTATTGTTGAAATGTAGTCAGATTACATTTGTGTCACTTAAATGTGCACTTCAGATAAATAACAAGGTAAAGATTTATTTATGAATATGTAGGTGAGCCAAACAGAAAGTCTAAACTGTTTTGGCATGCATTTATACCAAATGTGAATTTGTGGTTACTGTACTTATTTTACAGTAGCCTACATGTTTCCATGAAATGGTTTTTCTTTTACTCTTTTCTTTCACTGACTCTCAGGAGAATTACTAAAATGTTTTTGATTCAGCATGAAGTGGGAGATATCTTAATTTCACAACGCTCTCATGACATCATCTCCTCATCCCCCCACCCCCTCTGCTGCCACGTCCTAATCTCTGTGCATCAACGGCGATGAGAAGAGCAGCTATTTTATAATCTTCTCAGCGCATGAACGACACACCGTCAGATATGTTTAAGCCCACAGGGATAAAGCTAGCGCCTCACCTTGAATGGATAGTGCTCTGCATATTTATATTCTCTTTTTTCTCTTTCCTCTCTCACAAGCTCCATTTCTTTTGTCTGCACTCAACTGGCATTATGAGAATCTGCGATACAAAGTCAGAAACAATGCAGAGGTACAAAGACACTGAGCAGTCCCACAGTTCATTTATTTCAAATCCAGCTTTGCTGTACCTTCAGAATGTGGCGCTCATTCTCAAACCATCTGCACTCCTCACCCGTCCCCGTGCCTCTCTTCTCATCCATATTAGACAGCTTGGCCTAAAGCATTATTAGCGCTAACTTTTGAATCATCTACTTTTGAGAGAGCTTCTTTACAACAGCCTTGATTTGAACACATTTTGAACGTCAATGTCAGAGAATTTAGGAAAATGATGTAGAGAGTTTAAAGTGAACAATGCTGAAACTTTTCTTTAAGGATACTTAAGTATTTCTAGAAGATACATTCTTCTTATTTTTTTGGAAGATATGCAACAACATGCTCAATGTAGCCACAGATATGTGTTTGTAAAAGGTAGATCATTTTGAACATTGAATGTGTGAATGCTTCAATAAAATACACTCATCGAAACAGTTGCAATTTGAAAACTTGAATGCTCTGATTTGTTTGTAACACAGTGTCATGTTTCTTGGAGTGCAGGAAAAACGAGAACAGCCATGATGTGCTAACGCCACACTATTTGAGCACTGCCACAACGTCATCAGGATATTGTTGGAACAATGTCAGGATATTGCTGATTGAGTGGTTGAAGTCCAAAAAGATCTATAATTGAAAATGAGAAAGAGAAGATTGTAGCCTGTCAGGTATTCTGATATCTTTTTAATTACATTTCTTTTTCAGTGTCTAATGGGGATGTGATGGTTATTATGATTGGCACAGCTCAGCTGCAAAAAGCTCCCTTCATTAAATTGAAGGAATCTTCAAGAATGTACTGTAAGACATTGTGCGAGTGGTGGTGGCGTAGTGGGCTAAAGCACATAACTGGTAATCAGAAAGTTGTTGGTTCAATCCCCACAGCCACCACCATTGTGTCCTTGGGCAAGGCACTTAACTCAAGGTTGCTCCGGGGGTATTGTCCCTGTAATAAGTACACTGTAAGTTGCTTTGGATAAAAGCATCTGCCAAATGCATAAATGTAAGACTAATGAAAAGGGGAAAGCAGGAGAGGGTGAGAATAAGATGGAGAAAAATCTGCTATGTCTACATAATTACTTTTGCCCTTCATTTGAAGTTTTATTTTGTTAAGAAATTCAACCTTGAAATGAAAGCAAAACCCATAAAGGCCGGGAAATACTGCAGAGGAACATTTAATGACAAAAGGCTGTTAAAGGATTGTGTACCTGACCATGGTTACGTCTTACGCTCTCTCTTTTTCTCAAAGAGCTTTCGTGACATCTCTACTTCTAAATTGGCAAGAGTTGAGTTTTGAAATAGAAGCATTAAGCAAAGCTGGAGTATTTTTCACCTCTCCAAGTAATTCATAAGTTGTTAAAGCTGAGAATGTACAAAAGAATAAGGGCACAAAAAATCATTAGAAACCTACAGCATCTGTAAGACGATAATTAAAAAAAAACAAAAAAACAATTTCAGTCATCTGCTATTTATTTCCTTACCCAAGGCATTTAAGCTAACAACACATGCAAACATCTGCCCACCAAAAGTTTTGAGCCAATGTATCTTAACGTTTTATCATATGTTTGCTATCTTTTAATGATCTTTTATTCATTAGTGCTCATGTTTAATGTTCCCTATCTGTCACTCACTCAATGTTGTGTCGATGTAGTGACACTAGGGTTCACTCTTGGGAGCCCGAGACACCTCTGGTCTTTGATAAAAGGCCAATGAAAATTGGCGAGTGGTATTTGCATGCCACTCCCCCGGACATACCGGTATAAAAGGAGCTGGTATGCAACCACTCATTCAGATTTTCTCTTCTGAAACGAACGGTCATGCTCACTTAGCTGAATTCCCACGACTGCTCATTCACCTCTGCTTGATCTGACTGCGCATTTCAGCGGCTTGTCCCTCCTCTGCACTGGAGCACTGCAGAGAATGCCCCTGGGCGCTTCGGCAGAAATAAGAGTATATTTCTCTAAAAGAGCGGCACACACGGAACGTCTTTTTAAAGACGCGTCTTTTTAAAGATGCCTTTCCTTTGTGTGTTATTCCTGGTTGCGCTCGTTATCTCTTGCCTTCTGATGGTCACGATCACTGTCTTTCGTGTCTGGGCACTGCTCACACAGAGACAGCGTTCGTGGATGGGTCATGTACTCATTGCAAGAGCATGTCCATGGCAATGAGGCGGTCGCGGCTTACCTTCGTAAGAAAGCAAGCCACCCCAGAGGTTCCCAGCCTCGGTCCTTCTACCCATGAGTATGAGGCCAGCGTGGCTAGCACTGGGGGTGATTTGGGGACCCCAATGGGACCACCTCCACCGAATATCCCCCCGCGGACCTCCCATTCCTCAGCACACACGTCTGCCCTGATCGGGCTTCCGGATGAGTCCGCCAGCTCGTCTCACGGTGAGTTCGACCTCTTATTCGGAGCCCGTGAAAGTGATGAGCTCTCGAGCGCAGCATCGGAGAGCGGGCTCGTCCAGTCGGACGCAGAAGCCTCAGCTGGGCTCCTCCCTTCAGGTGCAGCTGCCCAGCCACAGGCTGACGCGGAGATGATGACTTGCTTTCCCGGGCAGCTGCGAGCATCGGGCTAGAGTGGAACTCCGCTCTCCCCTGAACCCTCGTGGCTCGATGATTGGTTCCTGGGCTTGCGCTGCTGCTCAAAGCCACGCCCCACCCCCGTTCCTTTCTTCCCGAAGGTCGTGGGATGCACGTTTTACTGCCCGGTCCTGGTCTTTCAGCTTCCCTGCCCTCACTACCCTCGATGGTGGGGTGGCCAAGGGCTATTCGGCAATCCCCCCAGTGGATAAAGGTGCTCGCAGTGCACCTATTCCCGCAGAGCGCCTCCACCTGGCATGGGTGCCCAAAGCTCCCGTCCAAGGCCTGTAGGTTTACGTCGTCTATGATGGCCAAGGCCTATGGTGCCGCTGGAAAATCCGCCTCTGCCCTGCACACCATGGCTCTCCTGCAAGTCCGCCAAGGCACTAAAGGAACTGCACGAGGGTAGTTCCGCCCCAGGATTGATGCAGGAACTACGCTCGGTGACCGACCTCACTCTCCGAGTGACGAAAGTCATGGCGCGGTCTCTCGGGCGGATGATATCCACATTAGTGGTCCAGGAGCGCCACCTTTGGCTCAACCTGGTCAAGATGGGTGAGGCCGACAGGACACGGTTCCTTGCTGCCCCCATCTCCCAGGCTGGCCTATTCAGCGACACCGTCGAGGACTTTGCCCAGCAGTTCTCAATGGTGAAGCAGCAGACGGAGGCTATCTGGCATATCCTGCCCCGGCGCTGCTCAAGAACCCGCATCCCGTCTGCTCATCGCCATGGGCGTCCCCCTGCGGTGACTGCACCAGCTCCACCGCAGCCCACCCCTTCGGCCTGGCCCCGGCGTGGAGCCCACCGCAGGAAGCAGATGCCACCCATCTCGTGGCCGCCAAGAACCCGTGAAAGGCTTCAAAGTGCCCCTGAGACGGGCGACCCAGGGACGACGAATCCCGCTGCTCTGGAGCTGGTAAGCAGACCACTCCATCCCCCAGTCGAGGGCTGGGAGGAGAATCTTTTTGTTACCTTTGCATTTAATTGTGCTGCATGCCCAAGTGGCTGCAGTACCCAAGAGTTCAGCAAGAGCAGTTTCCTTGTTCCCTGGGTCACGTATCCAGTGTGCAAGGCCGTCATCATGACCACTGTCCACCACTCTATTTGGCAGGTTTGGCACTCCAGCAGCGGTCTTCCCGCCCCTGAGCGCCCAGCTATGGCACAAATCCGCCCCTGATGTGACAGTCTCCATGGGTCACAAGGACAGGCCTCTTCCTCCCCCATCCCAGGCTGTTCTGGGGGTGGTCACAAGGAGCCAGGTAAGTACTTCGATGCCCCTGAACTCAGCACGGCCACGACATGGTGTGGCACCACGAGCTCTGCCCCGCCACGAGGCCCCACCCACCGGTACGTCCGACGAGATTATCCCTTTGGTCCCCCTCGCACGGAGCTTGGAAGCACGGCTTGCGCTTTCCAATCCGTCGCGATGGCTGGTCCGGACCGTCCGACTCGGCTGCGTGATTCAGTTCGCCAGGCGTCCGCCCAGGTTCAGCGGTATCCACTTCACCTTGGTGAAGGACGAAAACGCTGTCCCTCCGGCCGAGATGAAGAAAGGGTTTTACAGCCCCTACTTCATCGTACCAAAAAAAGCGGTGGGTAGCAGCCAATCTTGCGAGTACTGAACCGGGCTTTACACAGACTCCCGTTCAAGATGCTGATGCAAAAACGCATTCTGGCGAGCGTCCGGCATCAAGATTGGTTCGCATCTGTAGACCTGAAGGACATGTACTTCCACATCTCGATTCTACCTTCTCACAGACCCTTCCTGTGGTTTGCATTCGAGGGTCAGTCATATCAGTACAAGGTCCTCCCTTTCGGCCTGTCCTTGTCCCCTCGCGTCTTCACGAAGGTCGCAGAGGCAGCTCTTGCCCCGTTAAGGGAAGTGGGCATTCGCATTCTCAACTATCTTGACGATTGGCTAATCCTAGCTCACTCTCGGGACATGTTGTGTGCACACAAGGACTTGGTGCTCTCACACCTCAGCCGATTAGGGCCTCGGGTCAACTGGGAAAAGAGCAAGCTCCTCCCAGTTCAGAGCATCTCTTTCCTCAGTTTGGAGTTGGACTCTTTGACAGCGCGCCTCACGAACAAGCGTGCACAGTTGGTGCTGGTCTGTTTGAAGGCATTCAAACAGAAAACAGCGGTTCTACTGAAACTCTTTCAGAGGCTCCTGGGGCATATGGCATCCTCAGCGGTGGCCACCCCGCTTGGGATGATGCATATGAGACCACTTCAGTACTGGCTTCAGACTCGAGTCCCGAGATGGGCATGGTGCTGTGGGACACATCGCTTGGTCATCACTACAGTCTGTCACCAACTTTTCAGCCCTTGGACCGACCTCTCATTTCTACGGGCAGGTGTTCCCCTGGAGCAGGTCTCCAGGTGCGTCGTGGTCACGACAGATGCCTTCAAAACGGGCTGGGGCGCTGTTTGCAATGGGCATGCAGTCGACAGCTTATGGACGGGCCCGCGACTGCATTGGCACAGTCTCCATGTCTGGCCCCTGGACGGGATGTGGAAGACCTAAGCGGTCTACCACCCGCGGTGGTAGACACGACCACTCAGGCTAGGGCCCCCTCTTCGAGGTGCCTGTATGCCTTTAAGTGGCATCTGTTCGCTAAGTGGTGTTTTTCCCAATGGGAAGACCCCCAGAGATGCACAGTCGGATCGGTGCTTTCCTTCCTGCAGGAGAGGTTGGAAGGGCAGCTGTCCCCATCCACCTTGAAGGTGTACATTGCTGCTATAGCAGCACACCATGACACAGTCAATGGTAAGTCCTTAGGGAAGCACGACCTTATCATCAGGTTCCTGAGAGGTGCCAGGAGGCTGAATCCCTCCAGACCGTGCCTCGTTCCCTCATGGGACCTCTCTGTAGTTCTTCAGGGTCTACAGAGAGCCCCCTTTGAGCCTTTGCAGTCAGCTGAGCTTAAGGCACTCTCTTTGAAGACTGCCCTCCTGACTGCGTTCACTTCCAGAGGGTAGGAGACCTGCAAGCGTTCTCTGTCAGCGAAACGTGCCTGGAGTTTGGTCCGGGCTACTCTCATGTGATCCTGAGACCCCGACCAGGCTATGTGCCCAAGGTTTCCACTACCCCTTTTAGGGACCAGGTGGTGAACCTGCGAGTGCTGCCCCAGGAGGAGGCAGACCCAGCCCTGTCATTGCTGTGTCTGGTGTGCACTTTACGCATCTATTTGGATTGCACACAGAGCTTTAGGATCTCTGAGCAGCTCTTTGTCTGCTTTGGTGCACAGCGGAAAGTAAGCACTGTCTCCAAACAGGATCGCCCACTGGCTCATCGATGCCATAGCTATGGCATATCACACCCAGGACGTGCTGCCCCCGGTAGGGCTATGAGCCCATTCTACCAGGGGTGTAGCGGCCTCCTGGGCCCTGGCCAGTGGTGCCTCTCTAACAGACATTTGCAGAGCAGCAGGCTGGGCAACACCCAACACCTTTGCAAGGTTCTACAACCTCCGGGTGGAACCGGTTTCATCCCAGGTAGTGGCACGCAAGACAAGCGGATAAGCTCGGGATAGCTGGCTGGGTGTATCGCTTGCACATAGCACCTTTCACCTCCTCTGAGCTGAAGACGTGCGCCAATAACTCCCAGTAGTGTTCACAAACTATGTTCCCCGGTTGACTTCCTCTGAGCCCTGTGGCAGTCGAGTTTTCGGAGAGACTCACTGCCGGCCCAGTACATGTGCTAACTAAGAGCCCTGTTCTGGGTTAGGTGCTCTGCATGTGGCGGTTCCCTGTAAGGTAACCCCATGCAATGTATATCTTATGCTAATTCATTTCCCTGTTGGCAAACTGCATCTTCCTTGGGCAGAGCCCCTCTGCCACAGTCTCCATGTTTGTAGTAACTCCTCCCCCATTGGGTAGGATCTACCATGAGACTCTCCACATGGTCGGCAAGACATATTTTTTCCACATAAATATCCCCCCCCCTCTCTTTGGGCGAGGTGTGGTCTCCACAGTGTCCTCCCCTTGGGAGGGACACCCCCCGACTAGACCTGGCGGCCCAGTTGGATAATCCCCCTTCTTTTTTAGGGAGTGGAAAAAAAAGAAGGGGAAAAGAGGCCACGACTGGGTTAGCCTGTCTCTATCTTTTGGGTAGTCGACTTGTCCCCAAAGGGCCGTTTGACACTCATAACTATGTTGGGGGAGGTTACGTGTCAGCCTGGTGCGCTGGCTACGAGGCACACAGTGGTCTGCCCGTCACACACCGCCAGTTCACGTAACACCGTTCATCCAGTTGCGGCATTTTGTATAGGGACCCCTAGTGTCACTACATCGACACAATGTCGAGTGACTTGCGTAACCTCCGTTCCCTGATGGAGGGAACGAGACGTTGTGTCCCTCCTACCACAATGCTGAACCACCTGCTGAAATGGCCGGACCTTGTCTCGGCTCCTCAGCATAAAACCTGAATGAGTGGTTGCATATCAGCTTCTTTATTACCCGTATGTCCGGGGGAGTGGCATCCAAATACCACTCACCAATTTTCATTGGCCTTTTATCAAAGACCAGAGGTGTCTCGGCGGGCTCCCAAGAGTGACCCCTAGTGTCACTACATCGACACAACGTCTCATTCCCTCCATCAGGGAACGGAGGTTACGCAAGTAACCAGGACGTTTTTTTATAATGATCATCAAAGGCTGGACAAAATGGAACAACTACTGTATATTACAAAATAAGTAAGAGGACTCCATAATTTGGTGGTTTTATTCTTTTTAATTGTCTGTCCCTTAGAAAGCCTATCTGACACAATTAGGCTAGCAGGGGCGTTCAGCCAGCCTTTGATGTGGAATACATCTAAAGTGGAAGATGAGATCTTCAACCAGAGTATGCTTTTCTGATTTGGTAATGTTAAGGTATCACCTCTGCTACAATTGCCCACAGCTTTCCTAAGCCCTAGAACAGGAGACTCCTGCCTGTCAGCTGAAGTGCCATTTAACAGGAGCCTTGATTTTTACCATATGGTCACAAAAACTGAAAATGTAGACGGTGACAGTCTTAACCGATTTGTCTATCTAAATCTGTTGGATCAAATTAACTGTTGATGTCCTACTAAATGTAATTTAGGTTCCCTCTCTGTCACTCACTCGATGTTGTGTCAGTGTAGTGACACTAGGGGTTCGCTCTTGAGAGCCCCAATCACCTTTGCTTTATTCAGAAAAGACCAATGAAAACTGGCAAGTGGAATTTGCATGCCACTCTCCGCCCCGGACATACGGGTATAAAAGGAGATGGTGTGCACCACTCATTCAGACTTGTTCTTCAGAGCCGAGCACATGTTTGTTCGTCCCGTCACCTTGCTATCAATGCTCAGCGGTCACCCTCGCATGGGCAAGTGTTGTACTTCCCCTGGGCGCTTCGGCAGCTGAGTCCACAGGTGTGCAAAAAAAAGAGTATATTTAAAAGAGTATATTTTCTTTAAAAGAGCAAACGATTGCCATCTTTTTAAAGATGTCCTTTCGCCTTTGTGCTACTGGGTGTGGCTGTTATCTCTCCCCACTGGATGGTCACTGAGTGCTTGGGTTGCCAACACGCCGAGGCAGATTTTTGTGGATGGGTCATGTTTTCACTGTGAGAACTTGCCCATGAGAACGTTGCAGTCGCAGCTCTCTTTCTTCTCCGTGAAGCAGAGAGCCACCGCGGCTGCTTTCCGACCTGGTCCATCCTGCGTTGAAACTCAGGCAGCTAGGTCGGCAAGCACCATGGGTGATTTGGATGTGGATATGGGAGCTTCTCCACCGGCTCAGTTCCCGTGGACCTCCCATCCGCCAGCACGCTCATTCTGCCCGGTAGAGTTCACAAGCAAGGCAGGCGGTCCACCTCAGGGTGGATTTAATGTCTCGTTTGCAGCTCGCAACAAGGATGAGTTATCGGTTGCAGCATCAGAGGGTGGGCTCCTGCTTTCGGAAGTGGATGAATCTACTGAGCTCCTGTTCTCGGGCAGTGGAGCTCAGGACGAAGTGGATGCTGAGTTGGCAGCCGTGCTTGCCCAGGCAGCTGCGAACATCGGGCTTGAGTGGAACCCTCCGCCCTGCGCTGAGCGTTCGCGGCTGGATGATTGGTTTCTGGGCTCAGAGCGTGGCTCACAGCCATGCCCTGCCCCGGTTCCTTTCTTCCCGGAAGTGCACGAGGAGCTTGCGAAGTCGTGGAAGGCGCCTTTCTCCACCCGTACACACTTAGTGAGCTCATCCACCATGTCGAGCTTCCCCATATTGTGCATGCCGTGGTGGTGCACCTGTGCCCGCAGGGCGCAGCCACGTGGAGGAACCAACCAAGGCTCCCTTCCCAGGCGTGTACGTTTGCTTCGTCATTAGTGGTGAAGGCTTACAATGCCATGGGTCAGGCCGCCTCCGCCCTGCACGTCATGGCCATCCTGCAGCTTCACCAGGCCAATGCGCTTAAAGATCTGCACGAGGGTAGAAACGACCCAGGGCTCATGCAGGAACTGTGCACCATAACCGACCTCACTCAACGAGCGATGAAAGTCACGGCGCGCACCCTTGGTCGGACGATGTCCACTTTGATGGTCCAAGAGCGACACCTGTGGCTCAACCTTGCGGAGATGCGTGGCGCCGAGCAGGTCCACTTTCTCGATGCACCTGTCTCCCAAGGGGGGCTCTTTGGCGACACTGTCGAGGACTTCGCTAAAATAAAAAAAGAGAAAAAAGAAAATCAGTTCTCGACGGTGAAGCAGCAGACGGAGGCCATTAAACACATCCTGCCGCGGCACGACTCAGCCGCCTACTGGCCTCTGAAGTCCCGCGCCCTGTCTGCCACTCGCCAAGGCTGTTCTCCTGCTGTGTCGGCCCTGGCTCCCCAAAAAAAAAAAATGCCCACTAGGAACCCCAGACGGGCTTCGAGGCGGCCCTGGGACAGGCAACCCAGGGACAAGGTTGCTGACTCTGACTGGCCTGACCCAGGTAAGCATACAGGCTCCACTCCCGCCCCTGGGCCAGCATGAGGTCAGTAACTTCACAACATCACCAGGTGCCTTCTGGGCCCCGGCACCCAGTTTGTCAGTAAAAGAGCAGTTTCCTCATTCCCTGGGTCATTCTCCAATGCTCACGATGGTCAGGCGCTGGTAGTCTTTCCAGTCAATGAGTGGGACGCGAGTATCTCATGTTCCCTTGTTTTCCGTCAAAGGAAAGCTGGCAAACAGGTAAGTACAGTGGTTCTTGGGGCCTGCCGCCCGCCCCAGCCACTGGCCACTGTTGCAGGCTCGCAGGGCAGCACGCCTCCCCCGGACGATCTTCCCTGTGGGACATCTGCTCTACCTCGCTGTGAATCACCCACCCCTGGTGTGATAAATCCTATCGTTCCTCCTACTGCCATTAGCACAGAGGCTGGAAGCCTGGTTAGCGCTTTCCAGCCCGTCACAATGGCTCATCAGGATGATCCGGCTCAGCTACACGATCCAGTTTGCCAGACGACCACCCAGGTTCAGTGGCGTCCTCTCCACCATGGTGCGAGGTGAGGATTCCTCAGTCCTTCGGGCAGAGGTTGCCACCCTTTTGGCAAAGGGAACGATAGAACCCATCACCTTAGCAGAGTTGCACAAGGACTTTTACAGCCCTTATTTTATCGTGCCCAAGGGGGGGGGTTGCACCCAATCCTGGATCTGCGTGCCTTGAACAGAGACTTACACAGGCTTCCATTCAAGATGTTGATGCAGAAGCGCGTCCTAAAGTCTGTACGACATCGGGATTGGTTCGTGGCCATCGACCTGAAGGATGCGTACTTTCACGTATCGATCCTTCCTCGACACAGACCCTTTCTTCGGTTTGCCTTCGAGGGACAAGCATACAAGTACAAGGTCCTCCCTTTCAGTCTGTCCCTGTCCCCTCATGTCTTTACTAAAGTCGCTGGCTAAGGGAAAAGGGCATTTGCAACCTCAATTATCTCGATGACTGGCTGATCCTAGCTCACTTGGGAGATCTATTGTGTGCGCACAGGGACCTTGTACTTCTGCACCCTGAGCAACTGGGGCTTCAGGTCAACTGGGAAATGAGCAAGCTCATCCCTGCGCAGAGCATCTCTTTTCTCGGTATGGAGTTGGACTCGGTCACTATGATGGCACGCCTTACGAGCGTGCACAGTCGGTGCTGGGACCGCTCCAGCACTGGCTACTGACTTGAGTCCTGAGGTGGGCATGGCGCCACGGCACCCAGAGCCTGACTACCATGCCACGGTGCCTTCAAACTTTCAGCCCTTGGTCAGATCTGGCATTTCATAGGGCAGGGGTTCCCTTAGAGCAGGTCTTGAGGCGCGTCATGGTTACGACGGATGCCTCAAATTCGGGCTGGGGTGCCGTGTGCAACAGGCAGGCATTATTGGGGCTCTGGACAGGGTTCCACCTGCAATGGTACATCAGCTGCCTAGAGTTGCTAGTGGTATCACTGGCCCTGCGGAGGCTTCAGCCATTAATTCAGGGCAAGCATGTGTTGGTCCAGACAGACAACACAGTGACTGTGGCGTACATAAACAGCCAGGGTGGCGTACTTGCCCGCCACCTCCTCCTCTGGAGTCAGCAGACATTGAAGTCTCTGTGAGCCATTCACCTCCCTGGCGTCCTCACCCGTGCAACGGATGCGCTTTCATGGCAGATAACGCTCCACAGAAAATGGAGACTCCACTCCCATGCAGTCCAGCTAATTTGGGAGAGATTCAGGGAAGGGGCAGGTGGACCTGTTCACCTCCCGAGAGTCCTCTCACTGCACCCTTTGGTACTCCCTGTCCGAGACTTCCCTCGGCAGGGATGCCTGGGCGCACAGCTGGCCTCGGGGGCTGTGTAAGTATGTGTTTCCCCTAGTGAGCCTCATTGCACAGACGTTGCGCAAAGTCAGGGAGGACGAGCAACAAGTCCTGATGGTTGCACCGTACTGGCCCAGCAGGACTTGGTTCTCAGACCTGATGTTCCTGGCAGTAGCCCCTCCCTGGCGCATTCCCCTGAGGCGGGACATTCTCAGTCAGGAGCAGGGAACACTCCGGCACCCATGGCCAGATCTCTGGAATCTCCACGTCTGGCTCCTGGACGTGACTCGGAGGACCTAGCAGGCCTTCCACCAGAGGTGGTACACACGATCACTCGGGCCAGAGCCCCCTTCATGATGTGGCTGTATGCTCTGAAGTGGCATCTCTTCCTGTGGGGAAGATCCACAGAGATGTGCAGTCGGGTCTGTGTTGTCCTTCAGGAGGGGCTGAAGAGACAGCTGTCTCCATCTACCCTGGAGGTGTACGTGGCTGCTATAGCAGCATATCACGATACACTGGATGGGAGACCTTCACGGCAGCACGACCTGATCACCAGGTTCCTCAAAGGCGTGAAGAGATTGAATCCCCCTAGAATGGACCTGCCTTACAGAGAGCCCCCTTTGAGCCCCTGGAGCAGGCCGAGCTCAGCACTTTGTCACTGAAGACGGCCCTCCTGGTGGCGCTTACTCCTATCAAGAGGGTTGGGGACCTGCAGGCGCTCTCTGTCACCAGCAAATGCCTGGAGTCCGGGCTGGCACACTCTCACGTGATCCTGAGACCCCGGCCCGGTTACATGCCCAAAGATCCCACCACTCCCTTCCAGTGCCAGGTGGTGAACCTGCAAGTGCTCCCTTCAGAGGAGGAAGACCCGGCCTTGTCGTTGCTGTGTCTGGTTCTATCTGGACTGCACACAGAACTTTAGATGCTCGGAGCAGCTCTTTGTCTGCTTTGGAGGGCAGTGGAAGGGGAAAACAAGGATGCCCCATTGGATTGTGGATGCCATTTCTCTGGCTTAACAATCACAAGGCCTGCTGTGCCCTTTGGGACTCTGGACACACTCCACCAGAGGTGTTGTGTCCTCCTGGGCACTGGCAAGGGGCGCCTCTCTAGCAGACATATAGCAGAGCAGCAGGTTGGGCTACACCCAATAACTTTGCTAGGTTCTACAACCTGCGCATAGAACCGGTTTCAACCTGAGTGTTACGGGGTGACAACAGGTAGGCCGGGCAGCCAGTCGGGTGTATCACTTGCGTTGCGCCTTTCCCCTTTTTTAAGGTGATAATGTGTGCTGTCTCATCCACAACAGTTCCCCATAAGTGGTGAACATTGGACGCCTCTTTAATTCTTTAATCACTATTCGGTGGTGAAGTCGGCGGAGGAGTAACGCCACCAGGCCCAGTACTCGTGGTATGCCCCTTTTCAGGTGAGCTTGTGTACTTGGGTTCAGTGCTCCATATGTGGTGATTCCCCCCTCAGTAATCCCGTATGATGCATTTCCACTGTTCGGTTTCCCCTCAGGTGAACCCTGTGTTTCCCCTCGTCAGAGCTCCGCTCTGCCTCGGCCACTGTTGCTGTGTACCCTCTCCGTTGATAGGGTCCTCCCCAGTGGCATCATTCCATATGTGAACTTCCCCGTCGGTAAGTCCATGTGAGGTATTCTCCACATATTAACCTCCCTCCGGTAGGATGTGGTCTCCATAGTGCTCTCCCTCCTGGAGAGGGAAGGGCACTTCCCCAGCGCTATTCTAGCAGGTGCTCAGCGGGAAATTACTTCATACAAAAATCAGGAAATGCCACCGCCTGTAGCCTCCTCAGGTAAGTGCCTCCTCCCACCCTTATCGGGACCAGGGAGACTCCTTACCTAACTCACTGGAAGATCACGATGTGGTCGAGTGCTCGCTGCGAGGCACACAGCAGCCTGCCCATGTCCGCTCCTCCGTACCTCGTGACACGGTTCAGTGCCTGCGGAATTTCGTATATGGGAACCCCTAGTGTCACTACATCGACACAACGTTGAGTGAGTGACAGACAGGGAACATCTTGGTTACTGATGTAGCCTCTGTGTCCCTCCTGCCGCGGCGCTGAACCGACCACTGACATGGCCGGGACTCTTTCTCGGCTCCTCAGCACAACTCTGAATGAGTGGTGCACACCATCTCCTTTTATACCCGTATGTCCGGGGCGGAGAGTGGCATGCAAATTTCACTCGCCAATTTTCATTGACCTTTTCTAAATAAAGCAAAGGTGATTGGGGCTCTCAAGAGCGAACCCCTAGTGTCACTACATCAACACAACATCTCATTCCCTCTATCAGGGAACAGAGGTTACATCAGTAACCAAGACTTTATGGATGGTTAGGATTTAAGGTTTATATATAGGTCAGGTCTATACACTGGATACTGAACCAAAACACACACACACTGAAAGAAAAAGCTATTAAAGCTGCACTATAGAACTTTGAGCTCTTTAGCGACATCTGTGTTTGAAACCTAAAATTGCAAGCAACTTGCAGAGGAACGTTTTACTTTAGTTTTGTTTCAGCACTGCTCTTCTGGTGGATGAATCTCATTGTTTGTGGTTACCTGTTTTGCCTGTGATCACTCAGAGATATTTACCTGCAGAGCCGGAGTCATAATGTGCTATTTTCATGTTGATATTATGTTATTCGTTTAAACATTTATAACCAAGATATTACTTACTTTGAGGAAGATAAACAACACTCTTAATTACATATTTTAATATTATTGTTCAAGTGTTTTATCCACTATCCATTCATATTTTTATTGCACTACACATTACAATTTAATGGCTTATGAGTTCAATTAAAGACACGTATTTTTATATTAGAATCTACAACCTAAGTAGACAATGCAAGTGAACCTTTATAGTATAATAGTAGGTCTATGCATTGCAAATAATAAAACTGTAATATAACAATACAAAACGAGGATTCAGTTTTTAAAATTTGCTAAAAGACTGAGAAATTTCAGTTATCACAGCCTCTGATGTAATATGTAAGAAGAGTTTGCATTTTGCGCGGGTAAGTTCCAAGTTACGCGGGATCTCTATCCGATCACACTGGAGACGCATTTGAGTGCAAGTGTAAATGAGATCCAGCTAAATTTGATCCAGTTACTATCCAGATACAAAATACATGTTAATGCCAGGTGTAAAGGGGGCTTTAGATATGTTTAAACATCTGCTATAAGGAAAACATGGTTAGTGTCTATACACTGATTTATTACTCCAAAAATACTTTTACCTTACACTTGCTTGCCACTTTTCAACCATTAGGTCTTCATCTGACAAAATTATTAATTTTTCATTTATCTGCTAAAAGGGCAAGCCAAGAGCTTGTGCATTTCTGTGACTGGGGTAAAATAAAAAAGATAATAGCGGCACATGCTTAGAGACACACATTTAGGCAATCTCGAAACTGCAGCAATGTTATAAGATACATTGCCTAAATCAGTACATTAATAAACATTAGTACATTAGAAGTTACAGTAACTTCACAGGAAAAAATAAGAAACTTATAAACACATTCTGATCTGAAAACATATATATATATATATATATATATATACACAGCCATCATATAAACGTGATCTTCCCATGCACGCAGTCACGTCTACTGATTAGGTGCAGCTGCTGTTTTCATTAACACAAACAGTCTTTTCAGGCATATAATATGTTTGTTTTCTGAATTGTTTTCTGAATTATCACACTCTGGCTCATCCTTGGGAGCAATTTCCAAATTACAAACAATAGTACGCAAGTATAAGCACCATGGGACCGTGCAGCCATCATACCGCTCAGGAAGGAAACGCATTCTGTCTTCTGTCTTTAGTTTGGTGTGAAAATTGCAAATCAATCCCAGAACAACAGCAAAGGACCTTGTGAAGATGCTGGATGAAACAGGCAGACAAGTATCTGTATCCACAGTAAAACAAGTCCTATATCAAAATAAACTGAAAGGCTACTCAGCAGGGAAGAAGCCACTGCTCCAAAACCGCCATAAAAAGCCAGACTACAGTTTGCAAGTGCAAATGGGGAGAACAATCTTCCTTTTTGGAGAAAAGTCCTCTGGTCTATTGAAACAAAAATTTAACTGTTTGGCCACAATGACCATTGTTATGTTTGGAGGAAAAAGGGTGAGTCTTGCAAGCCAAGGAACACCATCCCAACCGTGAAGCATGGAGATGGCAGCATCATGTTGTGGGGGTGCTTTGGTGCAGGAGGGACTGGTGCATTTCACAAAATAGATGGCATCACGAGGAAGGAAAATTATGTGGATATATTTAAGCAACATCTCAAGACATCAGCCAGGAAGTTAAAGCTTGGTTGCAACTGGGTCTTCCAAATGGACAATGACCCCAAGAATACTTCCAAAGTTGTGGCAAAATGGCTTAAGAACAACATAGTCAAGGTATTGGAGTGGCTATCACAAAGCCCTGACCTCAATCCAATAGAAAATTTTTGGGCAGAACTGAAAAAGAGTGTGCGAGCAAGGAGGCCTACAAACCTGACTCTTTGTCTGGAAGAATGGGCCAAAATTCCAGCAACTTCTTGTGAGAAGCTTGTGGAAGGCTACCCAAAATGTATGACCCAAGTTAAACAATTTAAAGGCAATGCTACCAAATACTAACAAAGTGTATGTAAACTTCTGACCCATTGGGAATGTGATGAAAGAAATAAAAGCTGAAATAAATCATCCTCTCTACTATTATTCTGACATTTCACATTCTTAAAATAAAGTAGTGATCCTAACTGACCTAAGACAGGGAATGTTTTCTACAATTAAATGTCAAGAATTGAGAAAAACTGAGTTTAAATGTATTTGGCTAAGGTGTATGTAAACTTCTGAAATCAACCGTAGGTAAATGAATAATATATATATATATATATATATATATATATATATATATATATATATATATATATATATATATATAATATATATATATATATATATATATATATACATGGCTGTGAAAAAGTATTTGACACCCATCCTGATTTACTCTGTTTTTCTGTATATTTCATACTAAATTTCAAAAATTCAAACAAAATCAAACATAAAGCAAAGGCAATCTGAGTAAATACAAAATACAGTTTTTAAATGATAATGTTATTTATTGAAGCAAAAAAGTTATCCAAAACCAACTGGGCCTGTGTGAAAAAGTAATTGCCCCCTTAGTTACTAAATCCTCAAATCTATGAAACTGCATTCATAATAGGGTTCAGCTTGACTAGACATGCCCAGTCCTGATTATTGCCAGCCCTGTTTAATTAAATCAGCACCTAAATATAAATTTTTCAGCAGCATGAAGTTGGCTAAAAGGTCTCACCCAGTTGCCCACCATGCCAAGGTCGAAATAAATTCCAGAAATGATGAGGAAAAAGGTGATTGAAATACATCAGTCTAGGAAGGGTTACAAAGCTATTTCAAAGGCTCTGGGACTCCAAAGAACCACAGTGAGAGCCATTATCAACAAATGCAGAAAACTTGGCACAGTAGTGAACTTTCCCAGAAATGGCTGACCTTCCAAAATTCCTCCAAGAACATAGCAATGACTCATCCAGGAAGTCACAAAAAAGCCAAGGACAACATCCAAGGAACTGCAGGCCTCTCTCGCATCAATAAAGGTCACTGTTCATGACTCCACTATCAGGAAGACACTGGCCAAAAATGCCATCAAAGGAAGAGTGGCGAAGCGAAAACCTCTGCTAACCCAGAAGAACATTAGGCTAGTCTGAATTTTGCCAAAACACACCTTGATGATCCTCAAACTTTTTTTGAGAATGTTCTGTGGACTGAGTCGAAAGGGGAACTGTTTGGAAGACAAGGGTCCCATTACATCTGGCGTAAATCAAACACAGAATTCCACAAAAAAAAAAAACAAATAAAAAAAAAAACATCATACCTACGGTCAAGCATGGTGGAGGTAGTGTGATGGTGTGGGGATGCTTTGCTGCTCAGGGCCAGAGCGACTTGCAATAATTGAGGGAAACTAGAATTTTCTGGTAGAAAACAGAATTCATAAGGAGAACGTCCGTGGTCTAAAGGTCATCAGTCCGTGAGTTGAAGCTCGAGCGCAACTGGATTATGCAGCAAGACAATTATCCAATAATAGGAGTAAATCCACCTTTGGAGTGGCCTACTCAAAGTTCTGTCTTGAATCTGATTGAGATGCTGTGGCATGACCTGAAACGGGCTGTTCATGCACAAAAACCCTCCAATAAGGCTCAACTAAAGCAGTTCTGCAAAGAAGAGTGGGTTAAAATTCCACCACAGCATTGTGAAAGACTGATCTCCAGTTATCGGAAGCATTTGGATGCAGTTGTTGCTGCTAAAGGTGGCACAACCAGCTATTAAGTTCAAGGGGGCAGTTATTTTTTATATGGGTGATATAGGTGTAGGATAACTTTTCTGTTTCAATAAAAAATATATACACTGGCGGCCAAAATTTTGGAATAATGTACAGATATTGCTCTTATGGAAAGAAATTGTTACTTTTATTCACCAAAGTTGCATTCAACTGATCACAATGTATAGTCAGGACATTAATAACATGAAAAATGACTATTACAATTTGAAAAAAAAAAATATTCAGAACTTCTTAAACCACTTCAAAGACTTCTCATCAAAAAATCCTCCACGTGCAGCAATGACAGCTTTGCAGATCCTTGGCATTCTAGCTGTCAGTTTGTCCAGATACTCAGGTGACATTTCATCCCACGCTTCTTTTAGCACTTGCTATAGATGTGGCTGTCCTGTTGGGCACTTCTCACACAGCTTACAGTCTAGCTGATCTCACAAATGCTCAGTGGGGTTAAGATACATAACACTCTTTTCTGTGTTTATTTGCCCACTCTAACCTTTTCTTTTTTCTTTTTTTTTTCTGTTTCAAAAGTGGCTTTTTCTTTACAATTCTTCCCATAAGGCCTGCACCCCTGAGTCTTCTCTTTACTGTTGTACATAAAACTGGTGTTGAGCGGGTAGAATTAAATGAAGCTGTCAGCTGAGGACATGCGAGGCGTCTATATCTCAAACTAGAGACTCTGATGTACTTATCCTCTTCTTTAGTTGTATCTGGGCCTTCCACATCTCATTCTGTCCTTGTTAGAACCCGTTGTCCTTTGTCTTTGAAGACTGTAGCGTACACCTTTGTATGAAATCTTCCATTTTTTGGCAATTTCAAGCATTGTATAGCCTTCATTCCTCAAAACAATGATTGACTGACTAGTTTCTAGAGAAAGCTGTTTCTTTTTTGCCATTTTTACCTAATATTGACCTTAAGACATGCCAGTCTATTGCATACTGTGGCAACTCAAAAACAAACACAAAGACAATGTTAAACTGTGCTTTCAACTGTGTTTGTTATAATGGCAAGTTATTTTCAAGTACCAAATTAACAATTTTGCATGATTACTCAAGGATAAGGTGTTAGAGTGATGGCTGCTGGAAATGGGGCCACTCAAGGTTTGATAAAAAATTATTTTCTTTTTTTGTTTGTTTTTTTTTTTTGTTGTTGTTTTTTGATGTTGCTGTTTTTTACATCAGTAATGTCCTGACTATACTTTGTGATCAGTTGAATGCCACTTTGGTGAATTTAAGTACCAATTTCCTTCCGAAACAGAAAAATCTGTAGATTATTCCAAACTTTTGGCTGCCAGTGTATATATATATTTTAAAACTTTATCTTGTGTTTACTCAGGTTGCCTTTGTTTTATGTTATATCTCATTTGAAGATCTAGAACAATTTTGTATGAAAAATACAGAAAAATAGAAGAAATCAGGAAGGGGGCAAATAATTTTTCACAGCACAGTGTGTGTGTGTGTGTATATATATATATATATATATATATATATATATATATATATATATATATATATATATACATACACAATATTAGGCAGGTGGTTTTAATGTTGTGGCTGATCGGTGTGTGTGTGTAAGTCCCTCTCGTGCCACCAAAACAGCGGCAACCCGCATCTCAAAATAGCATTTCGAACCAGTCTGGCCATTCTCTGTTGACCTCTCTCATCAACAAGGCATTTTCATCCACAGAACTGCCCCTCTCTGGAAGTTTTTTTGTTTTTAACACCATTCTGAGTAAATTCTAGAGACTGTTGTGTTTGAAAATCCCAAGAGATCAGCAGTTACAGAAATACTCAAACCAGCCTGTCTGGCACCAACAATCATCCATGCGATTATCTAATCAACCAATCATGTGGCAGCAGTGCAGTGCATAAAATACGGGTCAGGAGCTTCAGTTAATGTTCACATCAACCATCAGAATGGGGAAAAAATGTGATCTCAATGATTTAGACCATGGCATGATTGTTGGTGCCAAATGGGCTGGTTTGAGTATTTCTGTATCTGCTGATCTCCTGGGATTTTCACGCACAACAGTCTCTAGAATTTACTCAGAATGGTGCCAAAAAAAAAAAAAAAAAACATCCAGTGAGTGGCAGTTCTGTGGACAGATATGCCTTGTTGATGAGAGAGGTCAACAGAGAATGGCCAGACTGGTTCGAACTGACAAAGTCTACGGTAACTCAGATAACCGCTGATATATATATATAAAAAGCTGAAGACATTTTCTCATGAAATAAGATGTGAAATAGATTACAACTACAGAAATATTCTATCTTCCAGAATCCAGGGCTCATGGATATGTTAATGTGCACAGCACCTGCACATTGAAATATGATGCATGCACACACTCACACATTTTTTTTTTTTTAAATGGATGAGAGGGTGCCATCGCCTTCCCAAAACCCAGCAAGCCAGATGGATCCAATATCATCCCCTCCAACACTTGTCAGACGAGTGCTTACAGTCTTCACAGACCAGTAATCTTGTGAAACCGAAGCAGGTTACTGCTGGCATCATGTGTCACTTTGGGTAAAGTTGCTATTGATTTTCATCCATTTCTTTCTTTCCTCTGTCGGAGGAGGGGGAGGAGTATGTTGCTGTCATTACCAGCTGTGGTGGCTCAAAATTCTCAGCTGCATGTGTGAGAGACGTCTTGTCTAATGGCTGAGTATGTTGCCCTCTGAAGCCTGTTATCATTGTCACAAAAGAGCCTAATAATCGAGATTTCATTTATGGCTCTTGTTTCTTTTCAGATGATACGCTGGCATCCCAAAGGAAATACACCCCTATTACTGCAGTCATAAATGACATGTATTAAATTATAAAAACGCCCATATTTTTCTCGCTAGATAGGACTTTTCAGATTATTACTCTAAGGACTTTGAAATAGTGAGTGAATGATATTTTGTTTCTCTCTCTGAAGTTGTGGCCCCAATTTTTTTGCTTCTCTCTCTCTTTAGCTCTGTGAAGAAAGCTGTGACCAGGCATTTGCAGCTAAGAAATGTGTAATGACATGTGGGACATGTGAAATACGATTCCGTCACACAAGAATAAAATGGGGGGCAAGGAGTTCACCGTTTCTTAATTAGTTTGTAGTATAAGCATAATTATATCAGAATTTTAAAATGCACTTAAGGCATTCCTCTCTCTATTCAGATCTAGTTCAAGGATGTCCTGCAGTTACACTGTAAAATCATCCAGTGTTAATCGACTGCCATAATGTAATTACTCTTTGTACACACACACAATGAATAGCCATTTACAAGGCCAGAGGTGCTGGCAGCCATTCAACTGGTGCATATGTAAAGGCTGACGAAACTTGTGCAACTTTACTGTAAAGGATGATCAATACCTGCATTGTGTTTAGTCTCTAGTAAGACTACAGAGCCTTTAAAGAAATACACAACAAAGAATGGAGTTCTTCTTTGACCACCTCCTCCTGTGCCCATAGCTTTGAATTTCAAGCATCTTTGAGAAAGTCTCTCTGCGTTTTACTCTGGAATGTTATAACAAATAATCAACTTAGAAAATATACTCAATAATAGGATTCAATCCAATTTAATGCTTGTGCAGTTCACTCAGAGGCTGATGATGTAATCTCTTGCCCACTCTATTGCTAAATCTGTCAATAAATAAATAACCTGTCAGGGAGAACTTGGAAATTGTTAGTTAGACTTGGGTTATTCAGGTGGTTATTGGACATACGAGAGCAGATAAGTGCATATATAACAAATGCCTTTGCCAAGAAAAGAAGGAAGGAGGCAAAGGAGAAATTATTCAGTTTGAACTTAAGGAATGTTTTACTTGGTACTTTTAGTAGCTTGAAAAAGGTGGTGTAAAATTCTTAAAATAGATTGCTATGCACGTGTACAATATATTCTTATTACTTATGTTATGTAAATGAAAAACAGTGATTAAGCAACCAAAAATAATGTTTAAGATCCTATACTTTACCTTATATTTCTCAGATTTTTCATCTGCTTGCAATTTTATAACATCTCCCCTCAAGGTTAAAAAGTGAAATGTCATCCACGTCTGTACTCTCAGCTGTCATTGGTATTCTGCCAGAAGAGAGAATGATGGGAGGTGTCTATTGCTATATTAGACGTGTAATTTAGAGTGGACACAATCCAGTTGGCTATCCATTCAGAAGTTGCCTGGTATGACATTTTTGTTCTGTGTATTCTCTTTTTACAGTCTTTCAAATTTCACAACTGTCACACTGCCAATCTGGCTTCTGTGTGGTGAGGGTCGTACAAATGTACTTCTGTTTGCATCACTGCATTGTATAATCTATAAAAGCAATAAGAAAGGAAAATACAGCCTCCCCTGTGTAAAGCTGGCACCAAAGAATTTGCTATTTCTTTGCAAATATTTACCTTCAACAAAATGATCTTTGCTAAGCGTCCAAGTAATCAGCAGTTTGGGAGCAGAGTCATGTCTCTTTAGGCATAATGTGACATAATGTGCCAGGCGCTGCCACCATCTCAAAAATACACAAACACACACTTGCCTGTGTTACAGGTCCCATGCATAGGACCTGAGTGTCAGATACATTTTCCAGAGAAATCAGGAGAAAAGAAGACAAGACACAAATAAGTGGCTTTCCTCAGGCGTGGCTTATCAGCGTCTCAATTAAACTAATTCAATTTTTTTTTTTCTCTTAATGTGAAAAATATGTCATCTTTATAAAAAAAAAAAGCATATTTCACAATTACTATTTATCAGTTTCTTCACAATCCACCCTGATTAAGTATCACTTTCTTTTACAACTTCACCACATGTGAATAATCATCACATTTGTAAATCACACACACACATATACATATATATATATATATATATATATATATATATACAGGCGTAAGTTTAATCAGTCCAGGTAAGGTAATTCCTGATGTTGTTCCAACAATGCAAAAATCACTTACCAATTTACTTGAAGTGAAAATCAGTCCTCCTTTCCTGTTAATTAAGCAATCACACGGTCATGCAGAATCTCAGGTTTTTAAATCCATAAGGATCTCTTTCTCAATGGCAATACCAGCAGTGGTGACAGCCGACTTGTCAGACAGCTTGATCTTACGCTTTTCGCTCTTGAATTACATACATCACTTAAAGCATGAATGCATCACTCAAGGCCAGCTAGAAGGCCTCGACCGGGACATATCCTAAAGATCACACCCACCAAGAACAAATAAATCAGTCTGACTGGCTGACAGTCTGACTTTAGTTGCTCATTTATTTGCACTGTTGAGGGATTCTGTAGAAATTCTGAAGGCCTGACGGGGTGGAGCTCAAACTCACACGATGCTTCGGGCATGTGATTTGTGAAACAGTTGTCACACTTTGCTTATAAGCATCAAGGAATAAATTCTGACAGGATAAACTTTTAGTTTTTCTCTATTTGTTTGTAGATTAACTAAGAGTGGAAAGTGATTAAAAATACATAAGCAAAAAGGTGATTGAGAATGAAAAATATGTATTTATTTGGCATGTTAGGCCAGCAGAGAAGGCTTTGCTGGCCCTGAGAATTTGCCACTGATATATATATATATATATATATATATATATATATATATATATATATATATATATATATATATGTATACAGTTGAAGTTAGAAGTTTACATACACTTAGGTTCAAGTAATTAAAACTCATTTTTTTAACCACTCCACAGATTTAATATTAGCAAACTATAGTTTTGGCAAGTTGTTTAGGACATCTACTTTGTGCATGGCATAAGTAATTTTTCCAACAATAGTTTACAGTCAGATTGTTTCACTTTTAATTGAATATATCACAATTCCAGTGGGTCAGAAGTTAACAATGCCTTTAAGCAGCTTGGAAAATTCCAGAAAATGATGTCAAGCCTTTAGACCAGTGGTTCCCAACCCTGTTCCTGGAGGCACCCCAACACTACATATTTTGGGTATCTCCCTAATCAAAACACACCTGATTCAACTCATCAGCTCGTTAGTGGAGACTCCAAGACCTGAACTGGGTGTTTCAGAAAAGGGAGATATACAAAATGTTCAGTGTTGGGGGACCTCCAGGAACATGGTTCATCTGTACAAACAAAAGTACTTAAGTATAAGTACCATAGGACCATGCAGCCATCATACCGCTCAGGAAGGAGACACATTCTGTCTTCTGTCTTCTGTCTCTAGTTTGGTGTAAAAAGTGCAAATCAATCCTAAATCAACAGCAAAGGACCTTGTGAAGATGCTGGAGGAAACAGGTAGACAAGTGTAATGGGGTAAAAGGGAAAGCAGGAAGCGAGAACCGGGTGAAGCATCAAAGTAATATTTAATTAAACAAAAAGACCCAAACATAAACACAAATGCACACAGGACAGCTGCCTGTAGCTCTCTATCTCCCGAACTGCTGCATCTCGCCACACTTATCCCTCTCCTCGACTGATTAGCCTGATTGGGGGCCGGGCGTGTGTAGTCACGGCCCAGCCCCGCCCTCCTCCTCATCACAACAAGTATCTATATCCACAGTAAAACGAGTCCTATATCGACATAACCTGAAAGGCTGCTCAGCAAGGAAGAAGCCACTTCTCCAAAACTGCCATAAAAAAGCCAGAATACAGTTTGCAAGTGCACATGGGGACAAAGATCTTACTTTCTGGAGAAATGTCCTCTGGTCTAATGAAAAAAATAATTGAACTGTTTGGCCAAAATGACCATCGTTATGTTTGGAAGAAAAAGGGTGAGGCTTGCAAGCCGAAGAACACCATCCTAGCCGTGAAGCATGGGGGTGGCAGCATCATGTTGTGGGGGTGCTTTGCTGCAGGAGGGACTGGTGCATCATGATGAAGGAAAATTATGTGGCCATATTGAAGCAACATCTCAAGACATCAGCCAGGAAGTTAAAGCTCGGTTGCAAATGAGTCTTCCAAATGGACAATTACCCCAAGCATACCTCCAAATTTGTGGCAAAATGGCTTAAGGACAACAAAGTTAATGTGTTCAATCCGATAGAAAATTTTGTTCAGAACTGAAAAAGCATGTGCAAGAAAGGAGGCCTACAAACCTGACTCAGTTACACCAGTTCTGTCTGGAGGAATGGGCCAAAATTCCAGTAACTTATTGTGAGAAACTTGTGGAAGGCTACCCAAAATGTATGACCCAAGTTAAACAATTTAAAGGCAAAGCTACCAAAAACTAACAAAGTGTATATAAACTTCTGACCCACTGGGAATGTGATGAAATAAATAAAAGCTGAAATATATCATTCTCTCTACTATTTTATTATATATATATATATATATATATATATATATATATATATATATATATATATATATAATTCACTCAAATGCTTTAATATTAAATGATGACCCACAAAGTTAGCCATTTTTAGGGTTTTCCTCTGTGAACAATGCTTAAATATAACTGTGCTTGGTGTATGTACAACTCTGTAACGTTTGACGTCACTGTACAACAGTTACACCATTAGAATTGTAATCTGACATTAAACATAACATTTGTACAGAAATAACCACTGAAAACTTAATTCAAACATGTGATTTAAATAAACAACATATTACAAAACATATGTTGAGCTGTTTCACTACTTAAACAAAAACTGAGCCGAAAATAATCTCAAAATACAATGGCTAAGGGGCTGGCGCAGTTTTGGCCCATTCACTTGCATTGAACGACCGTTACAATTGCTCTGTTATACTCATTACAACGGGGGAAACTCAAACTTTAAAAAACTTGACATCTTTTAAACTAACTAATTCTTTGGCATGAAACCCAAAGAAGATGAAGATTAACATGTTTTGACATGAGAAATGTTGTATTTTACAACTCTGGCATATAACATGCCTGAGAAATCAGAAGAAAAGAAGACAAGACACAAATTAGTGGCTTTCCTGAGGCGTGGCTTGTCAACATCTGAGGGCTGAAATTTCGTGTGCCACTAACATCCTAAGCAGTGCCCCCTTGTGGCTGCAGCAGTACTGACTCATTGAAAATACAGCATTTACATTGACAACATAAAAATGGCTCAGGCAAATAAATGATGTTTAATACAAAATAAACACTCCTTTTAAACAAAAATGTGACCATACATTTGTGTGTGTCGCACCTGCTTCTGTTATTATCACTCATTACCTAAGACACAAATGTCTGTGTTAATTGCAGACTGTCATCACGCTAAGCCCAGCCTTGCTGCTACACTCTGTCCATCATTCTGGCCCTTTGGGGTCCTTATCCGCATAATCCATGCTAAGACAGGAGCACGTCTGTGGGCATCTATCTGGGTTGTCAGTGCTTAAGTGACAGTTGCATGCCTGTAAGATCCAGAGGGGCCTTTGGGTCTAAACGGCTGACAGTTCAGAGTCCACTAAAGCCATGACCATGTCATTATTTTTATTTTTTTTTCCAACAGGGAGTCTCAATGGCAGACAGGTATGGCAATGGATGTATTAAATGCTCATGGAGAGCTACATGCAAACTTCAAACTTTGGATGAAGAGAGACAAAAAGTTTGACACTGTAAAGTTGGAGTAATTTGTTCTGCAGTATGCATGCATTTATAATTATGAAGAAGTATTGATTTGTTATAATTGATTTTAAAGTCCTATTACTTATAAATCACTGAATGGGATAGGACCTAAACACATTGCAGCAGTGCTAATAGAATATACAGTAGGCTACACTTAATATACTTACAGTATTAGATCATTAATTCTAGTCGGCTAACATAGACCTTACTCACGCTAGCACCATCTTTTATTTTTAATGGGAATTTCATCGAGACTGTGAGGGATAGACTTACTGTCTCTTCAATGGGCTGCACTGCAGTTTAAATTGTTTTTGGATCGTTCCACAGACAAAACATTGATAAAATATCTGTCCAAGATCATTCAGTATACAAAGAACTCCAGACAACATGAGTTGTGGAAAATCAGATGTGATTTAGGAGCTTTATACAGCTTTATACCATGCGTGCCATTGAAGAGACTGTTAGTCTATCCCCTCACAGCCTCGTTGTCATTCAAAAATCAAAGATGGCGCTAGCATGAATAGCATTATTTTTTTTATTTTTCTCCCCAATTTGGAATGCCCAATTCCCAATGCACTCTAAGTCCTTGTGGTGGCATAGTGACTTGCCTCAATCAGGGTGGCAGAGGACAAATCTCAGTTGCCTCTGCACCTGAGACTGTCAACCCGCACATCTTATCATGTGGCTTGTTGAGCGTGTTACTGCGGAGGCATAGCGCATGTGGAGGCTTCACGCCATCCACCGTGGCATCCACGCACAACTCACCATGTGCCCCACCGAGAGCGAACCACATTATAGTGACCACGAGGAGGTTACCCCATGTGACTCTTCCCTTCCTAGCAACCAGGCCAATTTGGTTGCTTAGGAGACCTAGCTGGAGTCACTCAACACGCCCTGGGATTCGAACTCACAAACTCCAGGGGTGGTAGTCAGTGTCTTTACTCACTGAGCCACCCAGGCCCCCATGAATAGCATCATTTTTTTTCCTACCTGTATTCTGGCAACTCCTGCACTTCATATATTTAGATGTCAAATGATTGGACAAAATTTGTCTATACGTCACCAGCTTGACGACGCCTTCTGATTGGAAGGTTATTGATTCTATAACGTCTGACACTTTGTCGTTGCGACAGTAGAAAAACAATTTGTGTTTTCCATTTTATTAAAAGTATATGGCTGAATTTGCTTATTTATTTATTTATTTATTTATTTAGACAAACTGATTTTGCCTGGCTCCCACATCTATGAATGTGGAAATGCATATTTGCTTAGGCCAGGGGGCCAGCTGTGTGCCAGTGCATCTATGCCACGGGGAGCCTCGGAGAGGATGTACCAGAGTGGGCGGTGGGAGGATTCTTGGGAGACGAACAGGTCCACCTGTGCCCATCCAAATCGACTCCAAAATCAGCTGGGCCACCTGAGGGTGGAGTCTCCACTCTCCCCTGAGAATAACCTGCCGTGACAGCACGTCCGCTGTAGTGTTGAGGTTGCCTGGGAAGTGAGTGGCTCGCAGTGACTTGAAGTGCTGCTGACTCCAGAGAAGGAGAAGGCGGGCGAGTTGTGACATACAATGAGAGCGCAGACCGCCTTGGCGGTTGACATATGCTACCGTTGCCATGCTGTCTGTCCGAACTAACACGTGCTTGTCCTGGATCAACGGCTGGAACCTCCGCAGGATGAGCAGAATTGCCAACAACTCAAGGCAGTTGATGTGCCAATGCAGTTGCGGACCCGTCCAGAGGCCAGCGGCTGCGTGCCCGTTGTAAACAGCACCCCAGCCTGTTTTGGAGGCATCTGTCGTGACCACGACACGCCTGGAGACCAGTTCTAAAGGAACACCTGCTTTGCGCAGTTCCTGCATCAAATCTGGGGCAGAACTACCCTCGTGCAGTTCTTTCAGCGCCTTGGCTTGGTGGACCTGCAGGAGAGCCATGGCGTGCAGGGCAGAGGCGGCTTGTCCAGCAGCGCTGTAGGCTTTAGCCGTCAGGGACGATGTGAGCCTACAGTGCTTGGACGGGAGCTTAGGGTGTCCGTGCCAGGTGGCGGCGCTCTGCGGGCATAGGTGCACCGCGAGCGCCTTATCCACCGGGGGAATCGCCGTATAGCCCCTGGCCGCCCCGCCATCAAGGGTAGTGAGAGCGGGGGAACTGCGGAATCGGGGCCGGGCAGTAAAAGGTGCCTCCCACGACTTCGTCAGCTGCTCGTGCACTTCCGGGAAGAATGGCACTGGAGCAAGGCATGGCTGCTTTGAGCGGCGCCATGAGCCCATAAACCAATCATCAAGCCATGAGGGTTCAGGTGTGAGGGTTCCGTCATTTCGGCATTGGCCTGTGACTGGGCAATTGTCCCCTAAGGGGGAAGCCCAGCTGAGGCTTCTGCGTCCGACTGGACAAGCCCGCTCTCCGATGCTGCGCTCGAGAGCACATCATGTTCGCGGGCTCTGAACAAGAAGCCAGACTCACCGTGAGACGAGCCGGTGAACTCATCCGGAAGCCCGACTGGGGCAGACAAGCGTGCTGGGGAATGGGAGGTCCGAGGGGGGATACCCAGTGGAGACGATCCCATTGGGGTCCCCAAATCGTCCCCAGTGCTAGCCGCGCTGGCCTCATACCCATAGGTAGAAGGGCCAAGGCTGGGAGCCGCTGGGGTGGCTTGCTTTCTTACGAAAGCGAGCCGCGACCGCAACTTTGCCATGGTCATGTTCTCGCAGTGAGAACATGAACCATCCACAAACGCTGCCTCTGTGTGGGTCGCGCCCAGACACGAAAGACAGCGATCATGACCATCCGAAGTTGAGAGATCACGACCGCAACCAGGAATAACACACAATCGGAAAGGCATCTTTAAAAAGACGCGTCTTTAAAAAGACATTCCGTGTGTGCCGCTCTTTTAGAGAAATATATACTCTTTTAGAGGAGGAAAAGCTCTTTCAGAAAATATACTCTCTTGTTTTTCTGCCGAAGTGCCCAGGGGCGTTCTCTGCAGTGCACCAGTGCAGAGGAGGGAGAAGCCGCTGAAATGTGCCGTCAGATCTAGCAGAGGTGAATGAACAGTAGTATTCAGCTCAATGAGCATGACCGTTCAGCTCCGAAGAGAAAATCTGAATGAGTGGTTGCATACCAGCTCCTTTTATACCCGTATGTCCGGGGGAGTGGCATGCAAATACCACTCGCCAATTTTCATTGGCCTTTTATCAAAGACCAGAGGTGTCTCGGGCTCCCAAGAGTGACCCCTAGTGTCACTACATCGACACAACATCGAGTGAGTGACAGATAGGGAAAGATGCATTTCTTGAAGAAACACTATATCATATTCCTTACGATTAAGAAAAGAAATAACCTTCCTTCATTTTATGGGGTGCCCCATCCCTTTCACATTTCACATAAAGAGAGACAATCCACTCATATTAACATTTGACATTTTGACATATTAGAAAAAATAGATTGTGTCAAAAATAAAATCATTACGACCACATTCCAACATTAGTGCGACAATCAAGCCCCGAACATCCCCCCGAAAAAAAAAAAAAAAAAACAGAAAAAGGAAAAATGTGTGCATTAACCCCGCGCATGACAGTGCCAACCAGCATCCATCCCTCTAAACTCAAACAGTCCATGTTCGCCTACAAGATTCCCTGTGACAACTTTGCCGTTGGACTGCTCAAGTCCAGTGTTTCTATAAAAATTTTGTAAAACAGAATTACACAACAGAAAATAATCTATAAAACAAACTCCAGCCAATAAGAGGCATAAGAACGTGCAGATTCATCCGCAAACTGTCCCGAAGGTGTATTATTCCACAAAACAAACTCCAGACGCTAGGCGGAACCAGCACAAAAAGAAACAAAAAAGACGCTCAGCTCCTCGAACAGTCCCACTAGGCTGTTACATGAGTTCAACAGCTGACCTAATCACTCCAATGTCCTGCAAGAAATATTCCACAAAACAAACTCCAGCCAATAGGAGGCATAAGCACAAAGAATGTGCAGATTCTTCCACAAACTGTCCCGAAGGAGTGTTATTCCACAAAACAAACTCCAGCCAAAAAAGGTGCTCAGTTCCCCGAACAGTCATGTGAATGTTCAGTGAGTCAGGCCCACTCGGCTGCAACATAAGAACCACAAATAACTTACTCAGTCATTGACTTTATGAAGGACATTGCTTGCTGTGGGCATGTAAATATTTTGCAGCCGTCCTTAGTATCTATTCTCAATTTGGCCAGGAACATCAGTGCAAAAGTGATCTTCCGTTGATGTAAGAGTTTCTTGCATTCCTTGAATCGATCACTTTCTCTCTTGTCGAATTCACACAGTCTGAGAACAAGAAAATGCTGTGATTCTTCCAAGAAAGCCGTCCTTTATTCCTCACCTCGCGTAACACGAGGTCTTTATCAGATGATCTCAGAAATTTGGCCAGAATTGATTGGGGTCTGTCTCCCTCCACGGATCTTTGAGCCGGAACTCTGTGAGCTTGATCGATTTCCAGCTTATGGCCTGTTATGACAAGCAGACTCGGGAAGAGCTCGTCTAGGAATTTCACCATGTCTCGGCATTCTTCGTCCTCAGGAATTCCAACAATTCAGACTTTTCCCAGATGCACTCCAAATCCACCTTGGTCACTAGCAGATTAGCAGCTAATTCCTCTACGATGACTCCAGATAATCTATCCATTTCTCATCACCCACCACTCTTGTAACCAACTCAGTGAATTTCGTCTTCATGGCAGTGATCGATCGACATATTACAGCAAGATCCTCCAAGTCAGCAACGACCTTTGTCAGCATTGCCGACATGTTCAACAGTTGACGCTGAATCTCTTTCACCTCACTGGCCAAATTGAGTCCCGGGCTTTCGGCCTGCTGCTCAGGGGCTTCAGCTTGAGCACGTAAGTGTCTTTTAATGTCTCCAGAACCTGAGGATTTTGAATTCTTTGACATATTGTCTTCATAGAACAGTTATGGAACAGGGTGTATCGTAACTCACTGGTTTATGACACAAAAAAGTATTAAAACTAGCAAAGCGTTCACGCGTCCGAACCTCGCATGGCGCCACGCGACTCTCTTATTCACTATTCTTGAAGTGTTTAAGGGGCATGTCTCATCTGTGCAGATTCAAAGTGATAATGTGGAACTGAACCTGCAAATATCCGGATTGTATTTGGTTCTACACACCGCTGTGAGTCAGCCATTTCAATCACGAACAGCATCAACTCAGTTTGTTCTTCTTTTCCCTATGATTATCTGCTTGACTAATTTTCCCCTCACTGAATAGGATGATACTTTATAGAGAAAATGGAAGAACATTTTAGCTTTTCTTTCTTTTTTTTTTTCCAAAAAGAAAAGAATACCATTTAAATGTAATTAAGTAAACATGACAATTTTATTCACCTTATGCGCCAGAAAAACTAGTGCACAGCCATCTTGAAAAGTTTGTCTCGGAACTTCCGTTCTAGCGGGTCAATATAGATATCTATGGTGTTGATGTCAAAGTGTAATTAGCTAGCAAAGTGGATTTACAGGTTATAGAGTTGTCAGAAGATATCATGAGTATTTTAAAGTGTTCAGGGAATGTCATAATAACTAGAAGCAGAGTGGGGAGATTTTAAAACAAGAGTACTTCATTCACAAATACACAAGATCCTACCTTGACACTGTGGACGTACTGATGTACCTCTGTGTTCATGAAACTCCAAGAGACAACACAAAGTCATAAAAATATTTCTGTACAACACCTCTAACCATCTTCTCATGTCATTCACCCATCACCTTATAGTTAAAGTAAGCTGATTTTTTGAGCGTTAAACTGGGATGGGGGGAGGGGTGCAACAATATTAATATACACACATGTGAAAGTATATGTTTTATTTTTTATTCCGTTTACAGTAATTGTAATAACTTTTAAGCCCCTAAAAAATGTAGGGTGACAAATTAATTTTAAAAAGTACAATTGTAATTTTCTTTAATGTTGAACTTGCATGTGTAATAATATGAGCGGTCACTGTTGGAAATTTCATATCAACTACACATTTTAACACAAGTTATTAACAAGTTTAAACCTAAAAATTAAGGGGAATTACACGTATAACAATTAAACGTTTGTATCATGAAAAAGTGCAGTGTGTCATAGCTGTCTGAATGTGATCTGCCAGGTCCAATTTACCTCAGCGGAGTGGTAAAAACAAACATTTAGAGTGACAGAAAAAACACTTCACTAGCATTTTCAAGTAGTAAAGGGGTGGTGTAGACTCACACCATCAACACTTGGTGAAAAATAATTTCTGTGCTCCCACATGTAATGTAATCTATTTTGATCGACTCTTCTTAGTATCTATAATTCAAACAGGAAGTTAGATGACAAAATTTGGAAGAGCAGAGCACGGAAAAGGGGCGGGGCTGAATAAGATGAATATGGCCATATACCTTTGTCATACTCCGGGTTTTGGAACACGGAAGTAAACGTTTGCAGGGTAAACTTCGACAGTGGTGAATGGGAGATCACAGCAAATATTATTTTTACTTACCAATTTGCTCCAAAACCAAAATAAAAAAATCCACTCTTACGTTTAAATGACTTTCCAGAAGAGGAAAAAAATTGAGAGCGGTGGATTAAGACAGTAAAATGGGAGCAGATGGCAGATTTACTGTCACTCTCTCAGCAGCTGTAATAGAAACCCCCTTGCAGCTGTGGTAATTTGGTGTTTAAAACTAATTCCAGGGTTATATAACACAAAGCATAATGTTATAAATTTACACACAATATTTTAAAAATGTATAATATAAAAAACAATTGCGAGACTTATGCTGCTAAATAAGGTGTAAATGCGTCATCACATTCTGTAAGAAAGGTCTATTGTTTTTATGTGGGTTGATATTGTGAGAGGGCTTTAATAAATTTAAATGCTCCTCCTCAGTTCTCATAATTTAAAAAATAAAATGAAAAATAAAATAAAGAAAGAAATAGCCACAAAATGTTCAAATTAATATTATGTTTTGTTTGTTTATAATAATTTTCAAGGTAAAGTTGATCAAAAATTATTTGTTAGTTAAGAGCCAGCTCTTATGAAGGAATTTATTATCATACCTTAAAACTTGATAACTCAATACAGTATACCTTGTGACTGTTTTAATATAAATAAATGCACTGTATTAAGGGTTATTTTTAAGTAACATGTTACTTGCGATGAAAGTTCTAGCTAAGATGTATACGGGGAAAAAAAAAAACATTTGGCCCCCACCAAGTTTTCATCTGGATAATCTGGCCCACGCAAGAAAGTTGTTGAAAAGCCCTCGAATATACGGTCTAGTAAATAGGTCTATCAGTTGCATAGGACAGAAAAGAATAAAAACACACACAAGTTCATACACTGGAAGCTGCGATGTTACATCGCCCCCATTATAATATTAATCGACAAAGCTGTAAACAACTTATTTAAATGCATGTGATAATTTTGTTTTGTCTCATGTTAACCATATAAAATTCGCACTGAATTTCGAACTTAGTGGCTGTTTGTTTTCCTGCAACTTATATCATATGATGTCCCTCTGTTTATTATGGTTACTACATGAACAACATCTCAACTGCCCAATCGCAGACCGCTTGTAAGTAGCTCTTAGTAGCCAATCTGAATGCAGGAGGCGGGACCTACCAGAATACAGGTGGGAAAAAAATACAGTGAGAATGTGTTCAGCTGCTATGCCACCTTGTTGGAACCACCTTCTAGAAGATCTCAGATCTACAACAATGGCCATATATTTGTCCAGACTCAAACTAAATGAGTTTACCTGCACATTCTCAAATTAAGAACTGTGATGCACTTTTATTTCATTGGATAACTTTCAATGTATGAAATTTAGGTTTACCTTTAAATTAAACTTTCCTTTTCTTTTTATTCATTTTAAAGGTGCTGTAAGCGATTTTAATGTTCTGAAGTTTTCACTAAGGTGTTGAATAAGCCACGCCCCCTCGTTCAAAACCCCCGCCCTCTGAAGATAATTGTCAGACCAAAACCAAGCAAAAGATCAGCATAGTTTGTTTCTGTGGCTGTCAAATTCAACAGTGGCACAATAGCACCCTCAACTGACAGACATTATGAATCATAGCCTCAATGATCTGCCTCAAATACAACACTATGAGAACGAGCAAACTGATTGACAGGTGAAAAGCGTCAATGTCCACACTCCACAGACACATTTTTATTTGCTGTTTACAAAGTCTACAGCTGTCACAGAGACCGGTGAGATATCTCAGGACACATATTTCATTAATATCTTTAAGGGAGGAGGAAACATTTTTGCATACTTTTCCACCTTTAATCTTTTTTTTTTTACATTTTTGCATTTCATTTCCCATACAGTTTTCAGTCATTCTTTTAGTTTCATTTTGAACTGGACTTTTATACTGTAAGCCTGATTATTTTCTGTATTAAGTCTATGTAAAGAACATTGAATTACTATTGCATCTATTATACATCAAATGTGCTATATATAAACTTACCTTGCTATGGCCTTGAGAAGCAACACATATTGCTTGTTGATCTGTACAAATGACCTGTCCATGTTTAACAGAACTTATATAATGGACAATGCAGAGCAAAGAGAATGAGGCAAAATGGTGGTTTCCCCAAAGTGTCATGTTTTTATTATTTATTTATTTTTGGACTGGTTGAACATATTGCTTTCATCTACTGGGTTATTGAAGATGAGTGGCCTTAAGTTGGGGGCAGGAGCATGAGGATGGGGCCACAGTGTGCAATACAATCTTTTTACGCTTTGGACAGTTTGCCACTAAATTACTTTATAGCTGTACCTCTAATGGGGTTCATGAATCTGAGGTTTGAGAAGTGCCCACTTAAGAGAAGGAACACTACTAGATGGAGAAGAAGAAGGAATGGAGAGCAATGTTGGTTGCACTTTGTCCCATCTCCACATTGCTTCCCTTGACAAATAATGTTTCTACCTCAGTCACATCAGCGACGGAGAAAAAAATCCCATTAACAGAGGTAGGGGGAGAGAACAGCAATAGTTTTTATATTTAGTTTTCCTCAGCACTCTCCTGCTCTTTTTCATTTCCTCTTTTATAGAGGAGAATAAAAATAAAAACCACTTTAGCCTGTGCTGCTGGGGCTTGGATAGCATTTTATAATCAAATCACTACTTTTATTAATGTTCAGATGGCTTTTTAATAGATTCGCTTTATTATGTCATTCCTTTCTCAAATCAGTTCTCTGTGGCCTTTTTTGTTTTGTTTGACATTTCTTTTTTAATATTTTCCATGCTGTAAGCCCACGGGGTATCTGCCCAAGGAGAGAAACTTGTAGCACAGAGGAAACATTGGTCATATTTCTGCCAACCCCTCCCCACATCCCTTGTCATAATTTGTTTTCAAGACCAATGTTCTGCCCTGCCATACAATCTTGGTGATGCAGTTTCCTTGCTACTGTTTCTCCACTCTCATTTCTCACAATTCTGTTTTTCTTTCTGGTCCTTTCAGCAACTGAATGTAGAGCAGCACTAACAATTTATAGATCTGAGCTACAGCTTCTCTTCTGTGTGTTTGCAGAAGGCTTTAACAGAAATCAAACCCATAACTCAACAAAGTCTATAATATTGGCCACTTAAAGATGGTTATACGTTTTAAATACATGCCAACAAAGACTTTGGCATCTAAGATGTGGATCACTGATGCTTTATTGGTGAGTCTTAATCTTGATTGGGTATGTCAGAGGCCTCTACAAATTGACAGTGCACAGTGGAATTTACATTTACATTTATTCACATAGCAGACGCTTTTATCCAAATGATCCATTAATGCATGGGCTTACCTGGGCTGAAGCCTCGGGGCCCCTGGCTTCAGGGGGCCCAGTCGTGGCATCCGTCACACTGTTCTCCATGTCGACTTGCAGCAGGAGTCTCAAATGTAAACATGGAGATGGTGCACAACAGAGATAATGGCCTGTGTAGCTGTAGCGCATGGTCGCAGAGTAAAAACATTTCGCTACCCGTTCCGAGGCATGTTCAGAGAGGAAGAGTATTATTTTCATAATATTGTAGAGTGCAAAACTACTTGATTTGGTCTGTTTTTGAGATGTGGTCAGTGAAGTTAAGGTGGTTGTCAATAGTTACCCCCAGGTTTCTGACAGTTTTTGATGGGGTTATTGTAGATTAACTCAGCTAAAAGATGAGGAGATCAGTCTAAATACATTACATGTTATGAACAGATAACATGCTATGTATTCATTGCACTAGATATAACTGAAATTAGCATTGATATAACTCAGACACATGTCTAATCATACAAACACTATTTTGAGATGGAAACTTTAAAGTAGCAATCAGCATGCAATATGCTAAACATTGAATTTGAAATTTGGAGGTGATAAATATGTGATTTCTTACCATTATGAAGGGGTAATACTACAATATCCATATTCCAAATAAAGGACAACGATTAATACATGAAAAGACACAGAATATACAATACAGCTTTTCTTGTAAACTTCCAAAGAAATCCATCTGCTTCCACCTGGTACTTCTGTCTTTCAATAACAAATAAGAAAAGTGTTAGTTCACAATTTCATTTTTCAGTTATGGTTATATTATTCTCATTACCTGCCGATCCGCACTCCTTTTGTCTCAAAATTGTTTTAATTATAATTGGACACAGGGATGATTATCACAAATCCAGCTCCTATTAAAACCTTAAGAGAAGTGATTTGAGAAAACAGTTGAAATGGCAGGTGGCAAAATACCAATTATTTCACAAAACTGTGTTTTTCTTTAGAAGTACAAGTCAAATTAGTGGAGAGAGGGGGTTCCAAAGAAACAAAGTAATTCGTTTCTCATTCACTTTCTCTCTCCTCCCATCGTACTCGTGTTTAAAGAGCTCTTAACAAACTTTATTTTGCTCTTATTTTAACTTTGCTTTCTAGCGCCATACTGTACACTTGGTACAGTTACATTTGAGAGTTCAAGTTCAGCTGTCAGAAAATCAGCCAAAACAAATAAAATAAAAATTAATATGGGGGAGGGTTCATTTTCATCTGTTATGCTAAAAGTTTTGTGCAGGCTATGCTCCTTTTTATTTTTTTTTTTTTACAGGAATTCCTCATTAAACAAACTGTCCCATACAGAAATCTGATATACAGTTTGGTTGTACATGTTAAACATATGTACATTTGTTAATTTATGGTTTTCATTTAATTAAAACAAAATTACATACTTGTACATACAGTGCAACATATATTATATTGCAAAATTCTAAAAAGCATATTTTGAAAAACTTGTTCTCCGCTTCATGTTTGCACATGCTCTTTAGAATTTATGTCACAAACAAATAGTGAAATTGGAAATATTTACATATATGAACTAAAATGATGTATGCATGTTTCTAAGCATTTTGTAGTTTTTGTTGTAATTGATGATGGTGCCATTTTAGAGGCTTTGTGTGGTTTGTTATACACTGAACATAACCTTTTTTGATATTGTACATTTCTAAGAGCTCCCAACTCCACCATCACCTTTTGAAATGTGCTCTTAGAGAGCCACTCACTGTGACCTTCTTACAAATAACATCGTTTTGAAGCAGCTGACAGAACAGTGACAGAAAGTGGCAGTCTGACCTCTCAAGCCTATTAGAAATGTTTCTTTTTTTCATTCACTGAGCAAAGTGAAGAGATCCAAGTTGAAACTTTACGTCTGTAAAACATAAGAGAAAAAGGTTTTAAGGTAGTGAAATATTCTATAGACTTATATTGGAGCTCTTAGTTTGGCTGCCTGTAAGGCCACATACCAAGACATAATGATTCAAAACTAAGTGGGGTGTCCCTGCACAATATGACAATCGTAGCAGGAATGGGACATAATGAGATGAAATACATTTCAAACAATCGGGCTTGTTGATTCAAGACAAGCAACCTGTTTCTAATGCTGAGAGGCTCGAGAGTCCATGTCAAGTGATCTAAAATTGCTTTCTCTCAGCAACCTTATTTTAGTGTGCCATTAATGACCTGTGCAGTGGATAGGGTGACCTGTCTCACTCTGTGACGTGTTTTCGAATAGGTGTATAATGAGCTGTGTCAACTGTCTGCTTTAACAATCTGAAGATGACTGCTTTTTGGCTCTTTCTCACTTCAGACTGTGGTGAAATAAACCACTTCGCTGCATAATGAGGGGACTGATTATCTTGGCATTATTGTTCATGTCGTAGCACAGTCTTTGAAGTGGAATGTCTGCTCTTAAACACATCGCCTGTGGTGATTAGAATTGTGTTGAGATGGCATGGTTTGGGAACGTGTCTGCACAGTGATAAAAAGCACACATGACTTCCACAGCACCTCACTGGCACCTTTTGTCTGTTTTCCCCAAAGCTGCAGGCAGGAGGCTTATATCTTTGAACTTCTCAGAAGGCTTTTTGAAAAGCTCTTAAAATTGCTTCCCAAATGCTTTTGGACCATTGTTTATTCAACTGGCTGCTGAGTTTATTTACATTTGAATTGGAGAGAAGAACTGAGGAATTTTGGAGCACATATTTATCACAATTCCTTAACTATCTCACATTGGGTGTCCAATGTTGAGCTCGATATTGATACCAAAAACCTAAATGGTTAAAACACTGATGACAATCCAGGTTCTCAAATGAATTTTGTATGAGCGGATTATAAAAGCAGGTGCATTTCTATCTTTGTCTGTTCAACATAATCACACATGAAATCAGCATGTTAGATCTGAAGGTATTTGGACCCAATGAGCTGAATTCTGGTCAAGCACCATTATGCCCACAAAAATTGCCTGCGCTCTGCCTTTGGCATCACATCCAAAAACTACATTTGCTAAAAAGTAAGTGAAATAATACTATTTTGGTCTCAGTACTGCTATGGTTAAGTTTAGGGTTTGGGTAAGGGTTATTAATGAGGATATGTATGTACTTACGACGCAAATGTTTC
The DNA here is from genome assembly GCF_019703515.2 of Myxocyprinus asiaticus. NCBI lineage: Eukaryota > Metazoa > Chordata > Actinopteri > Cypriniformes > Catostomidae > Myxocyprinus > Myxocyprinus asiaticus. The sequence continues at coordinate 22,566,813 of NC_059370.1, read as the reverse complement.
TAAAAACAGGAATCCATTCAAAGAATAAAATTCTGGCGCTTGTGGAGTGTGTCATAAATGTAGTTCCAGCTTCAGCCTCTGGGAGGGGCAGTTCCGATGTTCAGAAAGCATTTACCAATTTTAGCAGGCAAAGTATTCGACCTCTATCATTCATATACACAACGGTCAAAAGTTTTGAAACACTTACTCATTCTTTATTTTATATATATATATATATATATATATATATATATATATATATATATATATATATATATATATATATATATATATATTATTATTATTATTATTATTTATTTTTTTTTTTTTCACATTTTAGAATAATAGTAAAGTCATCAAAACTATGGAATAACATAAATGGAACTATGGGAAATACATTGTGATTAAACAAAATCCAAAATAAATCAAAACTGTGTTATATTTTAGCATCTTCAAGTAGTCACCCTTTGCCTAGAATTTGCAGACATGTACTCTTGACATTTTCTCAACCAACTTCTTGAGGTATCACCCTGGGATTCTTTTTAAACAGTACTGAAGGAGTTCCCATCTATGTTGGACACTTATTGGCTGCTTTTCTTTATTATTTGGTCCAAATCATCAATTTCAAAAACTTTTGTTTTTAATTAAATTTTAGTTTTATAATGAAATAAATTAATATGGTGGCACAATTATATTATTGTCTACAAAACTAATTTCAAGCATTTAAGCATACGCCTTCAGATCAAAAGATTTTTAAGATCATGAGAAATATTTCAGTCAAGTGTTACAAAAGTTTTGACCGGTAGTGTATATATGGGGGGGGGGGGGGGGGGTAAATGTTAAGAGAATTTTAATTTAAATCGAGTGAACTATTCCTTTAAATGTATTCTTAAAGTCCCGTAAAGTGCTTTGACAAGTGCGGTTCGATTTGGGGTTTTGACGTATTTCCTACTGAAACAGAAAGTGGGGGCAAGACTAGACTTGCCACAAAATCATCATTTTCACACCGGTGCGGTGTTCACGTTCAAACCGACTGGTTGGACGCCAAGTCGTTTTATGGGGGAATTTTCATTAAGCAATAGCCTGCACAATAACACAAGGCAGCTTGATTTCAAACTCTGAACTTTATTTTTTATTTATTTTAACAAAAATTCAAATGAAACTGAAAAAAATGAAGTGCAATTAAAATGTGTGTTGAAAGATGGCTTTTCAACTGTTGTGAAGGGCAGCATCTCTTTGGCAACAAACCTACTTCATCCATGCATTCTCTCCATCATGGGCTACCAGTCGGGTATTTCGTTCTCCGGGCAAATACATCACTTATTGTGGGTTGTTGCGGGTTTAATGTTGGTGTTTTAGTACCTTGTCCCAGGACTCAGTTTAGCTGCTTCGAAAGGGTAATGACTTTGAATGTGTGTGAATAAATTTGTTTTGTTCCCTTCTAGGGCTGGGCGATATGCAAGAAATATGTAAAAAAAAAAAAAAACATTTATAAAAAAAAAAAAAAAAATCACAATATCCAATTACATCGTCAACCCCCCGGCTGAGGTATTGCTGAATATTCTCGCTTCAGTGATTTTGCATTGAAAATTAAATTCATTTATTTAAAAAACGAAAAAAACTTAAACCAAAGACATTTTTAAATTCAAATTGCACTTCAAACGAAACAAAAAAGCAATTAACATGATGAAGTGGTGTTAAAAAAAAAATCATATACAACCACCTTTCTTACCATCACGCAAGTATCCATCTATGACAACAAGTGGAAAATTACTGATACAAATTAAGATCTAAAAACAATTATAAATGTAAACATAATAATTATAATGATGATAATAATCACTGAAATATAAATAATGGTTTGAGGTGAACATGTTTTTGTATTATTTTATGATTTTATCACAGATGTATAGGCTATATATAAAGTGACCCTGCAGAGTTGCGCTCACAACAAACTGCTCTGTGGAAATAAAGCAAACTGAACTCAAAGCACTTCCTGAGCTGAGATGGTCTGAGGTCATTTGCAGCATTCTCATAGACAATATTATTCTTGCAAAATTGACTGAAACAAAGAAAGAGTGAGAACGCTTTACATACGTGTGTTCCACAAGACTGCACGCCTCCGAACAAACAGCGTGTCAGACATGCGTATAGACAGCTTTTCTGTCATCTGTTCTTAAAAATAAAATAAAGGCTGTATCTTCAAGCGTGTGTCTGTGTGTCTAACAGCATTTCTTGTGTAATTCTGTATCCGAGACGTCTTACAGTCACCCACCATGCACATTATATTCGCTACCTGCAATTAAACGTCTTCTGTCAGTGTGCGTACTTTGCTGCCTGTGTAATTTGATACGTTGGTAAAGAACATCTGGCTTTCAGAGCATTATTTAGTTTAATTTATCATGGGTCGCAAACTCTTCATTAAGCAACTATTCTTTATTTAAGGCTATTCTATCCGCTATTGTATTGACATTGGAAGTTACATTTATGTTTCCCCCTTTTACCAGTATAAAATTTCACACCAGTGTTGTCCCTTGTACTGAGTAAAACCAGTAACACCTTGGCAACCCTAGGCGGGCCATGTCGAACAACTCATCCCATTTTTAAAAATAGCCAATAGGCTTTAGTTTATAGCCACACACTCGCTCGCGCACACACACACACTTTCCATCATGCTGCTCATGTCAGAGCCGCTTACTGAAGAAACTTGAGGAACGATCTCAATACCGGCCCACTTTTCCACTGACTTGAGAACCGAACAATGATACTGACAACATTATTATCAGACCACAAACGCAACACATCGTGATCTTTGCTTACGACGAAGATGGAGCCATTGTGCAAGATGAATGACAAACAAGTGAGTATAATATATTCATGTTCTGAATCACAATACACTAAGCCTAAAGAATAAACAACACTTACTCAAGCTGCCCAAGAAACCTCCAGCTGCACAAAAAAAAAAATGAAAAAATCACGTTCAGCTCCCGTGATGACTGGTCCCATTCCGAGTCATAATCCCTATTCCCTATTCCCTTCATAAGACAATTACCCTCCACTGTGAGAGCTTTAGGTAGCTGAAAGGTTATAATAGTCAGCCAGAACTTACTTTTTAAGCGATTCTTATTGGAAAATCTGTTCGGAATGACCCTGCAGCATGGATTGGGCTCCCTTCAAAGTGCCCTGTGAAGGCATGATCAGTAGCAGTTAGAACATAGCCATGTGCGCTGAACAGTTGAAGGGGGAGGGTGCGTTTTCATTCTAGAAAGCATTTGATTGGATGAGGTTTCTCGGGCTCTTTGTGACATCTTGGATTTGAGTCTTTTTAGCCTGAAGAGAGAGACTGCAGATTTTAAATGCTTATATCTTTTGAAAAGGAATTTTGACATCATTTGAATATATAGTATATAGATGACCTTAAAGCTAATCAATATGGACTTAAAGCAGCAAAACTTTAATTTTGATTTCACAGGGTCTTTAAGTACTTGTATCAAAACATCCTTTTCATGTAAACATACATCATCACAAATATTCTTTCCAAGAAAAAAATCTGACACACAAATACTAGGCCTTGTGTAGAAGGTAATAACAGAGACTAATTAGCAGAGACAGGTCACTTATATTTAAATGAATGGGAGAATTTGGAACGCCCAACCAAGAAGTTCTAGCACCCAACGGTCAACGGATGTAGACTGGATGTAAAGGAAGTCCCACCTTACAGGTAAAAGAGCCAATCTCCTTTTAACAGACATCGCCTGTCAATCAACTCGCTAACGCACATGTGCATTAGCTATAAAAGTGGGGAAAATTGCGTGTTTTAGCATAATATGTAGTAAAGAAGCACAATTTATGATTCCAATATTATACAATTTTATTGCTGATTTCAAATATGTTCTTTGATTGTAATCTTGACCAACAGTTTTGGAGATTTCGGTGTGCCCCCATTCAAGGAGATAGGAGCTGCACTGGCATGACTGGAAATAGCCTCCCGATAGCATTCCAAAGATGGCCGACAGTGGACTGACTTGCTAGAATGACTTTGGTAATAACCAACCTGTCATGTCATATACACTGTTCACTAGATTATGAAGTAATTGAATCACAGTTGGCACAGCAGGGACCATTATACCTGTGAGAGATGTGCAATGTGATTAAGTCATCATATTTATTGCCCTCACTTAATCTCTTTTGCTCTCTTCCCTTCAATAATGGTAACCTCCCCACACTCACTCTCCTACCCCACCCCCTACTTAACTAGTTTAACCAAAGTCCGGGCAGCTTTCTCAGTGCAACCAAACATCTTCAGTTCTTGTCAAGGCTTCAAATGATTAGCAACCAAGCAACCACCCCTCAAGGCTCGGATCTGCAGCAATACTACTCGCGCAAACCTAATTACCTAAAGAGATCAACCTTCCCCCTCTACACATTCTACGCTCCCATATCAGGTAAATCTAATAGCAAGGTGCAATATCAGAGAACAATGACACCATTATTTTTCATCAGTGTTCTTTCGAAACCAACACCTTCCAGCATCATTTAGCTTAGAGCTGCTATCTGTGGCATATCTAATCATGGGTGCCTGTCCCAGAGTTCCTTTTGGTCATGTTGTTGCAATGGGAATGAATTGTCGCCCCAAGTTAATGTGAATCATTGCATGGTTTTCACTATCACTGCATTGTAACTGCAAAGCAGATGGCTCTTCACTTTATCTCAAGTCTTTAAGGCTTTGTTCACACTGCAGGAAAAATCCGATTTTTCCTTAAAATCCGATTTTTTTGAGTGACTGTTCAAACTGCAAGTTATATGTGGCCAGATCAGATTTTTTCTGTTCAGACTACAGTCATTTTTGCTATCACGTCCACATTAGTTGTCATGGTAATGCAGCAAACTTGCGTATATCCATGCATGAGATTTTATCGATGAATGTTTCACGATTGATTATGCTTTTCATGAGGGCAGTATCCAAATATGATTATGCTTTTCATGAGGGCAGTATCCAAATATGAACATTCTTCACAGACAACGGCTTAAAAATGGGAGAGGTGGCATATGCAATGTTTGTTGCTGCTAGTGTTGTTGCTGCCCCTTTTAGCGGGGATGTCCTGTATTTTGGCTGAAATTATGATGTCCTGTATTTTAGCAGAGAGCAAAACATCCCATATTGAAGGCTTTGTGTCCCGTATTAAAGCATAAAATGGTTGGACGGTGAAACGAGGACCCGCATCCTGTGATAAAACACTCAAAATTCTCAAGCCTCCCGTATTCGCGTTACATTCAATAATTTATTGCATTGTGGTTTATCGCAACTGGTATGGGTTACTGCACCTAAGCGCATCTCTTTGGGTAAGTTAAGCCACTGTATTTCGCAAGGTGGGCAGAATTTCCGGTTGGCTAGCGGAAGTATGTTTTGTGTGTAGCTGGTCACTGCTTGCTTGTGTGTCATGCAGTTTGATTCTTGCTTTATAAATGTTGTAAGATGTCTTAAAAATTTCCAAGACAATATGTGCAGTTAATGGTTACCCTAATAATCAAGCAAAACTTAAGTTTTATTTAAAACAGCAATGTTATGATCAGAAACCACTCGCAAAGCACAGCCCTCCTGTCCCAGATGCTGCTTCTTCCATCGGCTGGCTACAGAAGGATTAACTTAGGAACATCTGTTTGAAAAAGCGTGGCAGAAAGTGCAATTTGCTATTGTCCTGAGAAAAAGTTAATTGAACTAAGACATCTGAGAAGCATGTCTATTGTCAGCGCAAAGTCCAAACTCAGTTCCTGCATTTGCAGTTTGGGAATTTCACCAGAGGACAATATTAAAGAGTTATCAATCACTTTTAAAACTAGCCATGATTTGTGTGTCAGTATATCAGTATGATTAAGAATAATTATAATAGTAGTAGTAGTTGTAATAATAATATATTTATTTTGTATAGTGGCTTTCCAAAGCTCAAGGATGCTGTACAGAAATGAAACATTACACAATTTACAGAAAAACATGTAACAAATATACATTACAAGTAGGGTTGCCACCCGTCCTGTAAAATATGGGATCATCCCGTATTTAAAGATAAAATTATGCATCCCGTAAAGAATCAATACAGGATGCGATTAGTCCTGTATTTAAGCTGGTCAAATGGCGTCACGGTGAAATCATTCCAGATCGCTAATTTAACATTGATATAAGTTGGAAAATGTGCCTATATTGGGTAAAGGACCATCCGAAAAGTCCACAGATGTTGCTAAAACTGTGGATTTTTTTCTATATAAATGTTCAATCACTGAGTCATAAAGACAAGTACAGGTGAAGGAAGAAAAAAAAATATGTATAAACCAACCAAAAAGTATACATAAATAAGATAAAGGAGACAAATAATCGAAATGATAAAAATAAATATATTTTTTACATATAAAAGATGTATTTTTTTTATACAAGTCAGGGGTCAGGAAAGTTCTAATTTCAGCATATAAGAAAGGGTATACAATTTTTATTAATAACGCATATTAACTCAATGCATTTATTGCTAAAACTGAGGAGGATGTGGTTAGGGGCCATTTTGTGTGTGCAATTTTACAAACCCACTAAACTCAGCACATGCTTGTAAGAAAATATCAAAGCTTAATGGACATGCCCACTTTATGCATATGATGTATCGCATAGTGCTGTGCTTAAGGAGCCCTATATCTCAGTTAATTTTAGCAAATTAGAAATCAGCATTTTGAATAGGCAGCACCTTGGAGCAGAGTCTCAATGCAATGTTAGCTCTGTCCTCTGTGAAAGAGTTTATTCTAAGAGAAAGTAACATTAAAAAAAGGAGACCTGCCACTTTTTATGCCCACCAAAATTGACAGGAATGCATGTTTGGCATCTGGGTCATGGTTGCCCAGCAACCATGTTTAAGCTTTCAATTTACAAGCCATCCAGCAAATAGAATTTTTAACATGGATGTTTACAGCAGAGCAGAAGAAAAACAGCAAACAGTGTGTTAACATGTGTTTGATTTTTCATTTAGTTTGCTGACATTAATGTGACCAGTAAACAGCCAAATGCAGGACTGAGGGAAATTGTCTCTCTGTTCTCTATTCCTTGTCCATTACTCAATGCTACAAATACAAGCTGTTACAGCACAGGGTCCGAAGCTGGGTTTGCCTGACTCCCTTATTGTCAAATTATTTTTAATGTAGAAAATAATGAGAAGGAAAAGTTAAAAATCTGTTTCAACCAATAAAATAGCTTTTGTGGACAACATGTTTTGCTTCTAAAGCTGTCTTTATTGCAGAGCCATGGTGTAAAGACATTTAAAATGATGTAATTTACTTCAAAAACACTTAATGACATGATAGTGCCATTTCAGAAAGCAAGATGACTGTCCAACTTCTCAGAAACCATTACCCTGTTCCAAAACCTAGTGAGCTGCCTCTGAAGATACCATTTTAAGGCATCATTGGCATGCTCCCAATGCGACGTTTTTCCAAAAGCTAGGCAACTTAATTATGCTGCTTCAGAAGATAAGTTTAAGCCAAAATTTTAAAGCAGCATCGCATAATCCTTTGCAGAGCAGAAAATCCATAATGAATTTCGACAAGCTCAGTGAAAATAAAAAATAAAAACATCCAAAATGGTAGACAATGCATGGGAAAAATATATATTTTTTAAAACGAATGTATTTTACATTTTTGTGTGCTTTATATATGCTTATTAGCAGTGGCGAATTCTCAGGGCCAGCACAGCCTTCTCTGCTGGCCTAACATGCCAAATAAATAAATATTTTTCATTCTCAATCACCTTTTTGCCTATGTATTTTTAATCGCTTTCCACTCTTAATTAATCTACAAACAAATAGAGAAAAACTAAAAGTTTATCCAGTCAGAATTTATTCCTTGATGCTTACAAGCAAAGTGTGACAACTGTTTCACAAATCACATGCCCGAAGCAATGCGTGAGTTTGAGCTCCACTCCGTCATGCCTTCAGAATTTCTACAGAATCCCTCAACAGTGTAAATGAATGAGCAACTAAAGTCAGATTGTCAGATTCATCAGTCAATCATATTGATTTATTTGTTCTTGGTGGGTGTGATCTTTAGGATATGTTCCGGTCGAGGCCTTCTAGCTGGCCTTGAGTGACGCAATCACACTTTAAGTGATGTATGTAATACAAGAGCGAAAAGCGTAAGATCAAGCTGTCTGACAAGTCGGCTGTCATCACTGCTGGTATTGCCATTGAGAATGAGATCCCTACGGATTTAAAAACCTGAGATGTTCTGCATGACCGTGTGATTGCTTAATTATTTACAGTAAACAGGAAAGGAGGACTGATTTTCACTTCATGTAAATTGGTAAGTGCTTTTTGCATTGTTATAGCAACATCAGGAGTTTTCTAAGTGTAAATTAGGCTGCTTGAGCATTCAGTGTCGAATCAAGTTTTGAAAAGTAGTGCTGCATTCCATTCAACTCGGAAAGTCGAATTTTACAACTTCCTACTAGGAAAAGTGCAATGGAATGCATCTTGAAGTCAGAATTACAACTTGTAGGCTCGTTCAGAAATTCTCAACTCTCAACGATTTCGCTGAGATGCAGGGGCATGATGTCACACAAACATGTCGACACTCAGGAAGATATACAAAGTAAGTGATAAACATTTATTAGTACTTTATTAAGTAATATCGATAAATGAGTTCGTTTCCAGATTACATGATATTAAAGCTTGTTTAACAAATGCCTGCAGAAACAGGTGTATAAAACATTATAGTCTGTTTTGATAACCTGTAGCACAAATGCTAGCGCTGCAGCATTGTTTATCAGTTGGGTTGCTAGGAGATGTCTCTAAAGAGAGTCAAACCCCTGCTAAGCTAACGGGAGCATTGCAGTTTTGTTTCCTTAAACATCATCTACCGAATATCGGGGAATGGAATGCATTTATGGTCGGAGATATCAAGTAGAAATATCCCTCATCCAACTTGAATGAAACGCAGCATAACCGTGTACCCTGATGAAACAAAATTTATTACAAGCAACATTTAAATCGCAAATATTATTAGATAAATTTTTCCAGGTATTATAGACCTCCTTGGTAGATTCATCTGAAAAATTATGATTTTTGAATGTCCGGGAATGTTCGGGAGACGTTCATTTCACAAAACAGTCTTGCTGCAGTTAAAATTAGGCTTGCTTGAGCATTAAGTGTCATTTCAAGTTCTGGCTTTCGTGCGTGGACGTGTTTTTTAAATGTCAAATGATATTACTAGTTAGCTGCGACATAATGTATGATGCCCAAAGGCATAGGGTGTCTTATTCATTGTGAAACTGTGTTTTCTTAATGGCATGAATCACACTGAATCCCTAGACTTTAAATGCATAGCCCGCCACTGCTTATTAGAATACTGTGCCTTTCCTCTTGTGTCATCTGTATTCAAATCAATTACATCTCGTCTCCTGTGCATATTGGCCACTTTTACTGTTCTGTGATCGTTGGGATGCTGCCACTGAAGACAGCTCACTCAGTTTGATGCTTTAGTGCATCTTTAGAACAATACCAAAAATAAAATAAAAGTCATCAAATACATTCTTGTACACTTTTGCTAAGACAGCTTAGAGCTTGAATGTGTGTGTGTGTGTAGTGCTTAAATATGAAATAAAAAAGCAGCATACATTATACATAAACTTGATTTTGGGTAGTCATCAGAATGAGAGGCAAACTGTTGAATTATGAATATGGAACACATCACTGCATGATTATCATTCAAATGTTTTACTTTAAGAGGTTAAGTATATCAGTCCCCACTATTGAGGTGAATGGAACATGATTGCATTGGTTATCTAAATTGTGACTGATTAGAAGAACTTTGTTTTCTGTGGGTTTACTGGTCAAAGAAGTTTGGACTTGTCCATTGTGACTCCACATCCAAAAAAGCAAGATTTTTTTGGGCAAAAGTGCCAAAGCTGTGGAATAACTTCAGCCTGGAATCATTTTAATATTGATAGCGAAGTTCTTTTTTAGAAGGGTGAATGGCAGAGCCAATAGAGAAAAGTTTGACTTTGCAGGTAAAGTTTGAGAACTTTTATAAAAAGAGCAGATGTTCGTAATAAAAGGAGAGCAGTATACACTGATAAGATGTCTAGAATTGTAAAATAAATTATGGAAACACTTTGAAATGTATGCTGAGTAAAATCACTTTTTTATATAAAAAGATATACAGCAACTGGACACATACAAATGCGTTTCAGAATCGTTTGCCTGCCTATTTTATTCTTCTTGAGTCCGTAATATCATCTAAAGTGAAGAGGTAAAGAAGTGTCTAAAAATCTCTGACATTGTAACATGCATTTGTGACAAGTTTTGTGATGAAAAATCAATTTGCTCTATACGTTTGATATAAAGAAATTGAGACTCAAATGCACACATATCGTCTCATGAAAGTTGCATAGTAAAAACTTCCCCAACACTCTCCAGCTTACTTCTTATGTTGTTGTGTTCACAATTTACTGGCCTGTTTAAAGTCTTCAGCAAGCCCAGAGGCAGGTCACCAGAGCCCACACCATTCAATAAGTTATTAATACTTGATGCCAGCGGCCCCTGTGCATTATTTAACAATAAATGATAATGCCTGTTCCATTATAGATTAAAGTAGAAGGGGCTGACTTTTTTAATCACATTCAAAAGGCCACAGGAAAATAATTCCATCAGAGACACAGAGGAAGAGGAAGTGCGGTCAGTCTCTGTGGAGTAGAAAGCTGTGCATGTGGAGTGAACCTACATGTGAGGATCAGAGACCTTTCACCTTCATTCAAGTGACCGTTAAGGTGATTAGTAACAATATAGCTGAATAAAATGACTAGCTCATCCTGCAAAGGCTGAAATAGATGTAAAGGCTGTCCTAGATGGCCGAAATAGACCTCTCAGTCATCCAGGAAGATCTTACATGATTCCCCCACAACACAGGGAAAAGACGTAAGATCAAACAGATCAGAGGCCTCTCTGATCATATGGGAGGTAATGTTCAGACAGCAAGAGTGTACTCAATGTAATATTTACAAGTGCTTATCTATTCAGGCAGACATCATTCCTGAATTATTGTGATCCTTGATGATTGGGATCCATTCATGAAGGATTTAATGTCTCTTAGCATAACCATTCACATGTAGTATCAGCTCCCGTATATACGCAATGGCCTTATAAAGTAAATGAACACTTAAGCCACACGTTAAAAAATATCAAAGTCATTGCATTTTATAGCAGAAACCAAGTGGCATCTGCTAACAAATGATGTTAAACCTTTTCTCAGAACTAACTTAACTTTGATGAGCCAATTTTGCAATCTGTTAAAACCAACTGGTCCAAAGGTGATTTTTAATCGTTGTATGCATTTGTAAAGAAGTATAGTTCATTATAAATGTTCCATTAAACAGTATATATACTCTTATAATTCAAAACTTCTTGTTACACTTGTTTGATTGAAAGTGTGCCTGTGCTAACTTTCTTCAAGATAAATGCCATTTGGTTTTTTATTTTGCAATTTAATGTAATGTTGTGAGTGTCCAAATACTTTTTGGGGCCACTGTAGCTGCTCAAGTAATAATGTTACAGATAACTGATGAGATGTGACATTGAAAGCTTCCTCCAGGTTAGGGATAAAGCTTAATGAAGCATCTTCAAAGTGAATGAGCTTTTTACAGGACCCATTGAAGAAAAGCTCCTGCGTTTGAATTCAGCCAGAGTATTGCAGTCTGGCCTGCTGCGTTTCAGTTAGACAAAGACTCATTACAAATGTATGCTGGAAGGTTTGTAGGACTTGCATAAGTATGGCAGACTTATCCTCAGAGTTTTCTGAGAAAGTCTGCCTTGTCCTCTCTCTGTTTACTGAACAGTCTGTCATTCCCATTCTGCTATGGGCCAGGAATAATGCCAATGTAGTCTTTGCTCAAGAGTGTGTAATTGCTCTTCATGGGAGCATGGTGATGTTGTAACCAGAGGCTAATGCTGAACTAACTTGTTCCGTTTGCCATTTCAGAGGCAGATCCAAGCCGTTTGAGCTGAGAGGCTAGACACATTCGCAGGCCTCTTTGCTGTGTTGCTCAATGAGTTCTTGTCGGGGGGGGGGGGCTGTGCTGACATGTGAACTGCCAGTCATGGTCTCCTGAGAAGGAGAGAGAGAGAGAGCATTTAAAAAAATGCTCCATAACTCCAAGAACTTAAGCCAATCTAAAAATTTAAAAAAGCCACTCAAAATAAAAAGCTTTTCAGTAAAGACAGTTGCAACCAGTGGACACTTTTTTATTGCCACTGGAGCTGAGGAGTTGTCCGATTCTAAAAATGGAAATAATAAATGGTGGAGAGCCATAAGCCAGCTCTTTTCAAGTCTAAGTGCCATTGGTACCAAGAAAGGGGTTGCTCTTGGCTAAATTATAATAAATAACCAGAGCTCAAAAATAAGGATGGCCTGCTCGCCCGTAGCAACTGGGAAAGCATGTTGGGCCTGTTGACAGAACTGCCACCTGCCCTATCGGGCTAAAGGAAATTTGTTAATCTTGTAAATATGTTTTTTTTCATGCCTAGCATATTTAAACATTTGGATTTGTGTAATGAACATTGTTGTTGTGAATTCTGCAGATTTAAACTTATCACCAAGGAAACAATATCTAGCTGGCCAACATATATGAGGTTTTGTTAATGAAGCTCATTTACCTCACCCACTGTTCTACTGTCCAAAATTGTTAATAATGTTGACAAATTATACATCTTTTTTTTTTTTTTTTTTTTGGACTATATAGTAAATGTGAAGTAATTTAAGCAAAGTTACGTCAGGTTAAAATGACTAGAGTCACAATTTTATACAGTTGAAGTCAGAAGTTTACATACACTTAGGTTGAAGTCATTAAAACTAATTTTTAAACCACTCCACAGATTTCATATTAGCAAGCTTTAGTTTTGGCAAGTCGTTTAGGACGTGCACTTTGTGCATGGCACGATTAATTTTTCCAAGAATTGTTTAGGGGCAGAACTGGGGCAGTGGTGGCTCAGCAGCTAAGGCTCTGGGTTACTGATCAGAAGGTTGGGGGTTCAAGCCCCAGCACTGCCAAGTTGCCACTGTTGGGCCCTTGAGCAAGGCCCTTGACCCTATCTGCTCCAGGGGCACCATATCATGGCTGACCCTGCACTCTGACCCCAGCTTAGCTGGGATATGTGAAAAAAAGAATTTCACTGTATATGTGTAAATGTATAATGTGTGATAAATAAAGAAAAATATTATTATTATAAATTATTAATTATTATTATTACAGGCAGATTGTTTCACTTTTAATTGACTATATCACAATTCCAGTGGGTCAGAAGTTTACATACGCTAAGTTAACTGTGCCTTTAAGCAGCTTGGAAAATTCCAGAAAATGATGTCAAGCCTAAATTAGCTTCTGATAGGCTAATCGGAGTCAATTGGAGGTGTACCTGTGGATGTATTTTAAAGCCTACCTTCAAACTCAGTGCATTCGAAATCGAAATCAGCCAAGACCTCAGAAAAAAATTTGTGGACCTCCACAAGTCTGATTCATCCTTAGGAGCAATTTCCAAATGCCTGAAGGTACCACATTCATCAGTACAAACAATAGTACACAAGTATAAACACCATGGGACCACGCAGCCATCATACCACTCAGGAAGGAGATGCATTCTGTCTCCTAGAGATGAACATAGTTTGGTGCGAAAAGTGCAAATCAATCCCAGAACAACAGCAAAGGAATTTGTGAAGATGCTGGAGGAAACAGGTAGACAAGTATCTATATCCACATTAAAACAAGTCCTATATCTACATAACCTGAAAGGCTACTCAGCAAGGAAGAAGCCACTGCTCCAAAACCGCCATAAGAAAAGCCAGACTACAGTTTGCAAGTGCACATGGGGACAAAGATCTTACTTTTTGGAGAAATGTCCTCTGGTCTAATGAAACAAATATGTTACTGTTTGGCCATAATGACCATTGTTATGTTTGAAGGAAAAAGGCTAAGGCTTGCAAGTCAAAAAACACCATCCCAACCGTGAAGCGTGGGGGTGGCACCATCATGTTTTGGGGGTGTTTTGCTGCAGCATGGACTGGAGCATTTCACAAAATAGATGGCATCATGAGGAACAAAAATGATGTGGATATATTGAAGCAAAATCTCAAGATATCAGCCAGGAAGTTAAAGCTCGGTCACAAATGGGTCTTCCAAATGGACAATGACCCCAAGCATACCTCCAAAGTTGTGGCAAAATGGCTTAAGGACAACAAAGTCAAGGTATTGGAGTGGCCATCACAAAGCTCTGACCTCAATCCAATAGGAAATTTGTGTGCAGAACTGAAAAAGTGTGTGCAAGCAAGGAGGCCTACAAACCTGACTTAGTTACACTAGTGCTGTCTGGAGGAATGGCCAAAATGTATTGTGAGAAGCTTGTGGAAGGCTACCCAAAACATTTGACCCAAGTTAAACAATTTAAAGGCAATGCTACCAAATACTAACAAAGTGTATGTAAACTTCTGACCCACTGGGAATGTAATGAAAGAAATAAAAGTTGAAATAAATAATTCTCTCTACTATTATTCTGACATTTCACATTCTTAAAATAAAGTAGCAATCCTACCTACCTAAGACAGCGAATGTTTTCTACGATTACATGTCAGGAATTGTAATTGGCTAAGGTATATGTAAACTTCTGACTTCAACTCTATATAAAGACTTATTGTTTTCATATAATTTTCATATAAATACCACAATGAATGAGCTAAACAAGATATTATATCTACAATTTGAACGTTTGAGATTGTATGATTTGAACAGTTGTGATCAGAGACCAGAAATACTTTTAGATTGTTCAGTGATCCATTAAGTCATTAAAATTGTATTGTTGATTTGATTTGAGCCTGCAAGAGGACCTTGATTTCATTGTAAGGAGACAGAGTGTGTTGTAATGGCTTCTATTGTAGTCCGTTGTTATTCAATAATAATCTTCCAATCAAATTTACATTATAGGGTTTGTGTCATCACTCCACAGATGGTAGCATACCACTGTTTAGAAAAGTTGATTGAAGCATCACCTCACGGTTTGTCAATCCATGACTTGTGTGTTTGAGAGCTGTAATGTTGGTTGTGCCTCAGGAAGACATGAGACAATACTGCCGCTTTACCTCACTAAGAACTTTAGGGCATTCCATCACCACTGTGCCTTTGACTCTGTGAAAAGGAGATTATTTTATATAATTATCACACAAAACAACACTATTATCATCACAGTGGTAATAAAAGTTCTATTGCGCTGAAGGAGTTGAACAGATGTGGTGGTTGAGACACCAGTGTGTGAACAGGGCCCTTATTACACCAAGAGACAAAGAGTGCCTTCAGATTATGGACTCTCATTTGATCCAGTTCAATTCAATGCTGATTGAATCAAACAAAACATTGCCCTTTCATTCTCTCTGAAATTGCATTCCTCAAAATACTGCGAGGGTGGACGGAGGAGATGAGAGGAGCTGCAGAGGCAAATAAACAAATACAGGGAATAATTTGTTGTGAAAGATTAAATGGCACTGGCTGGCCCATCGGCCTTGATTGTTGGAATCAGTGCACTTCTTAAACATAGAAGAAATTCACGCACTGGTACACAACATTAATAGAAATGGCAAACATATGACTAATCTCAACTGCATAATACACAGCCATGGAAGTTACAAAGGCCATTTGGCTCAACTTGACATTAAAGATAATCTCATCATTTTTATTTTTTTTAAACTGACTTTGTTTGTTCCTCCATGAGCTTAGAGAAAAACACATATCTTAATGCCTACATACTTTTTCAAGTGTTTGAAACCTGTGAAGGTAATTTCTGTGTGCCTTAAAGGAATAGTTCACCCAAAAATGAAAATTTGCTGATAATTTATTCACCCTCAGGCCATCCAAGATATATCTGAGTTTCTTTCTTCATCAAAACAGAATTTAAGACTCTTAGGATTTCATTTCAGGCCTCCTCCTCTAAACAATGCAAGTGAATGTACTCCATTTTTTGATGGTCCAAAATGCATATTTAGGGTGCATCAAAATAATCCACACGACTCCAGTCGACAAATAAAGTTCTTCTGAACCCAAACGATTGATTATTTTGAGAAACAAAACAATACTTATATACTTTTTAACTACAAATGTTTGCTTCCGTACATCTCTGTGACGTGCGCTCATGAGAGGGATGACGTAAGCTTGTTGGTTCGGACACACGTCATGTGGAGGAGGAGTCAGGAAGCGCATCAGCTTTTTAAGTGTTTATTAAAGAACTTGTATTCATAACATTTGTTAGGTTAAGTTGAATGTGAATCTTGTTTGCAAGTCTCATAGAATAAACATTACTATAACTACATTTTTGCAAACTAACATTTATGTTTCGCCACATTTCTAGTGAAATTAACACTAGAGACAGGACAACAATTGTGCATTTTATACATTTTTACACAAATCACGACTACAATGGCTGATTATGACTTGCACTTATTTTTCACACTATTACTCACAAACTGCTATGTTATGATATTAACTCTTTTACTATATTGCATTATTTGAAAAACGACACATTTTAACTTGTATTACAGACCCACCAACATTTATTCCAATGTGATTAGCTTCCACGGTTGCTCATCTGATAGAATGTTGGACTTTGGCCTCGTTTGACCACAGTTTGAACCCAGCCAAACATCCATGCTGACATGAGTCACGAAAGAGTCATGTTAGTGACACAAAATGATGTAGTAGCTTCAGAAAGTGTGCTTTTTATGTCACATTTGCTTTTAGAGTACTATCAATTAGGTTTAGGTGTTAACGGGAAGGGTGACTGTTTTGCTTACCACTCATTTGCTTTTAGAACACTATTGGTAAGTTTCAGGTTAAAGTTTTAGGTTATGGTGGCATGGGAGATGCCCATCTACATCATGTGAAGAACTCTGACAGCAATCCTTAGGGCACAGCATGGATTTGAACCTTAAAAATGGCTTTGGGAGGGAATAATGTTTAATATTTCCGATAGATAATTTCATTTCATCACATTTGACATTTATGGTTCATTACAAATCTGCACTAAAACAACAAACTTAAGTCTGTGCTTTTTGGGGGCCTGGGTAGCTCAGCGAGTATTGACGCTGACTACCACCCCCGGAGTCGCGAGTTCGAATCCAGGGTGTGCTGAGTGACTCCAGCCAGGTCTCCTAAGTGGCCAAATTGGCCAGGCATGTAGAGTCACATGGGGTAACCTCCTTGTGGTCGTGGGGTAACCTCCTTGTGGTCATGATTAGTGGTTCTCGCTGTCAATGGGGCTCATGGTAAGTTGTGCGTGGAGGGTAGCATGAGCCTCCACATAATGGGAGTCTCCGCGGTGTCATGCACAACGAGCCACATGATAAGATGCGTGGATTGACAGACTCAGAAGCAGAGGCAACTGAGACTTGTCCTCTGCCACCCACATTGAGGTGAGTAACTGCACCACCATGAGGACCTACTAAGTAGTGGGAACTGGGCGTTCCAAATTGGGAGAAAAGGGGATACAATTTTTTTTAAAAGTCAGTGCTTTTTTGCATAAACCACTCTTATTCAGCATTGCTTATATTTAATGCACACTCAACTGCCAAGATATACTTGACATCTTTTACTGTGTGTTTACAAATATGACGGCATTTCCCAGGGGACCATCTTCAGTCTCCATGCCTGCACATTTTCCATGTCCTTTTAAGGCTGTCATTAGGCAACTGGCCATTGGCAGGGCAGAAAGCAAAGAAACAGCTGGAGAAGAGAGCTGCTAGACCCCAAGAGGCCAGTGAACCTGGGGCACTACTCAAGGAAGAAAGCACAGTTATTTCAAACAAGGAAAACTTTCAATAGAGTTTGCGGGAATGATGCTCTGTGATCACACATGTACATATTATTAATCTCTGTATCTCCTCTCTCCCATTGGATTCTTTGTCTCCTCATTCCTCATTCAACCACAAAAGGATGATTATTGTCCAGGACATACAGTATATGCAGTGCTCTAAGAGGGAAAATAGTTACACTGCATCCCTTGTTTGAATTTTTGGGGTCTAAATATCTGAGACCAAATTGAAAATCTGGGATATGTTTTCATTTTTTGTAGACCTGGACATGAACAAAGTTTTAGGATTTTGAACAAACAAAAATAATAATAAACCAAAGAAAAGTTGGTGTAAAATTTGAAATATCTTTCAAATGTAAGCAAACTTGTGACATAGACATATAAGAATGTGTTGCCCTTAAAGAATTTGTATAACTTTCTCAAATGTTTTCTTTAAATATTTGCTACTACCTATTTTTAGTTGAAAACGAGAAGCTGATAACTAACAAAAACTTTAACAAACTCGTTTGTAAAAAACTTTTTATTTTAAAATAAAAAGATATTATTTGTGTCATGTGATGATGTCACTTCCTGTTAAACTCTTCCTGGTTCTGCGGAAAAAGAAAAGAGACAGACATGTTGTGCACGCTCTATTATTTCATTTGCATCCACTATGAAGCATCATAGAGGCAATGCCGTAAGTTCATTTACTTGACATCAGATGTGTTAAAGATCATATATTAGTAATGTTTTCATTAAAGAAAAAATTATGTTCGATAAGTTATTAAAAAACAGTTTGTTTACTATTGTGTACAAGCTAACAGCAATACTAGTAGCCATATTACCATGGTACTTGGTACCTCACCTGCTACTTACAGTGGGGACAGCAAGTATATTCATATTTACAGCTATTTACAATGTAATGTTTAGTCAAGAACATGGGCACTGAATATTTTTGTATTGCTTTTATTTACAGTTTTCACCAGCATGTTAATGAGAAAGTGTGACAGAAAATGGTCAACCTTAATATAACTTTGTCTTCATTGGCTACGGTTTAACTTGGTGTTTAGTCAGAGTTTCGACACACTGCACAAGAACGCTACAAAGAAAAAGGTCAGATTTCTTTGCTTCAACCGTGAAGTACAACATTCTCAAATCATGCTGGGGTAACAATTATCAGGTTTAGCACAAAGCAATAGCCAACTCAAATGCTTCTATTTTGCATTCTTTTCTCATTTAATATATATAATTATTAAATTAGTTCACCTCAGTGCTTACCTCTGGCTGTCAAAAGCTAACTTTCGAACTGCACTGTGTAATGAACCCATTTACACCTGGTGTTAAGATGATTAGGTGAGACACATCGCTGTTTACACCTGGTCGCTCAAATGTGTCTTCTTTGACCACTTGTGTTTGGATTTCGAGGTGAGGGTCTCTGATTTCATCATTCATTATGTCATTGTGTTATTGCATGACAATACATTTACATTTATGCATTTGGCAGACGCTTTTATCCAAATCGACTTACAGACCTACTTATTACAGGGACAATACCCCCAGAGCAACCTGGAGTTAAGTGCCTTGCTCAAGGACACAATGGTGGTGGCTGTGGGATCGAACCAGCAACCTTCTGATTACCAGTTATGTGCTTTAGCCCACTAGGCCACCACCACTCCAATAAAGCGCAACAATGTCAGAAAAGACAAAGAAGGCTATAAAATAATAATAATAATAATAATTTAAAAAAAAACGGTTTCTCTGAGATACATGTGAAATTTTATGTGCTTAGCATCCATATATCCCTATAAAACACAGCTGATTGGGTATCATGGACATAATGCAGCCTAATTATACATCCTTAACATGACTAGTCAACTAATTGCTCAGACAACGCACTGACTGGTCGATTGGTAGTTTTAAATTGGTAGTTTTGCACATCCCTACCTTTTACTTGCAAATTCTATATTACAGAGTGAAACTATTGTCATTTCAGACAACTGTTCTTCAATAGACATTTCTTTCTGAGAAAAAGGTGTTAGCACAAAATATATCAAAGCATCTAACCACAATCGTAATACTTTAAAATTTGCAATACATATCGAATCTGCAATTAAATATCATTGTAATATTGAATCGGGAGGTCTGTAGCAATTCCCAGCCCTAGTATTTATCGCCGACCAAAAGCGGTATTTAACGCTGACCAAATACAGATCACCAAAAGCGCATCTTAATACCAGGTGTAAACGAGGTCATTGACTAAACAGTGCTAAATATAGGTCTATAAAGGGTCTAAAACATTTTGTGATCGGATCACAAAAACACATACGAAGGTAGTCTTAAATGCATTTGACCACATCACATTTGAGGTGTAAATGCTAATCCGTCCTGTCCCGGACAGCAGTGAAGCACCATCCCTCACCTGTCAATCAACCACTGCACTAAAACAAGAGTTTAAATTTGCCAGTTACGAGCGGCTTTAAATGGAAATAACCATCCATTCTGAAAATTTTAAAAAGTGGATACACACAAAAGCATGAGGACTTCACAGATCTTCTTCAGTGTCAAAACATATGAGAAGCACAAACATCTGCAGCTCAGGTTAATACAGGTAATCCACTAAAATAATGGACATTTCTGCTTGAAGTGATGCGTTTGTGCTTAGATAAAATTTTAAACGCCTGCATCTCGGAGAAACAGCTTGCCATTTTTTGTAAAGAAACACTACGCGCCTGCGCACATAAGCATTCTTCCACAGAGCGGTGAATACAAACAATGAAGATGGCGATCGCTGGTCGTAGTAGTGATGCAGTAAATCTACACTTTGCTGGAGAAGCGTCAATAAACTCAAAATCTTGAGCAGCACAAACACCGTCCTCTTGTTCACCATTGTAGTTTTGAATGTCTCGCGCGTTGTTTTGAAGTATGCGCATGCATGCCTATAGACTGAACACGTAATACGTGTGCGCATGATGTCATCGTTTCCACAAATTCGCATTTTTGTATGTTTACACGGAGACCATAACGGCATTGTTTTCAAAAACTTGCACTTTGAAACCCGTTTTCAAAAGTTTGTGTTTTCAGGCCCCAAAACGCTGTTGTCGTGTAAACGAACAGCCAAAATGCATAAAAAGTTTTCCGTTTTTAGTTGAAAACGTTGTTGTGTAAACAGCCCCTAAGTGACCAGGTGTAAACAGCGATGTGTCTCGTCTGACCACATGTGATCAGATCACTGAGACACATCTTAATACCAGGTATAAACGGGGTCTATATGAGGTGCTGGTATGCAAGATTCAGTTTGCGGTACTGTGAAAAGCATTGCATACAATTGCAGCTACTATTTTCAGTTGATATGTGGCCCACTTTGAGCCACTCAAGGACATTCACAGAGTTGTCCCGGAGCCACTCCTTTGTTATCATGGCTGTGTGCTTAGGGTCGTTGTCATGTTGGAAGATGAAACTTCGCCCCAGTCTGAGGTCCAGAGCGCTCTGGAGCAGGTTTTCATCAAGGTTGTCTCTGTACATTGCTGCATTCATCTTTCCCTCGATCCTGACTAGTCTCCCAGTTCCTGCCGCTGAAAAACATCCCCACAGCATAATGCTGCCACCACCATGCTTCACTGTAGGGATGGTATTGGCCAGGTGATGAGCGGTGCCTGGTTTCCTCCAGGCATGACGCTTGCCATTCAGGCCAAAGACTTCAATCTTTGTTTCTCATGGTCTGAGAGTCCTTCAGGTGCCTTTTGGCAAACTCCAGGTGGGCTGTCATGTGCCTTTTACTGAGGAGTGGCTTCCGTCTGGCCACTCTACCATACAGGCCTGATTGGTGGAGTGCTGCGGAGATGGTTGTTCTTCTGGAAGGTTCTCCTCTCTCCACAGAGAAATGCTGGAGCTCTGTCAGAGTGACCATCGGGTTCTTGGTCACCTCCCTGACTAAGGCCCTTCTCCCCCGATCGCTCAGTTTGGCCAGGTGGCCAGCTCTAGGAAGAGTCCTGGTGGTTCCAAACTTCTTCCATTTACGGATGATGTAGGCCACTGTGCTCATTGGGACCTTCAATGCCGCAGAAATGTTTCTGTACCCTTCCCCAGATCTGTGCCTCAATACAATCCTGTCTCGGAGGTCTACAGACAATTCCTTGGACTTCATGGCTTGGTTTGTGCTCTGACATGCACTGTTAACTGTGGGACCTTATATAGACAGGTGTGTGCCTTTCCAAATCATGTCCAATCAACTGAATTTACCACAGGTGGACTCCAATCAAGTTGTAGAAACATCTCAAGGATGATCAGTGGAAACAGGATGCACCTGAGCTCAATTCTGAGTGTCATGGCAAAGGCTGTGAATATTTATGTACATGTGATTTTTTTTGTTTTTTATTTTTAATAAATTTGCAAAGATTTCAAACAAACTTATTTCATGTTGTCATTATGGGGTATTGTTTGTAGAATTTTGAGGAAAATAATGAATTTAATCCATTTTGGAATAAGGCTGTAACATAACAAAATGTGGAAAAAGTGAAGCGCTGTGAATACTTTCCAGATGCACTGTACAAGAAAAAGGAAATGTTTGCCAGTTAATACAGTAGTTTCAACATCATAGGCCTCACACTTCACTCTTCCCACACTTTAGAACCATTGGAATGGACAGCGGCTATTAACTAATCTGACCACAAAAGACAACCATCTTACCCTGAATGCACAAGGCTTTTTTTTTTTTTAAACAGACACTGCGCCCCTAATGTTAGAACTATAAAATAGACATAATACAAGAAGGACATGATAGCCAGATCACCACTTCATAGCCTCAGACTAACCAGAAACAATGACATAATATCTATGACTTAGTATCAATAACACAGATTTTTAATAAATGCATTAATTTACCTTTACTTGAACACAAAATCCATGCGTCTCACCTTGCGAATGAACATCTCCGTCACTTTGCTGTAAAAGTCACCCGCTTGTTGAAGTTTCGACAGCCTCTCTTTCTCTATTTTTAATTGAATTTAACTTTGCCAAATCTGCGTAGGTAGTCGATGCTTTCACTGCAGATATCTATTTACGCACTTATTAACGCACTAGTTACGTGAAGTTGAACATGTTGACACAAAACTAAAATCTAGCCTATCAGATAGCATGACGGAAGGAAGGAGCTTCTTATTGGCTCACTCATTTTGGTAAGCATGCTTGCCTTGGTCAATTGTAGTAGCGGGTGTGATTCAATTTGAATGAACATACAGTGTTGAAGGAAAGGGCAGTAAATAATGGAATCTGAGAAAGCATAACGTGTGTGAGTGTGGCCAAAGCGAATAAATGAATAAATGTGCTGCTCAAGTGAGAGGAAAGCTGACGAATTTGAACGAAAACAGTAGTTTATATTAATAATTATATTTAAATATTTCATATTTTCATTTTTCTTTTTGCCCTTCTACATATTAGGTAAGCATTGCTTACCTTGCTTATAAGGACGGCACGTCCCTGACGCATACAACAAATATAAATATATTTCATAATAGAGTCACGTGACGCCATGCAAGGTTCGGATGTGTGAACGGTGAGATCTGCGCACTTTGCTAGTTTTAACACTATTAATGTCATAAACCAGTGAGATTCTATACACTCTGTTCCATAACTGTTCTAGGAGGACAATATGTCAAAGAAATCAAAATCCTCGGGCTCTGGAGACATTACAAGACACTTATGTGCTCAAGCTGACACCTCTCTGGAGGCCTCGAGCCAGGGAGTAGATTTGGTCGGAGAAATGAGGGAATTTTGGCGAGAAATGTTGAACATGTCGGCAATGCTGACGAAGGTCGTTGCTGACTTAGAGGATCTTGTACTACGTCGATCGATCACTGCCATGGAGACGAAATTCACTGAGGTGGTTACAAGAGTGGGGGTTGTCGAGAAACGGATCGATTATCTGGAGTCATCGGAGAGGGAATTATCTGCTAATCCGCTAGCGACCAAGGTGGTTTTGGAGCATGTCTGGGAGAAGTTGGAGGACTTCGAGAACTGTAACCGGTGGAATAATATCCGTATTGTTGTAATTCCTGAGACCGAAGTAGGACAGGATATGGTGAAATTCCTGGATGGGCTCTTTCCAAGTCTGCTCGACATAACAGGCCATAAGCTGGAAATCGAGCAAGCTCACAGGGTTCCGGCTCGGCAGTCCTCTGAGGGAGACAGGCCCCAATCAATTCTGGCCAAATTTCTGAGATCATCCGATAAGCGAGGCGAGAAATAAAGGAAGGCTTTCTTGGAAGAACCACAGCATTTTCTTGTTCCTAGACTTTGCAAATTCGACGAGAGAAACATGATAGATTCAAGGAATGCAAGAAACTCTTACATCAATGGAAGTTCGCTTTTGCACTGATGTTCCCAGCCAAATTGAGAATAAATGCTAAGGATGGCCATAAAAAATTCAAATGTCCCCAGCAAGCAATGTCCTTCATAAAGTCAATGGTGAGAGTAAGTTATTTTGTGGTACTCACATTGCAGCCAAATTACTGAACATTCACTTGATTTTGTTTCCTTTTGTGCTGGTTCCACCTATTGGCTGGAGTTTGTTTTGTGGAGTATTTCTTGCCAGTCATTGGAGTGATTAGGTCATTTGTTGCACTAATGTAGCTGCCGAATGGGCCAGCTCACTGAACATTCATTTGACTGTCCGAGGAAACTGAACGCCTTTTTTTTTTTTTTATGCTGTTTCCGCCTAGCAGCTGGAGATTGTTTTGTGGAGTAACACACCTTCAGTACAGTCATGTGGATGAATCTACATGTTCTTTGTGTTTATTCCGCTTATTGGCTGGAGTTTGTTTTAGAGATTATCTTTTGTTGTGTAATTCTTTCTCACAAAATTTGTATAGAGATTTGAGCAATCCGATGGCATAGTTGTCGTGGGGGCTCTCATAGGCATACATGGACTGTTTGAGTTTAGAGGGATGGATGCCATTTTGTGCTGTCGTGCATGGGGTTAATGCTTAGTAAAGTTATGACATCTCTTAAACATATAGATCAGGTGTGGTCTCCGACCCTACTAGATCTATGACTTGCCTCCACAGAATTATTAATTCCTTTTCTAAATTCTCGGGATACAGAATTAATCAGTCTAAATCCGAATTTTTGGCTCTGACAGCATACTGCCAGGTAATGGTTTTTCAGCCGGGCGCCTTCTAGTGGCCCAAACAGGGCATTAAGTATTTGGGTATTTTATTTGTGTGATTTAGTTAAAGTTAATTTTATATATATATATATATATATATATATATATAATGTATATTTATATATGTGTGTATATATATATATATATATGTGTGTGTATATATATATATATATATATATATATATATATGTGTATATATATATATATATATATATATATATATATATATATATATTCAGGGTTGGGAGGGTTACTTTTGAAATGTATTCCACTACAGATTACAGAATACATGCTGTAAAATGTAATTTGTAACACATTTCATTAGATTACTCAAGGTCAGTAACGTATTCTAAATACAGTGCATCTGGAAAGTATTCACAGCGCTTCACTTTTTCCACATTTTGTTATGTTACAGCCTTATTCCAAAATGGATTAAATTCATTATTTTCCTCAAAATTCTACAAACAATACCCCATAATGACAACGTGAAAGAAGTTTGTTTGAAATCTTTGCAAATTTATTAAAAATAAAAATGAAAAAAATTACATGTACATAAGTTTTCACTTTGGATTACTTCTTCAGCACTGGTAGATTTTTTCACTTGTTTTGACTATAAAAACTCTGCCAGTACAGTAAGACAAAATACACGTTAAAAATATATTCTCTGAAAAACCTAAATATCTTATGCAGTGTAGTTTCTAAAACAAGATAAATCAAATTGATCTTGTTTTAAGGATATTTTTACAGGAAAACAATACAAAAATTATTATCAAGAATACGATAATATTCTTACTAGAAAAAAGAAATTATGATCCAACGTGAATTTTTGATAAAAAAAAAATATGATTGTGCCTGGTAACGTGCATGTAAAATGGCTAGAATTAGCATTTTAGCTTAGTTTAAAGCTGACAATTTACACAAGGTTTATTTCTATTTCTTCTGCTCCAAACTTACTTCAAACTTACTTCTGTGTCTGCTCGTATGAATGTAACACATCATAAGAAAGTGTTTCACCGCTGTTCAAATACACTTTGGATCGCATCATTTATATGTATACATTTTTCCATCTGAAAGGACTAAATATTAAATGAAACAAATGACAATAAAATGCAAAGTAATCTCTTCAGTAATCAAAATACTTTTTGAATGTAACTGTATTCTAAATATCAATTATTTAAATTGTAACTGTAGTGGAATACAGTTACTTATATTTTGTATTTTAAATACATATTCCTGTTACTTGTATTTCGTTACCCCCCAACCCTGTATATATTTCATAATAAAATACCACTCATTTTCACCAATACTCATCAACAGCTTTTAAAAAAGTATAACAAAACTAATTCAGGTGCCTTTGCTTACAGTCATGAATAATGAGAATTTTGTTTCATTTGATGCTTTTACAGACAGAGAGAGAGAGACCTTGAGATTGGGTTTAGATAAAAGTCTGATAAATTATGAAGCACTTGTATTGCACTCTCTGATTTAAATGCCTCTTCTGTGCTCACATCTTGCTGTCAGTGCCTCCTGACTGTTTGCATGCAGAGTTCAAAAAGCACTTTTATTTCAAATCTGTTTCTACAGCCTTCTCTCATTTCAAACATTTGCCAAGAAACAAGAGATTCTCTTCTTTCTTAAATGACAAACAGGTAAAAAAAATAAATAATAATAATATAAAACTTTTGACAGTTCCACAGCTTCAACACAACAGCTCTTAGTTGAGTTGTGGCGGAGGTGGGTGTACTTTAGACAAATTGTGCAGTCATAAAAGAGCCCTATCGCCATGTTTGATGATGGCTTAACTACAGAACATATCTGTAATTGAAAAGACTTGAATAATCTGCTTCCTTTTGAAAACTGAAGTGAAGTTGTGAATAGTAACCTATAAGCATGGTATAAAATTGAGTGTATAAAAAAAACCATGCAAACTTAATAGCGTATGCAAATAAATATCTTGCTGATACAGTAACATGGTCTTCTAAAAGTTGCATGTTTTAGATGAGTAAAGCAGTGTCCATTTTTCCAAGTTTTCCTTAATGTATATGTAATTTAGGCAATGTCTCAAAACATGCACAATATACAGGTGTCAATGCAAATAGATTAAATAGAACCCACAAAGTGATTTATCACACCTGAAAACACCTGAAAGTGATTTTGGAAATGGTAACACACTTGAAGTCAGAAGTTTACATACACCTTAGCCAAATACATTTAAACTCAGTTTTTCATAATTCCTGACATTTAATTGTAGAAAACATTCCCTGTCTTAGGTCAGATAGGATCACTACTTTATTTTAAGAATGTGAAATGTCAGCAGAATAGTAGAGAGAATGATTTATTTCAGCTTTTATTATTTTCATCACATTTCCAGTGGGTCAGAAGTTTACATACACTTTGTTAGTATTTGGTAGCATTAACTTTAAATTGTTTAACTTGGGTCAAATGTTTTGGGTAGCCTTCCACAAGCTTCTCACAATAAGTTGCTGGAATTTTGGCCCATTCCTCCAGACAGAACTGGTGTAACTGGGTCAGGTTTGTAGGCCTCCTTGCTCGCACATGCTTTTTCAGTTCTGTCCACAATTTTTTTTTATCGGATTGTGGTCAGGGCTTTGACGGCCACTCCAATACTTTGTTGTCCTTAAGCCATTTTGCCACAACTTTGGAGGTATGCTTGGGGTCATTGTCTATTTGAAAGACCCATTTGCGACAAGCTTTAACTTCCTGACTGATGTCTTGATGTTGCTTCAATATATCCACATCATTTTCCTTTCTCATGATGCTATCTATTTTGTGAAGTGCAACACAAAACACCCAAAACACCCATTTGCACTTTTCACACCAAACTACGTTCATCTCTAGGAGACAGAATGCATCTCCTTCCTGAGCAATAGGATGGCTGCATGGTCCCATGGTGTTTATACTTACGTACTATTGTTTGTACAGTTGAACGTGGTTCCTTCAGGCATTTGGAAATGGCTCCCGAGGATGAACCAGACCACAATTTTTTTCTGAGGTCTTGGCTTATTTCTTTTGACTTTCCCATGATGTCAAGCAAAGAGGCACTGAGTTTGAATGTAGGCCTTAATATAAATCCACAGGTACACTTCCAATTCAGTACACCTCATATCAGAAGCTAATTGTCTAAAGTCTTGACATACTTTTTTGGAATTTTCCAAGCTGCTTAAAGGCACAGTAAACTTCTGACCCATTGGAATTGTGATATAGTCAATTAAATGTGAAACAATCTGTCTGTAAACAACTGTTGGAAAAATTACTTGTGTTATGCTCGGGGCATGCTTCCTATCTATCTGACACCACATATTACTCTTTTGATATATTTCATTTTTCAAAATCCATAGGATAGTTTTGTGTGGGGAACAGAACAACAGACCAAAATTGCACGTTGTCAGCTACTGACTGTGTCTTATGAGACACAATATTTTATTCTTGCAGGGGGTGCTTGATGCATTTTACCCTGGATAGTTATTTTTATTAAAAACTGATAATTGTGTGATAGAGAGAGCTGAGAGAGAGAGAGAGAGAGAGAGCTGGCATGGACTAAGAGCTTTGGTTTGGTGCATACTGCTCATTTGCATAGGGTTTCCTATAAATAGTTTAGAATGCTGGTAAGGGAAGATGGCTGTTTTAGCTTCCGGTTTCCGGTGTTTGGGTTGAATTCGCCATATTTCTCTGTGTAAGTACGCTGTGGTAGTGAGTAACATGAGGATTTTGTTTTTACTAATGTATAGCAATATGTGGTAATTGTAGGGATCCAGTTTCTTCACGCTCTGAGGACACATCAGTAAATCATTTTTTCTGCGTTCAGGAGATGCGCCAGTAACACTATACTGTTGGTATGTATTCATTTAAATATGCTTAATGTTATCCTGAGCTATCCCCTCTTTATGTTGGAATGTTTATGTTCTTTAGGAAGGCTGACCTTGTTGATAGGCTCCATCTTGTTGGTTTGAGTCCGATTTCTTAATGTGATGAAGATCTCTTATCTGTATGTGCATTGAGCCACATATGCCTAACCTCTACTGTTTTGCCTGTATGGTTTTGTTTTAATTCCTTTCTTTCTTTTTGCTTGTTGATTTTGTTTGCTGGCTGGTGTGTTAAGCCACAGCTTGCTTGCTTGTAATGCTTTCTACACTTGCTGGAGTTTCTTCCTTTTCTATTCATTTTGTGTTTGTGATTTAAGTTACAAATTTTCTGTTGCATTGTTTATTTTTTTAAATAAATATATATACTGTTGATTTGGAAGAGAAGGCAAAACAGAAGTGGTTGGGCAATTGACTGGTGGGAGAAGTGCTAAGAGGCACTTCTGCTGCAGAGAGAAGGTGTTCCTGAAGGAATGCTTGCTTTCAGATTATTGAAGGAACTGTGTTTAACCATGGATGCAGAACTGCTAGAGCTGAGGGAGCTTTTTCAACAATTAAGGACTGATAATAAGTGTCTTTTACAGGAACGAGTGGATGCCCAGTGTTGGGCCTCATGTATACAGATAGAAGACAAAGGCAGGCCTAACACAGTCGTAAAACCTAACTCAGGCCCCCACATAACAAGTCGTAAATCTTACTGATAAAAACTGCGCCAAAATCAAACAAAGGGAGTCCAAAACAGACTACAAATCCCATGAAGCCTTGCTCACTAAAGGATCGAACTCTCAACTCCTATTGGATGAGGCACACAACAGAACGCACCTCAACCATGACATCATCAGGAGTAGAAATACCTCTGAAATGCTTCCAGGATTTGCTTCCAGCAATTTTGCTTGCCCTGTATAGACGCAGCTCATCGCTGCCCTCAGGTGCAGTCTCGTGGCACAAGGAAGTAATGTCCGACTTGAAACTGTGGCCATACAATCTCCATCTCGCTGGACGAGTTGAGATTACTCTGTGTTCAACCAAACACTCTAACGGATCCGAAGGAGACTGCCGAGCAATCCGCATCTTCATCCGTTTGCCTGCAGAAGTGAAGAGATAAAAGATTTCTCTTCCATCTTCAATCAAGTCGACATTTCTCCGCCAGCCCGCCGAGGATCAGCAGCCGTACCGCCCTCCGACAGAGCGAGGAAATAGCCTCCCGTCATCACCCAAGCCTCGAGGAACCGAGTCTAAGGACGGATGAACACACATTCCACCTGCATCCTCATGCGATTCAAGTAAGAGGTTTACGTCTGGGCAGAGATAGAATATTATAGTGTCTTATTCTTGTGTTTCAAGGTTTTTGCTTGTACAGTTTATGGACCGCCATGTCCGCTCATTATTAATACTCAGGGTATTAATTATCACGAATTTGATTTGCTGTATTGTGGTCCAACCAAATTGGACTGTTGTGCATTTCCGCCATCGCGGGTGAGACCGGCAAACTGAGTTTATCCATTAAAGAATCAAAGAACACCACCCCTCACAAACATTCTGGCACACATTTTTGGCTCGTAGATAGCTTCGTGATAAAGCTCAGCTTTGTCCCTAAGCTATCGTACAAGAGGATACACGCGGTAACTTGTAGACGCCATTGACTGGTTTCTCTCCGCCCACATTCGCGGCCATATTCCCTGGCCGGTAGTCTCACATGACATACTCTCCACGAGAGTCACGTCCACCATTTTGTGTGCATCCCTCCTTACACACACACACACACTCACTCACTCTCTCACACACACACACACACACACACACACACCCTCATGTGTTATAGGATTATTTTGATTTCCATATCTAATCATATCACTGTTTAGTTTGTAGTTGTAAGTCGGAAGTTTATTGACTGCATTGTATTCATTATTAATTGATATTACTGCATAAATAAACTTTGTTTATATTACAAAGAGAAGTGTTTTGGTTTGTTTTGCATATGCCTGTGTCATGCTGACGGGATGTCAGTGCTCGGATTCAAGCCTTCATTCATTGTTTTTTTCCCGAAAATCGATATTCTTCGGATGTCAATTTTCCTAAGAAAACAATCTAATATTGAGACTGTTTTACTATCTGGTTATTAGTCCCTGATTCCAGGGTGGTGCCCCGTCAATGTTAATCCTTATTAATATTCTATTGATTTTTGATAATTGATAATTATCTTTGATGATTGTTGAATTTGAAGGATCAGTAAGCTAGTGTTAATTTTAATTAATGTTTCATCGATGTTAATGATTAGAGGTTATCTTTGATAATTGTTGATTTAAAGGATTAAAAAAAGCTAACATTGATTCTCATCAATGTTCTATTGATTTTAATAATTAATAATTGTCTTTGATAATTATTAATTATTGCTAATAACCAAACCCGCTCCTAAACGTAGCGCACTACATTTACTGGAGACCCATATGCGGTTTTAATGAGTTAGATTCAATTATTTAATTTAAATATTAATTAATAACTAAAGAAATAATTATTAATTATTTCTGATAGTAACACTGATCTAAACAACCAGTAAAGCCCTACACCAGGCCGGCGTTGCTCCTGCAGTGACTGAACCCACTAATCCTGTGCCTGATATTTCTAGGTCTCCCACCCAACCTAGTGTGTCCCATGATCATCTTGTTTATGTGCCCAGGGAAAGGTAGTGCCCTGTATTCAGAGGTAATATAGGTATTGGTATATCTGATTGGGTGGATGAATTTCGTGCTAGCATGCGAGCCAGATCAGCTTAGTAAGGGCATTCTATGCCTTCAAAATCCCCCTAAATGGCCCCCACCAAATCATAGTGGTCAGGTTGTTTGTAGATGCTGTCAGCAACCAGGTCACATTGCCAGTCACTGAAAATGTACGGGTTGAAACTTGATCCCAGCACCCTCGGTCTCATTTCAGCCAGAGGCCATCTCATAGCCAGCCGACGGAAAACTAGTTCCCTCTGAGTCACCGAGCCACGTTTCAGGAGGGGACAAGTTTGGCTCAAGTAATCTGAATGAGGTAAGCCACCTTGATGTGCCTCAGTTGGTAGGGTCCTGTGCTTATGTTACTGTATCCGTTGGTGGGGTTGGGGTGAAATGTCTTTTGGTCTATGGTGTCCCCAGTTTCAGACAGTTTTTTTCTTCCAAAATTTTAGTGAGAAACTCCATAAAGCTGCAAATGGGCTAGACATACCCTATATTAGTTATGCTGAATTTTATGTAGAGGTTCTTGGAAAGGTTACATCAAAGAAGGGAATCCTTGTGGTGAAAGATACTCCCAGCTTACAGAAAAGGACAGATATTCCAGGTGTTTTGGGGATGAACATCATGAATGAATGTTATGATGAACTGTTTAGTCAGCATGGTTCTTCTCTTTTCAGTCTTCCACATACGTATACAGCAGGCTCCCAAGATTTGCCAGCAAGCTCTCCAGTTTTGCCATTATGTACAGCCCCCTCCGGTTAGATCTAATACCAGAATCAACAGAGTTAGGGGTAGGTACCCTGTTTTTTTTTATCAAGTGGTACAGTAAAAGTTGTGGCAGCTACTTGCCCACAGCAGTTTTTCCCCCCTCTAATACTACCCTGTTTGAGCCTTTTTCTAAAGCTGTTCTTCCAGATGGCCTTTTAGTAGCCCCTGCTGTAGTGCAGGTATTTAGAGGTACTGCCTATATCCCAGTAGTTAATGTTGGCAGTGTTGGTGTTAAGCTTTTATCCATGGTGTTCACTAGGAATGTTAATCCAGGTGCAGATAGTCTACCTGCAGAGGTTACCGAGGCTCCAAATTTGTCAGAAGGTGGGGAAGTAGAGGCTACTGTCAGTTTGCAACAAGGGAAAGTAGATAAATTTCAATACCTGATTCAGTCTGTTAATTTGTCTGCCCTTTCAGAGCTGGAACTGGATAAGGTGAGATTGTTATTATTGAAATATCAGACAGTATTTGCCACCCATGAGGGTGATTTACGGTGTACGAGTCTAATTAGTCATGATCCCCTTCCTTACCGAGATGCCAGTGTGACAAAGATATCGGCGTATTCCACCTGCTGAATATGACACAGTTAAAGCACATATAAATCTACTTTTGGAGAGCCAGGTAATCAGGGAAAGCTGAAGCCCTGTAGGGCTTAACTGGTTGTTTAGATCAGTGTTACTATCAGAAATAATTAATAATTATTTCTTTAGTTATTAATTAATATTTAAATTAATTAATTGAATCTAACTCATTAAAACGTCATATGGGGCTCCAGTAAAAGTAGTGTGCTACGTTTAGGAGCAAGTTTGGTTATTAGCAATAATTAATAATTATCAAAGATAATTATTAATTATTAAAATCAATAGAACATTGATGAGAATCAATGTTAGCTTTTTTTAATCCTTTAAATCAACAATTATCAAAGATAATTGTTAATTGTTAACATTGATGAAACATTAATTAAAATTAACACTAGCTTATTGATCATTCAAATTCAACAATCATCAAAAATAATTATCAATTATCAAAAATCAACAGAATATTAATAAGAGTTAACATTGACGGGGCACCACCCTAGAATCAGGGACTAATAACCAGATAGTAAAACAGTCTCAATATTAGATTGTTTTCTTAGGAAAATCGACATCCGAAGAATATCGATTTTCGGGAAAAAAAACAATGAATGAAGGCTTGAATCCGAGCACTGACATCCCATCAGCATGACACAGGCATATGCAAAACAAACCAAAACACTTCTCTTTGTAATATAAACAAAGTTTATTTATGCAGTAATATCAATTAATAATGAATACAATGCAGTCAATAAACTTCCGACTTACAACTACAAACTAAACAGTGATATGATTAGATATGGAAATAAAAATAATTCTATAACACAAGGTGTGTGTGTGTGGTTAGTCCGAGAGAGAAAGAATAAAGTGATGGCCCTAAAGCCGATTTCGCGATCGTGGGAGAGAAAGCATCTGTTAGTTTATCACTCAGAGACGCAGTGGATGGCTCGTAAAAGTCCCGTGTTCTTTGATTCTTTAATGGATAACTCAGTTTGCCGGTTTCACCTGCGATGGCGAAAATGCACAACAGTCAAATTTGGTTGGACCACAATACAGCAAAACAAATTCGTGATAATTAATACCCTGAGTATTAATAATGAGCGGACATGGCGGTCCGTAAACTGTACAAGAAAAAACCTTGAAACACAAGAATAACACACTATAATATTCTATCTCTGCCTAGACGTAAACCTCTTACTTGAATCGCATGAGGACACAGGTAGAATGTGTTTTCCTCCATCCTTTATCTCCGACCCGGTTCCTTGAGGCTCGGGTGATGACGGTAGGCCTTTCCTCGCTCTGTCGGCAGGCATGGCTGTTGATTCACGGCGGGCTGGCGGAGAACTCAGAAATGTCGACTTGATTGAAGATGGAAGAGAAATCTTTAATCTCTTCACTTCTGCAGGCAAACGGATGAAGATCTGGATTGCTCAGCGGTCTCCTTTGGATCCGTTAGAGTGTTCAGTTGAACACAGAGTAATCTCAACTCGTCCAGCGAGATGGAGATTGTATGGCCACAGTTTCAAGTCGGACGTTACTTCCTTGTGCCACGAGGTTGCAACTGAGAGCAGCGATGAGCTGCGTCTACACACTGCAAACAAAGTTGCTGGAAGCAAATCCCGGAAGCATTTCAGAGGTATTTCTACTCCTGATGATGTCATGGTTTGAGGTGTGTTCTGTTGTGTGCCTCATCCAATAGGAGTTGAGAGTTCGATCCTTTAGTGAGCAAGGCTTCATGGGATTTGTAGTCTGTTTTGGACTCCCTTTGTTTGATTTTGGCGCGGTTTTTATCAGTATAATTTACGACTTAGAATGTGGGGGCCTGAGTTAGGTTTTTACGACAGCGTTAGGCCTGCCTTTGTCTTCTATCTGAATACATGAGGCCCAACATTCCCCCCTTTGTTCTGAAGAGTTGGTTGTTGTCCAGCATCTTTAGAGCAACTGAAGGGACGAACAGTTCTTGTCGGTTCACAGTAACCTGTGGGTTACGCCATCCATGTATTCCTGATAGGAAAGAAAAATGTTTGCACAGTCCATACATTTCATTAGCTTTCACAGAGGCTTTATCGTCTGGACAGAGATAGAATATTATAGTGTGTTATTCTTGTGTTTCAAGGTTTTTTTCTTGTACAGTTTACGGACCACCATGTCCGCTCATTATTAATACTCAGGGTATTAATTATCACGAATTTGTTTTGCTGTATTGTGGTCCAACCAAATTGGACTGTTGTGCATTTTCGCCATCGCGGGTGAAACCGGAAAACTGAGTTATCCATTAAAGAGTCAAAGAACGCGGGACTTTTATGAGCCATCCACTGCGTCTCTGAGTGATAAACTAACAGATGCTTTCTCTCCCACGATCGCGAAATTGGCTTTAGGGCCGTCACTTTATTCTCTCTCTCTCTCGTACTAACCACACACACACACACACCTTATGTGTTATAGAATTATTTTTATTTCCATATCTAATCATATCACTGTTTAGTTTGTAGTTGTAAGTCAGAAGTTTATTGACTGCATTGTATTAATTATTAATTGATATTACTGCATAAATAAACTTTGTTTATATTACAAAGAGAAGTGTTTTGGTTTGTTTTGCATACGCCTGTGTCATGCTGACAGGATGTCAGTGCTCGGATTCAAGCCTTCATTCATTGTTTTTTTTTCCCCGAAAATCGATATTCTTCGGATGTCGATTTTCCTAAGAAAACAATATAATATTGAGACTGTTTTACTATCTAGTTTTAGTCCCTGATTCCAGGGTGGTGCCCCGTCAATATTAATCCTTATTATTATTCTATTGATTTTTGATAATTGATAATTATCTTTGATGACTGTTGAATTTGAAGGATCAGTAAGCTAGTGTTAACTTTAATTAATGTTTCATCGATGTTAATGATTAGTGATTATCTTTGATAACTGTTTATTTAAAGGATTAAAAAAAGCTAACATTGATTCTCATCAATGTTCTATTGATTTTAATAATTAATAATTATCTTTGATAATTATTAATTATTGTTAATAACCAAACCCACTCCTAAACATAGCGCACTACATTTATTGGAGCCCCATATGAGGTTTTAATGAGTTAGATTCAATTATTTAATTTAATATTAATTAATAACTAAAGAAATAATTATCAATTATTTCTGATAGTAACACTGATCTAAACAACCAGTAAAGCCCTACAATGAAATTGGAATTCCTTGCTTTAAAGTGGGCTATGACATAAAAATTCAGAGAATACCTGATTGGTCATAAATGCATAGTTTGGACTGATAATAATCCATTGAGTCATTTAGGTACAGCTAAACTTGGGGCAACTGAGTTATGCTGGATGGCACAGTTGGAGGCCTTTGATTACACTATTCGGTATCGGTCAGGACATTCCAACAGAAATACAGACTCTCTTTCAGTCAATACTCCCCTGACATTGGGCCCCCTGTGCCAACTTGGGTCCTTCCAGGAATTATTTTAATTGCATACAGTCAATTTTACTTCATGGCCATGCCTATTTATTTTGCGTATATGACTGGAATAGCTATTATAGCAAAGGCTATTCCATGCACTACTGTTTTGAAAGAAGAAATCAAACTGGATCTAACCAGGACAGAGAGAGAAGGGATGGCCCTGATGCACAACAACAAGGGCACAAGTACATCAGAGTCTCTGGTTACCTGCACTGCTGCAAGTAAAGGATTCTTAGATGAACAAAAATGTTTAAGTATACAGCATTTGTTCAAATAGAAATAGTCTTTTATAACATTATAAATGTCTTTACTGTAATTCTTGATTAATGTAATGCATCCTTGGTGAACATCAATTACTTTCAAAAACAAAAATGTCTTAGTGTTCTAAAACTTTTGAACTGTAGTGTAAAAATCCACCTATCAATCTCTATAAAAAAATAAAAATAAAAAAATCTAAATCATAACAAGAAAGGTCATGGAAAGTCATAGAAATGTATTGATTAAAAAGTCTGGGAATCATGTTAAATCACAGGCTGGATGTTATGAATAGTGTGTGACATACAATTACACACGTGGAAATAGGAAAATGTCTTGGTTACATACATGTCTTTGGTTCCCTGAGGGGAACAAAATGCTGCATATGAATGCTATGGGACACAATCTGAGTGTCATGTGGTCTGAAGCCCTTATACAGTCATGGCAATTATTGGCTGATGGCACTTATGTGACACCCCCTAGGGAGCTACGTCACGGGCTCCATAAAGGCACTCGCTTTTGCGCCATCGAGTCAGATTTTCTGCAAAAAGGCACAATGCTATGCAGCTGCTAGAGAGTATGGCCTGCTATGCAGCATCTCGTTCCCCTCAGGGAACCAAAGTTAAGTACGTAACCGAGACATTCCCTTTCATGGAACTCGAGCTACTATGCTATGAACGCTATGGGAACGATATACATTCACACCATGCAAACAGAAGATGCCGACTGTCTAAGCCTGTGTGGCAAGCATACAGTGGTGCACAAGCGAGCTAAAGTGTCTGAATAAAAGAAAATATGGATTTACTCATGTTCCAACAGAGAGAACATGGGAAGCAGGAGTCAAAACCCTCATCCAGATTATAAAATCTAACAAATGCATGCAAAGAGGATCACCTTGCCACCATACAAATGTCCTCCAAGGATGCACCTCTAGCCAAAGCTCATGAGGATGCCATGCTCCTTATAGAATGGGCTTGAATACCTGAAGGCGAAGGTAAACCGTGCGCTTCATAAGTACTCAAAATTGCATCAATAAGCCAATGAGACAGTCTTTGCTTGGACACCGAAACACCTCTGTTGCAGCCACCAAAGCACACAAACAACTGTTCTGACTTACACCATTGGCTAGTACGGTCAACATAAACTCGCAGCGCCCAAACTGGGCAAAGCATATGTAACATTTCATGCTCCTCCGTCTCAAATGGGGGAGGAGAGAAGGACTGTAAATTAATGGTCTGTGAGCAAAATGATGTAGAAATAACCTTGGGCAAATAGCACAAACGAGGTCTTAACACAACCTTTGAACACCCTGGCACAAAATACATCCACAAGAGACTGATCGACTGGGCATGCATATCACGACTTTCTAAAAATGATGCCGATGCCACTAGCAGGGCTGTTTTAAGAGTCAAAAACGTACCAATAACTGTTGTCAAAGGCTCAAACGGGGCACCCGAGAGTGCCTCTATCACAACAGACAAATCCCATAAAGGAAAGCGGACAGGACGAAATGTTCTAAGCCTGCATACCCCGTGCATAAAGCGAGAGACAAGAGAATGTCTACCAATAGAGACTCTATTGATAAGCGCATGGTCAACCACTATAGCGGCAACATACATTTTATGCATTGCCTGGGTAACCCCGCCCCGAAATGCTCCTGCAAAAATTCCAGCTATGTACCGACAGAGCAGTGAACTGGATTTTCACTTTGCGCTGTACACCAAGAAGTAAAAATATGGCAATTAAATGTATATAGCCTCCTTGTTGATGGAGCTCTAGCATTTAGAATGGTATCAAACACAGTGGGGGATAAACCATCATTCAAAAGAGTGCCCCGTTGAGGGGCCACACCCATAACTTCCATAAATGCGCATCGATGCAAGCGGTGCTAGGGGCGAGAGAGAAAACCAGAGGGGACAGTGTGATGTCTCGCTTGAAGCGAACAGGTCTACTTCTGCTCTGCCAAAAATCTTCAGATTTGTTTCACAATGTGCGGATGTGATGTCCATTCTCCGTGTCTCAGAACCTGTCTGGACTGGAGATCCGCCCCTAAATTCAACTGGCCTGGAACATGTACAGCTCGTAGACAATACCTTGTTCTGTGCCCACAGAAGGATGTGATGCGCCAGTCTCAGCATGGCACGAGCTGCACCGTGAACATCTCCAGATAGTGTACATGTCAATCCAACCCATGGAGGAGGCATATGTTGGTACCAGTTAGCGGCGACACACCTGTCCCAACGGAATGTCTGATATCAGAAAGCAGGACCGATTCCATTACAACAGAGACTGGTAGCACCTACGCATCACTCTGAAGGGACGAAGCGCATGCCTCAGTGGTTGAAGTCCCTTTGTGGAGTTCATCCAGCACTGAAAAAGTTCTTGCAAGCAGCAAGCCTAGGGGAATGATGGTAGATGCCAAAAGCCTGTGAAATGTTCTCGCAGGGAGAACATGTACCACTCTGAAAATCGCTAGATACTGGCGTAATGACAAAATGCGAGCTGGAGACATACACACCTGCATTGCCCACGAGTCTAGCTCCATACCTAGAAACATAATCTGTAGCCTTGGCAATAGGACGCTCTTGTCTAGATTCACTCGCAGCCCTAGATTGCTCAAATGGCTGAGAACGACATCTTGGTGTTGAGCAGCCAGACTCTCTGAGCGAGCTAACACCAAATAATCGTTGAGATAATTCAAAACGTGGATGCCCTGAAGCCCCAAGGGCATCAGAGCTGTATCCATGTTTTACTGATGTAAAAGCATGTTCCACCACCTCTCGTTTTCCCAGATAACGAGAGGCGTTAATAAACGAACAAACCACTAATTAAAGTTTTGGCCAGGACAAAAGGGCCAGAACACCAAATTAAAGAAAGAAAATGGCAGACATAAAACAAAAAAACTCCAAAAAAGCTCAGACGTTAGTATTAATTTCACAAAACCAGTGATAAAAGTATGAAATGGCAGAAAAATATAGACAATATTCTGCCAACACATATACACACACACACACAAAAAAAAAAAAAAAAATATATATATATATATATATATATATATATATATATATATATATATTTATACGTATGTGTGTGTGTGTGTATATATATACATATATATATATATATAAGGAAATAACTTTAAATCAAAACAGAATAATCAATAAAAAATTTAAAAAAGGAATGATCACTGGCATCAAAACAAAATATCAATTTTAAATAAAAAAATAAATCACTTTGAAATCAAAACATCCAAATGAAAACAAAAGAGTATAGTTGGCCCAGTCATAAACAGTTGAGTGAAATAACAAAATGTTTGTTGTATGTCGTATACAACTCGCCCGGGACCAACAGTAGCATACAAACAAAAATAATCAAAAAGAACAGGGCAGACAGGGCAGACAGTGTTCAAAGCAAAAAGTTATTTTGCTTCTTAACAACCCCAGCAGCAATGGCTTTAAACCAACGAAGTGAAACAAAGCCAACGGGAAACAAAACAGCAGCATTGAGAACTCCACCCTGAAGCCCTTAGCAGAAAGGACACACTCTGACATGCAGCTTTATTGAGCTAAAATAAAACTAAATAAATTACAAAAAACTAGAGAACGACTGAAACTGCTTAGCTTTCAAGTTACTGCAATATTACTACTGGTGTTTACATACCGAAAAGGCGAGACGCAGTCATTAGTTCATCAGGAAACACCCACCGCAAGAAACATACACACACTAAAATACGAAACGCCATGTGAACTGATGCCCCATATAAATGCAAACAAGGCAGGTGTCTACAAATGTACCTGGAGGAAGGCAGCATTCAACCAACGGCACTCAGGGGACTACATGCGACACATGCACGAACGAGCACTACTTTAAAATAAAAACTAAAATTAACCACATATAAACAAAAAACAAGTCAATCTAACACCACATACTTTCACATGGAAGAATGAGTAAACGGAAGAACACAATACTGTAAAGGGGCAGTCCTAG
This sequence comes from Myxocyprinus asiaticus, assembly GCF_019703515.2. Taxonomy (NCBI): domain Eukaryota; kingdom Metazoa; phylum Chordata; class Actinopteri; order Cypriniformes; family Catostomidae; genus Myxocyprinus; species Myxocyprinus asiaticus. The sequence goes on along the minus strand of NC_059370.1, from coordinate 22,526,176 downwards.
GACAGTGACGCATATCCAGGTGGCACGTAAACACCCTAATATACCCCACTGAGGATCCCAGGAGATAAGTGTTTCCTATTACACATGCATTTCATGAAAGTGCGTGGTGCCAGAGTAGGTCCGAATGGAAGGGTGCAAAATTTGTTCGCTTTGCCCCCAAAAGCAAATCTGAGAAAGCGTCTGTGCTTTGGTGGAATCTGAATATGGAAATAAGCGTCCTTCAAATCTGTTGTCACAAACCAGTCCCCCGGCTGTACAGTGGTGTGAAAAAGTGTTTGCTCCCTTCCTGATTTCTTATTTTTTTGCATGTTTGTCACACTTAAATGTTTCAGCTCATCAAACAAGTTTAAATATTAGTCAAAGATAACACAAGTAAACACAAAATGCAGTTTTTAAATGAAGGTTGTTATTATTAAGGGAAAACAAAATCCAAACCTACATGGCCCTGTGTGAAAAAGTGATTGCCCCCTAAACCTAATAACTGGTTGGGCCACCCTTAGCAACAACAACTGCAATCAAGCGTTTGTGATAACTTGCAATGAGTCTTTTACAGCGCTGTGGAGGAATTTTGGCCCACACATCTTTGCAGAATTGTTGTAATTCAGCCACATTGGAGGGTTTTCGAGCATGAACTGCCTTTTTAAGGTCATGCCACAGCATCTCAATAGGATTCAGGTCAGGACTTTGACTAGGCCACTCCAAAGTCTTCAGTTTGTTTTTCTTCAGCAATTCAGAGGTGGACTTGCTGGTGTGTTTTGGATCATTGTCCTGCTGCAGAACCCAAGTTCGCTTCAGCTTGAGATCACGAACAGATGGCCGGACATTCTCCTTCAGGATTTTTTGGTAGACAGCAGAATTCATGGTTCCATTTATCACAGCAAGTCTTCCAGGTCCTGAAGCAGCAAAACAGCCCCAGACCATCACACTACCACCACCATATTTTACTGTTGGTATGATGTTCTTTTTCTGAAATGCGGTGTTACTTTTACGCCAGATGTAATGGGACACACACCTTCCAAAAAGTTCAACTTTTGTCTCGTCAGTCCACAGAGTATTTTCCCAAAAGTCTTGGGGATCATCAAGATGTTTTCTGGCAAAAATGAGATGAGCCTTAATGTTCTTTTTGCTCAGCAGTGGTTTTCATCTTGGAACTCTGCCATGCAGGCCATTTTTGGGTCTCTTTCTTATGGTGGAGTCATGAACACTGACCTTAACTGAGGCAAGTGAGGCCTGCAGTTCTTTGGATGTTGTTGTGGGGTCTTTTGTGACCTCTTGGATGAGTCGTCGCTGCGCTCTTGGGGTAATTTTGGTCGGCCGGCCACTCCAGGGAAGGTTCACCACTGTTCCATGTTTTCGCCATTTGTGGATAATGGCTCTCACTGTGGTTCTCTGGAGTCCCAAAGCTTTAGAAATGGCTTTATAACCTTTTCCAGACTGATAGATCTCAGTTACTTTGTTTCTCATTTGTTCCTGAATTTCTTTGGATCTCGGCATGATGTCTAGCTTTTGAAGATCTTTTGGTCTACTTCACTTTGTCAGGCAGGTCCTATTTAAGTGATTTCTTGATTGAGAACAGTTGTGGCAGTAATCAGGCCTGGGTGTGGCTAGAGAAATTGAACTCAGGTGTGATAAACCACAGTTAAGTTATGTTTTAACAGGTGGGGCAAACACTTTTTCACACAGGGCCATGTAGGTTTGGATTTTGTTTTCCCTTAATAATAACAACCTTCATTTAAAAACTGCATTTTGTGTTTACTTGTGTTATTTTTGACTAATATTTAAACTTGTTTGATGATCTGAAACTTTTAAGTGTAACAAACATGCAAAAAAATAAGAAATCAGGAAGGGGGCAAACACTTTTTCACACCACTGTACTTGTGACATTATTTGTTTCTGTCAACATTCTGAATTGACATTTCATTAGAGTGAAATTCAAATGTCTCATATTCAGAATGGGACGCAAGCCACTGTGATATAACCATGCTCTATGATTTGAAATACCCATTTTAAAACATTTTGCAACTGCTGCCAAGCCGCTAGATGGGCAGACAGAGGAATAAATGCATGGCTCGCTCCTGTAGCACAATGTGTAACCACTAGATGACGCTCTTGGCTTACTTTTGGTGACTGTTGTACAATCAGCAGCACAGTGAAGGAGACCATTGTACCTTTGCTACTGCGGCCTATTGAATGAGAGTAAATAATGTTTTGCCTGTATTATATCCAGGCATGCTTAAAAAACACCCTGAAGTATCTACAGCAGGGAAGCTCAAGGAATAAAACATCTTCCCTTGCATGTTGAATGGGGAAGAATGTAGGGAGAATTGCCTGTATTATATCTAGGCATGTATAAAAGTCGCCCTGAATTGTGTATACAGCAGGGACGCTCATGAAATTCAACATCTTCCCTGGCATGTTAAATGGGTAAGAATGTAGGGAGAATTGCCTTTATTATATCTAGGCATGTATAAAAGTCGCCCTGAAGTGTGTATACAGCAGGGACACTCATGGAATAAAACATCTACCCTGGCATGTTGAACGTGTAAGAATGTAGGAAGAATTGCCTTTAAGCATAAATAAAAGTCACCCTGAAGTGTATATACAGCAGGGACACTCATGGAGTACAACATCTTCCCTGGCATGTTAAACGGGGAAGATTTTAGGAAGAATTTCCCGTATTATATCTAGGTATGTATAAAAGCTGCTCTGAAGTGTATATATAGCAGGGACGTTCATTGATAAAACCTCTTCCCAGTCATTTTGAGTGGTGAAGAGTCTGTGAACATGGGGGATATTGGGAACAAGCTGGTCATCCACAACAGCCCCAGCATTCCTATGAGGAGACAGCGTGTGGTGCTTGTGACTGTGTTTTGTGTAGAGTTGTGCTTGTTGAACATCGAATTCTATTACGCATGACTCGAGACCCTTGGTCAATTCGGGATGCAATCTCTCAATGTTAGCTCCCCAGTGGAAGTTACAGGGGGAAACTGAACTATATACTGGTTGTCGGGCTATAGAGGCGTGTACAATGGCGAAGGGCAAAAGGGGGGAAAATGGATACGTTTATATGGTCCAATTTCGTTCACTGAATGAGGGCTCACCCTTCGTTACACAGCAAATCCATCAGGCTCGTGTGTAGATCTATTTTTATTGTACATTGAGTTATATTATGCGTGCCCCGAGACCCTTGGTCATGGAGGCAGAGGCAAAACTCAAGCTGAAAATATTCAATGCTTGTTCACTAGCGCAAATTGCGGGGGAAACTGAGCTAAATTGGTGTGCTGAAAAACGGGTTATGCACTAAACAGGTCCCAGCATATACAGTGGGGTAACAACGTGTATTGCTTGAGACAAAGTGCTTTTGCACACTGTATAAAGAGTTTAGTTGAGAATGCTAAACATTCATTCACAACATTATTCACAGGGGAGACAACTTCGAGTGTTCGAGGCATGAAGAATGACGAACTTAACTCGATAGTGAACTCCGCTTCATCAATAAATACTTTAGCGGGCTTCGGCTGGTCAGAAGACTGCGGTCCTCTGAATGGTGCCGATCTGAACCCCAAGCACTCGTTTCTATACACGATACATGTGGTGGGGAGCGTTTGCTAACCTTGAGTCATAGAAGGAGGCACAAAGTCTGTTGTCTATCACCCTTGCAAACAATAGCATCGCCTTTACCAACACTTTCCCCAGTGCAAGCCGTGGGGGGAAATGGAGGGAAAGTCCAAATGGAGCTGGTGAACTCAAAAAGGCACTCCTTAATGTGATGTGCTTGGTTGGACTGCAAAACCATCGTGTGTAGATCCAACAGCTTTCTGAAAAGAGTGACATCCATGCTGCCATCGAAAAATCGAGTAGAGAAACAAGTGCGCATCTCTTTTCTCGCCAGAATGCCTGCGTGATCCTCGAAACTGGCGAAAGAAAGAAATGAAATATAATATCACAACACTCGTGGCTCTCGCACGTGTTGTTCGTTAGAAAATTGCCTCCAAGCTAGGCCTCAGAGCATGTCCGACGAGACTTATGCTTTTGCTCAGGGGGAGGGCAACCGGTGTCCATTTGCACTCCTATCTTCTCAGACACAAAGCTGAAATCCCAAATGGCTCCAGCACATGGAGCTCCAAATCTGGAGGCCGTAGAACTGGCACAAGTGGAGATAACGCCTCGTGGTGAGAAATTGCAAGCCTTGACGAAGCGCCGTTGTTCCTTGTAACGTTCAGAAAACCACATTGAAATTGCTCTGAAATTTACACTGTCAAATACGGAATTACGTGTTTGCCACTCAAAAGGGAGAAAAATAATCCTTGCTTCGACATGAGTCACAAGAAACAGACACAAGCTTAGACGAGTTGTGCAATGAAGTACAGAAAATCTGACTCGATAGCGCGAAAGGGAGCACCTTTATGGAGCCCATGATGTAGCTCCCTAGGGGGCGTCACTTAAGCACCATCAGCCAATAAATTGCCATGATTGTGTAAGGGCTTCAGACCACATGACACAGACGGTGTGCCATAGTGTTCATACACAGCTCGAGTTCCATGAAAGGAAACTGTGTAAAGTTTACACAAAAATAGCTGCCAGTCATTTACACAAGTTATTGTGAACTTTTGTGTCTCTGCGCACAATACTGATGGCTGTATTCCAGTAAGGATTGTAGTAATTGACACTGTGACCAACATCTTCCTTCAGATTGGCTGTTTGGAGGCAGGGGCTGGAGTTTCTTTCCTCTCTGGAGACTTCAAATCCATGCCTGAGCATTAATTGGAGCTTTTTAATAAGTGTGTGGATCACAGGGAGGTCTGGCTCCACTCTTGTCCCCACTGTCCTCCCTGATGAAGTGGATTTCTGAGAATCTAAGCATTTCTGTCTGTCCCATCTCTGCCTCTCCACGGGTTCCAATGATTGACTTTGCCACTGTGGCCTGGTCTTGTGAATAGAAGGGGCCTATCGGAGGACAAAAAAAGTTAACAGTATAACTTGCCAAGAATTTTTTTTTATTTTTTTATAAGAGTTGTTTGACAAATATTGGTAAACATTCACACCAAAGGCTGATAATACATACCGAAAACAATCTGTAAGCATTCCCATTGATCTCAGTGGCAGTCACTCAGCTGACACATACCCCCCTGGAAATATACAACCTGTATGCTGCCATCTCATATGAATGCAGTTCATGAACTGTAATGTGAACTGTGGCACAGACAGGGAAAAATATCCAGAAGTCAGAGATATATAAAAGACATGCTAATTTTTAATGGTCATCAAAGGAGAAATATGTTTTTGCCCCCAAAATTGTGTAGTTATGGCCTCTTCCAGCAGGTGCTAACTGACCCATGCTTACAAGCCAAACCCTGACTCCTTCATTAATTCCACATTCACACAGAAAACATGGATTTTGCGTGTGAAATATAAAAGGATCTTTGAGATGATGTGCCACCGAACAGTGCCTGGACCAGTGTTTAGAGTTGAAATATGTGAGGCTTCTGTTAATTTCTGCCTCTCTCTACCATCTGCTGCTTGCCATCTAAGACAGATGGGTAACCCATCAGCAGGCCACTCGTGCCCCCATGCCAGGTCTCCCCAAGCACACCCACTTCTCCTCCCTCCCCCAAAAGATCTCTGGTATCACACTGTGGCCAACAAAGATTTAAAACGTGAAGAGGGAAAACATGGTAATTAAATCTAAATCAACTAAATCTGAATAATTTATCGCTAGCTGTTTGAAATATCACAAATGTAATTCTTTGGCTTTGGAGGCAGGGACAGTAAACAGCATCAAAACAGTTCAAATTATTTTATTTATTTATTTATATATTTGTCACATACACAGTTATATACAGTATACTACTTGCAGTGAAATGTAAACCTGGTCAGCTTTATAGACTGTGCATTTATATATATATATATATATATATATATATATATATATATATATATATATATATATATATATACACACACACTGGTGGCCAAAAGTTTGGAATAATGTACAGACTGTGTTGTTTCGGAAGGAAATCAGTACTTTAATTCACCAAAGTGGCATTCAACTGATCACACAGTATAGTCAGGACATTACTGATGTAAAAATCAGCACCATCACTATTTGAAAAAAGTCATTTTTGATCAAATCTAGACAGGTTCCATTTCCAGCAGCCATCACTCCAACACCTTATCCTTGAGTAATTATGCAAAATTGCTAATTTGGTACTAGAAAATCATTTGCCATTATATCAAACACTGCTGAAAGCTATTTGAAAGCAAAAATAGCAAAAAAAAGGTAACAGCTTTCTCTAGAAACTCATCAGTCAATCATTGTTTTGAGGAATGAAGGCTATACAATGCTTGAAATTGCCAAAAAACTGAAGATTTCATACAAAGGTGTACACTACAGTCTTCAAAGACAAAGGACAACTGGCTCTAACAAGGATAGAAAAGGATGTGGAAGGCCAGATGTACAACTAAACAAGATGATAAGTACATCAGAGTCTCTAGTTTGAGAAAAAGACAACTCACACGTCCTCAGCTGTCAGCTTCATTAAATTCTACCCGCTTAACACCAGTTTCATGTACAACAGTAAAGAAAAGGGTGCAGGCCTTATGGGAAGAATTGCAAAGAAAAAGCCACTTTTGAAACAGAAAAACAAAAAGAAAAGGTTAGAGTGGGCAAAGAAACGCAGACATTGGACAACAGATAATTGGAAAAGTGTGTTATGGATCTTAACCCCATTGAGTTTTGTGGGATCAGTTAGACTGTAAGGTGCATGAGAAGTGCCCGGCAAGACAGCCACATCTATGGCAAGTGCTACAGGAAGTGTGGGTTGAAATGTTACCTGAGTATCTGGACAAATTGACATCTAGAATGCCAAGGATCTGCAAAGCTGTCATTGCTGCATGTGGAGGATTTTTTTGATAAAATCTTTGAAGTAATTTAAAAAGTTCTAAACATTTTTTTGAAATTGTAATAGTAATTTTTCACATAATTAATGTCCTGACTATACATTGTGGTCAGTTGAATGCCACTTTGGTGAATAAAAGTACCAATTTCTTTCCATAATAGCAAAATCTGTACATTATTCCAAACTTTTGGCCACCAATGTAAATAGTGCAATAAAAATAGTGTAAACGGTTCAAAGGAATGAGGAAGCGGGAGATGGCGATGTCACTCAGGAATGACACTTTTTTTATTAAATAAATAAAAACTTGTTCACTTAACAGTGCAACGGTGCAGCTTCAATTCAAATTCAAATAGTTCAGATAAGCACACAGCATCGGCCAACGCACACAAACAGTTTCTCAGCTGGGCTCTCTCTCGACTGCCACTGTCTCCTCTCCTTAAAAGCCCCAATCACTCCTAACTGAAACACAAGACAGGTGCTAATCCCAGGTGGCAGTCATTTTCCCCCACTTCACTCACCACAGCACGGCGCTCAGCCACGACCTCGCCTCCACATACCCCCACCACCTGACTCAGGCTGGGACTGCATACCACTACCCCTGGGAATGTTTTGATATGTTGCTGATGAGATTTGTATGCCCGTGAAGAGGCAAGAACACATCTGAGAATTCTCTTTGCAACCTGGCAACCTCCGTGATTTGGGACGGTGAGAGGTGGTCTCCACAGGGAACCGGGGTGACTCGATTGTTGATTTTTAAACTCACCTCTGGACCGAGCTCCTTCCTCACTGGGACCACCATTGCCAAAGTCACGGGGACCGCCTCTCTCCAAAGTTTTAGGAGGTTAAGGTGGTAAATCTGATGGGCTCTGCCTCTATCCATGCACATTACCTCATAATTGACTTCCCCAACTCGCCTTGTGACCTCAAAGGGCCCTTGCCACTTTGCGAGTAATTTAGAGCTTGACTTGGATAGTAATACAAGGAATTTATCTCCCTGTGTAAATTCCTGTGGCCGAGCCCCCCTCTTATACAGCTGGGATTGGCATTCTTGAGCCTGTAGCAAATCCTCCTGTGATAACTGCCCCAATGTGTGGAGTTTTGCACCAGGTCAAGAACGTATTGAATTTAGTTTTTGCTGGTTGAAGGTCCCTCCTCCCAATTTTCCCTCACGACATCTAAGACACCGTGAGGCTTACGCCCATACAATAATTAAAATGGAGAGAACCCCGTGGAGGCTTGTGGGACCTCTCGAACTGCAAATAACAGGGGTTCAAGATACTTATCCCAATTCCGAGCATCTTTGTGCACGAACTTACAAATCATATTCTTCAAGGTTTGATTAAACCATTTGACCAAGCCATCCATTTGCAGGTGGTACACGCTTGTCCGAATCGATTTAATACCTAATAAATTCATACAGTTCGCATAGTATTTGTGACATAAAAGTAGTGCCTTGATCGGTGAGGATTTCTTTTAGAATCCCCACTTGGGAGATAATTCTGAAGAGTGCCTCCGCAACACTACGTGCTGAAATGTTGCATAGAGGCACTGTTTCCAGATATCGCGTTGTGTAGTCCACTAGAACAAACACAAAGCGATGGCCCGATGAGGTCCATAACAATTCTTTCAAAGGGATCAAAGGAAAAGCGCTCTTGGGGTAGCTGGCAGATTCACCAGCTGACATTCACGGCAAGCCGCACACCACCTGCGAACATCTCCGTGAATGCCCGGCCAATAGAAACGGGCCATGTTTTTTCTCACCCTAAGTGTCCCGCCATCAGATTATGATGAGCCGTCTGGAATAAAATTTCTTGACGGCTCCTCAATATCAACAACTGGGTTGTATCCTCATTTGTCTGAGCATCCTGCGTCATTTGATACAACCGATCATTTAAAATAGAAAAGTACGGATATGCAAGTGCAATTTTCTGGCTTGAAGCATTGACCATCAATCGTTTTCACTTGATCAAAGGCATGCTTCAGGGTCTCATCAGTATGTGGCATGCCAAGGACCTGGACTGACATGCCCACCTCCATCGCTGAACATTGATCTTGGAAGTGGCCCAGCTCCCCGCAGTGCCAACACACTGGCCCGGACTTTCCTACAGATTCTCCAAACTGGCAGAAAAGGGAAGGAGACACGGAGGGGGGATAGATGTGCCCGGGATGCAGGGGAATTAACCCCCATCTCCAGGGAGCAGGGACGGAAATGGGGCGAGGCTGGGGAGGGGAAGAGACAGCAGGAGAAGAGAAAGAGAGAGAGAGAGAAAGCTTGGCCATCTCCCGGATATGCCATCAAGTGGTCCTCATCCAGGTGGACTGCATCCTCCAGCGACATTGGGTGGTGGCACCGGGCCCACTCTGCGGTCCCTTTGGGCAGCCGATCGATGAACTGCTCCAGCACCACCAAGTTGACGAATCCCTTGGCATTAGCAACAACCTCCAGCAGGCATCCCAGAGCTGCTGAGAGAATGCAAATGGATGGCTGAATTCCCCGTAGGTCAGCACCCAAAAGCGCTGCTGATGTTGCTCAGGGTTCTGACCGACCCGCTGTAGGATGGCCCGCTTCAGGTCTGGGTACTCCTGCAAATTAGCCATTGGCAGTTGTTGAGCTGTGAGTTGTGCCTCCCCTGACAAAAGCGGCAGCAGGTGGACTGCCCACTGTGTCTGGGGCCAGCCCGACTCCACAGCGGCCTGCTCGAACAGCTCCATGAAAGCCTCATGGTCATTCTGGGGACCCATCTTGGCCAGTGTGATTTGCAGTAGGGGTCCCGCGGCTGGTGTCACTGCTGGAGTACCCCAAGGCAGCAAGCTCTGGAACACCCACCGGTCCTACACCTGGACTTGCAGGAGTGCCTTGAAACGTTGCTCCTGTTCCACTCGAAGTTCCAGGAGGGCCTGGTATTGAGTCTGGTGGATGCCAGCGAGGGTTTTGATGACTTCCACCAATGGTGAGGACTCCATGATGATGTATCTTCCTCAGTCCTGGGTTTCGGCACCAGTGTAAATGGTTCAAAGGAATGAGGAAGCGGGAGATGGCGATTCCACTCAGGAATGACAAAAAATTGTTCACTTAACAGTGGTGATGCTTCAATTAAAACTCAAATAGTTCAGATAAGCACACGGCATCGGCTAACAAACATGAACAGCTTCTCAGCTGGGCTCTCTCACGACTACCGCAGTCTCTTCTCCTTAAAAGCCCCAATCACTCCTCACTGAAACACAAGACATGTTTTAAGCCCAGGTGGCAATAATTTTCTACTCGTTTCCCCCACTTCACTCTCCACAGCACAGTGCTTGGTCACGCCCTTGCCTCCACAAATTGTATGATAATAAAATTAAAAACAATAATAATAGAAAAACAAGGAATGTACAATGATGCAGAGTATGTAATGTGGCAGTAACAATACAAAGTGCAGTGTTCAGAGTGTCACAGAGTATAACTATAGCATAAGAGTCTTACGAGATAAGTGAAGTAGGCATGTTCATGTTGATGGCCTGAGGGAAGAAGCTCCTCCTGAGCCTCACAGTTTTGGCCATCAGACTACAGAAGGGCTTGCCAGATCACAGCTGGCTGAACAGACTATTTCTGGGGTGGGTGGAGTCCTTGATGATTTTAACTGCTCTGTTACTGCATCATCTGATGTTAATGTCTTAAAGAGAGGGAAAAGCAGACCCAGAGATGCGCTCAGCTAAGCGCACCACTCTCTGCAGGGCTTTGTGATCCTGGTTAGAGCAGTTACCGTACCACACTGAGATGCACTGAATCAGTATGCTCTCTATAGCCCCAGTATAGAACATTTTTATGATCACTGGAGAGACCCTGAATTTCCTCAGCTGTCTCAGATGGTACAACCATTGTCTAGCTTTGTTCACCTGAGCTTTAGTGTAATAAGTCCAGGTCAGGTCCTCGGAGATGTGTACTCCAAGTTACTTGAAACTATTCACCCTCTCTATAGGAGTCCCACCAATCTTAAATGGGGTGTAGGTCCTCTGATACCTATTCCTGAAGTCCACAATCAGCTCCTTGGTTTTGCTGACATTCAGAGAGAGACAGTTAGCCTGGCACCATGATGTCAGTCTCTCTACCTCATCAAGGTAGACTGCGATAGTCATTTAGGCAAGAGGGCTTATTGTTCTTTGGCACAGGAATGATAACAGATTTTTTTAAACAAGTGGGGACCACAGACGTAGCAAAGGACTCATTGAAGATGGAGGTAAACAAACCGGCAAGCTGATCAGCACAGGATCTCAGTACACAGCCAGAAATACAGTCAGGGCCGGCTGCTTTCCTGATGTTCACTCGCTTCAGAGCCCTCCGAAACTCAACCTCTGAGACGGTGATCACACGCTCATCTCTACATAGCTGCTTCCTTAAGTAGCGCTGGTTGGCAGGCTAGCGCTAGTGCAGTTAGCCTTGAAGCATGCATAGAAAGTGTTCAGCTCGTCGGCCAGTGAAGAGTCAGTTGTCACTGCGGTGGTGGATTTTCCTCTAAAGGCACTGATAGTCCTCAGTCCCTGCCACATGCATCGAGAGTCATTAAGCTGGAAATGAGACTCAACTCGTTCTCGAGAGCATAGTGCACCGCTTTGTACTCATATTCTCTGACATGAGCCTCACGTTGTATGCAGCTGTGCGTGCATTCACCGCAGCTCGGATGGTTTTATTCACCCACAGTTTCTGGTTGGAGAAAGTCCTTATTGTGATGTTGTGTGTTGCTTCCTCAGTTAGCACGCTAATAAAGCTGATTGCTACATCCGTATATGCATTGACATCAGTGGAACTCGCCAGGAACATGTCCCAGTCAATGTCATCGAGTGTGTCCTTTAGCGCAGCCTCTGATTGGGCTTCACTGCCCTTCTCTCCAGAGCCTCCTGTATGAGCCTTGGTTTATATTCCGGCATGAGGAAAATGGTGGCATGGTCCTGTACACTAACTCCAGTGGCCTGGTAACTTGATTGTTCATTAGAGGTGCTGCTCTTTCTGGCAAGGCCTTTCTACACACACAAAGGCAGCAGGTTTTGACTTTGTTTTCAATGTTGGTGGCCATCCGGGTCCAATAGAATCGGGCCCTGATGATATCAAGGGTCTGCTCTCTTCTCTATTCATGGCCATAGCTCTTAGCTCAGGTGGAAGGACAAGTTGGTAAGTCGTGCAATCTCCAACAGTTCTTTTCCGATAGAGAACACTGTCTCTCAGTTCAAGTTTCTTCCATTCTCTTAACAGGAAGGTAATTTCCAGAAGTTCACACCTCAGTGCAGGTAGGACTGCGTCTCCTGGTTCCAACTGAAGAATCACTTCTCACATTGCTGGGTCATTTCTCTGCTTTTCTTTCAGCTCCTGTTCTGACGTACAGGGAACAACTGTATATCCCTCCATTTTCTCATAGTCATTGGGGATTGCTTCTGGACACATAGAGAGAGACTCAATGAGAGGAATACAACTGCTGTCAGTGGTTTGACTAAATTAATGCTTGTCACAGATTTCTTGGATTACATCAGCGGAAACCAAAGTGGAGTTAGTCGCTTCAGGTGAGTGATACAAAGTAAATTGACGTATACGGTCTTGCTCTTTTTGAGATGTTGGATCATCCACCATATCACTATGAGGCCGTCTTGAAAGTCCGTCCACGTCGAGATTGCTCTTTCCAGTATGATACTGGAGTGTGAAAGAGAAAGTGGACAAGGCAGACAACCACCTATAGCTAGTTGCATCCAACTTAGCCGAAGTCAGAACATACGTAAGGGGGTTGCTGTCTGTAATCACCTTGAAGCTACTCCCATAGAGGTAGTCGCAAAACTTCTCGGTAACAGTTCAACAGTTCCCACTTCAAGGCTAGAAATTCAAGTTTGTGGGCAGGGTACTGGGCTTCGCTCTTTGATAAGCCTCGACTGGCATAGGCAATTACTCATAGAGTTACTTCTTGCTACTGATAGGGTGCCACGCCTAACCCGGTGGTGCTTGTGTCTGTGTGCAGCACATATGGCAGCTCAGGGTCTGCAAACCCTAGTACTGGTGCTGTGGTTAGCTTCGCAATGAGTGTTTCGAATGCCTGCTGACAGTCAGTTGTCCAACGTCCTACAAAAGGCTCTTTGGGGTTTAAGTAGGTTTTCCCATTGCTTTTCACTTTGCAACTTCTCCGAAGGGGAGGATATCCCAAAGTTAGTTCATTTAGTGGTTTCACCTTCTTCACATAGTCCTTAATAAATCGTTGATAGTAACCGGAAAAACCCAGAAAGGCAACTCTTTCAGGTTTCTTGGACTTGGCCAGGTCTTGATGGCTTGTATTTTCTAGGGATCTGTCTCCACGCCGTTCTGTGACACGATGTGACCAAGGTATTTCAAGGGAAAGCTTCAACCCATAGTCTTTCAAGTGATTCAAGACGTGAAGAAGACATTTTTCATGCTCTTCCAGGATATCCGAGAAGACAATTAGATCGTCCAAGAATACTAGGACTTCCGAAAGGTTGATGTCACCAATACACTTATCCATCAGCATTTGTAATGTGCTGGGAGCGTTGGTAATGCCCTGAGGCATCCTGTTAAACTCCCAAAAACCTAATGGGCACACCAAGGCAGTCTTGGGTTTGTCTTTCTCTTCTAGTTCGATCTGGTAATACCCAGATTTGAGGTCAAGCACTGAGAACCACTTCGAACCCCGAAGTGCTGAAAAGGTTTCCTCTAAGTTGGTTAAGGCATATGCATCCTTAATGGTCTGCAGATTCAACTTGCGATAATCAATGCAAAGTCTTACATCGCCATTCTTCTTTCTTACCACAGCAATAGGGGAAGAGAAAGATGATTCAGATTCATGAATGATACTGGCTTCAAGCAATTCCTCCAGATGCCGGCGGACAGCTTCAAAATCGTTTTGGGTGAATTGGTCTCGCCTTATGCTTAAAAGGGGTTTCGTCATGTAATTTGTTGCTGTTTTTTACTTTGTCAGTTTGTCTGACATCCATATCGTGCAAAGCAAAAACTTCAGGCATGGCATGCAGTTTTTGAGTAATTCTCCTCTTCCATTCTTCTGGCAGACAAGAATCACCGAAGTCAAAGCAGAGTTCTTCGGCAGATTTTGCACGGACACTTGACAATGAGCAATCAGATTGTATGACCTTATGTGACATCACTTTTTGCAAACCATGAATGTCTGCAATCACACTCTTGCCTGGGATGATAATGTCATACTAGGTTTCATTCTTTAACACCACTGGAACATTCCGTGACTGATACTGAGGTAGGTTTAGTAAGCAACTGGCAACTAGCAGTCCTCCAGAAAAGGGAGAACACGAAGGAGGCTCCATCACAGCCCATTTTTCTGCTACTTGCCCTCTTACGCTCACCACTCCTTCAAGAATGATATTTTGACCTGCAGGAACAACAGCATGGGTAACATCAGGCAGCCTAACGATTCCTATGCTACTGGTTACTTTCTGCTGGCGTCTGTGTTCATTGGTCTTAATTAATGCTCTGTAGCCGAATAGAACAGATTGACCGACTGAATTGTTGGCTTCAAGGTATTTGTCATATGCAAGATCCAAGGTGTTTGTGCCTTTTAGCACCTTTGGCTGGGCAGTGCCACCAGTTTCTGGGATTACTAAAACAAGCATTGACACTTCAACGTCGGACCCAAGAAATGCTCTGGGGAACATGACTTTTACCTCGACATACCCAATGTAAGGTACTGCTTGACAATTTGCTGCTTCTATTTCCAGCAGGTTATCCAATTAAATTATGCTTAACTCAGGCAGATTTTGCTCATAGAAAGACTGGGAAACTGTTATTACTTGGGACCTTGTGTCGAGTAAACAAGGGCAAAATTTTCCTTCAATGCACACTTGGGCAGTACACTTCTCCGATTAATCCTTTGGGCAGATCAATTGAATGGCATTTGCTGTGGGACTTCAAATTGCTCATGTTCACTGACTTTTTGAGACTAGTTTAACCACTGTATGAGGGTTCTCTCTGGGGAATTTTGCACATGTTTGCTTCGTTTCACTTGGACTGCTCTTTAGCTTTGGGTTCTTTTAGACTCTGAGCTTTGTCATCTGACTCTGGAGCTCTGTGACTTGTTGCTTGAGCTCAAGAACAGTGCTGGCTGACGGCAACACACTTTGTCCTGTCTGTTTATTCTTTTGTTTAACAAGCTGGCTCTGGAGCTTGGCGACTTGCTTTTTTAATTCAGCGACCTCAGTTCCTTCTGACATTTCGTTTTGCCCTAGATCAAGAGAATTAGCAGTGACAGTATGAGAACTGACTCTTTATCTCTGTGCGCCTAGGTGCTGTCTCATGCGACATTCTTTGGCAAAGTGTTTGTTCTCCTCACTGCGCAACTGCAGGAGTAACTCAGGGAATGGGGGTGGTCTTTTTGTGCTCATGCTGAAGGTTTGCTATTAGTGCATCATCCCAACAACCCCAACAGAATTGTTTCAGAAGTTGTCAGTCAGCTTCATCATCGGGAATACCACCACTTTTCATCACTTTGTGAAGGTTTGTGTGAAAACGTTGCAAGAACAAGGAAGGCTTTTCACCTGCGTTTTGCAGCTTATACAGGAACTTAGAGAAAAGGTCATCACCGTCTTCTACGGTGTCAAAAGCTGAGTCCAAGATATCAAGGTAAGCAAGAGGCAAGGCTTTTGCACCTAATTGCTCGACAATTTCTGATGCTGGTGGCAGTAGGCTGTCTAAGATCTTCCTAGACTGATTTAAGTCAAAGCGAAGGGTCTTGAAGAATTAACTCTACACTGTTCCGCCAGGTTTCGTAATCAACTTCACCGCTAGGATGAGGGCTTTAACCTGAGAATACTCTTTGTCTGAATGATGCACTAGAGGGTGAAACTCCATCGTTTTTCACAGTGTACTTCAGGTGGGTTCACATCCTTTGCCTCAGTTGTGGGTGAAATGTTTCCTGTAACCACTCTGTGGACTGTATCAGGGTTTTGTCCTCCTTCTGAATACTCAGTTTGCTTGAGTGAAAGAGGAATGTCAGGTGAACAAGAATCAGACATTTGTGATGATTCAAGTTCATTTGCATCAGTCAGCAGTTGTGAGAAGCTGCTCTTTCAAGAGATTGTCAAAAGTTCTGCCACTGAATTTTGCTATTTTCTTCTGTTCAGCAAAGTAATGAGTTGTAGTATGTTCAGTTACTGCTGACATATAAAACACTTGACAGAAGACTTATGTGGTAAGTGACGTTGTGCGTATTCTTGAAAGTATAGGGCAATAAGGGGTTGAGAGTCACTAGAGCAGAACAATTTCCGTACTCTTCAATGACATCCCTATGTTAAGACGATTTGGGATTGTCTATGCGAAGGTGTCTACAGAGATGATCGTGCTTGTTTAGAAAATCAGTTAGATCTTCGTTAAGTTCTGTGTTTGTCAGTCCGCTAATTATCACTGAGTTGTCGATTATGATGTTTTCAAGTTCAACTATTTCCATGTTGACACTACTTACACTACTTCAAGTTCAAGTTTTTTCCTTTGGTCTCTTTTGTCTTTTAGGTTTTGGTTTTGGATTTACAAAATATCAGATTACACTGCCCTCCTGGCTGGCTCACCACTTTTACTGTAACAACTACTGTAACAGTTTCTCTTTTTAACCTTGGCTTATCCACTGAACTTCAGAACACCAGGTAATGGACCAGTTGTCTAGGTTCATTACAGAAGGCAAGACTGATATGGCACACATAAACACACACAAACTAGAGAAATGTCTTGAACCAATTTATATTATACTTGGAAAAATTTTATGAATGTTCGTGAAATGAAATTACAATGTAGGAATAAAATTTAAAAAATAAAAACACAAATTAATGTTTTGTTTCTTTTTAGATCCTTTGAGTTCCTTTTTATAACCTCAAGATATTATTTTAATCTCTTTTATTATTAGACTTATATCTATTTATATTTTAATTGTACAGTTTAAGGTTTAAATTATTTTTCTATATTGATTTTACAGGTATTTGAATTGTATTAACTTGTAGTTTTATAACTTAGTTTAGAGCTTTTGCTAATCTTTTGGAAAAACTGACCTGACCTGTTCATACAAACAGTGTCTTAAGTATCAAAAGCAATTAACATGACTTTTTTTAAACAGAACATATCTTTTACACATTCACCCTCAACCCATTTGAAGATACTATTTCAGTGCTTTTTTCACTTAGTACATATATAACATACATTAATATGTGATCATGTGCGATTTCGCATTTAAGTGCCTAAATGGAATATCACGTTACACTGTGCACCCCTTTTTTAACACTTAATGCACATAAATCACACATAAAACATTTCAGAACAACTATACATAAAAGTAACATTCAGTTCCAATAAAATGAACACAATATTATTTAGAAACTCACCAAATCCGGGGGGTTTCATATGCATTTATCATCCACATCGGATTTTACAGAGGTTCACAATCAGCAACCATCAGCATCAAAATCAACAATCACCACTCTAAAAGTGGTGATATGATTAATGAAATGGTTTACAACATAATACATCATATTATTAGAGTATATTAAAGGATGATTTTAATATTTGCCTTAGATTTGTCTTCTGCTATTAGCGAAACGTGTTTCTCTCTCTGCTTCCATGTCTCGTCTTTATGACGTCACACACAGTTTCATCTCAAACTATATGTATCATACTTTCCGTGCTGGATTATTATTTTTTTATTATTATTTAATTACACAGTGACTTTGATTAGAAATTTTATTGCATCTTTTCTGCATTTTTGTTGAAAATATAATTATTGCAAATTATATAATTTTTTTAGTCAGTCAAATTCTGACCTGTGTTACAGTCCGATTTACCATAAGCCGGCAACAAATTAGCTCTGTGGCCATTCGTAAACTGAGAATAGCAGTGGTCAAGTGTGTTTACCCCTCTAATTGGACAGGAGACATGTTGATAAATCTTATCCTGGCTCTGAGATCGTCCATCTTGTTCTCAAGAGATTGGACATTGGCGAGCAGAATACTGGGCAGAGGAGGACTGTGTGCTCTGTTCCTTAGCCTGTTGCAAACCCCAGCACATTTTCCTCAATGTTCCTTGTTTCATCGCCTCGGGGGAGCTCTCATGTGTCCATTGTTCCCCTCCGTGCCACAGAGTATCTCAGATGGCCACAATGGGTCGGTAGATAAAACGTAGTGACATAGGTAAGTATAGTGGTAACCAATGTTCTAAAGTGTTTCACTGTCATACATGACATCTGCACTGATCATATGTGCAAAAGTAGAAAGTAAAAATAAATAGGTACAAAAGTAAATAAAAGCACAGTCTAAGCGGAGTGACCAGAATGGCGTCTGAACACAGCGGCACCATTTTTATTAGCTGACAAAAGTTTACATGTTGTAAATTAAACATCAGCTGGTACTATGGCAGAGGGGCTGGCACATAAATGATTGTGATGAGGAGGAGGGCGTGGCCGGGCCGTAATGGAGCACTGCCGATTCAGCTGAATCAGCCAATTAGCGGGAAAGTGAGATAAAGGGCAGCCGGAGACACTGATTCGAGAGAGAGAGACACGTTTTAAGTTAAGTTTGACATTAAAACTTTGTTTACTGTTCAGCTGGTTCCCACCTCCTCCTTGCCCACCTTTACTTGTTACAATGATATTTAAATGGTCAAATGGATTACATGCTGTGTGTTCGGTGGAACGATGCTTTTGTTAATAGAAGAGAAATTTGTGAGAAATTTGCTAAGAAAATGGCATTCTGCTGAATCAAATAATCTAACTGGCATCCACTGTGCACATTGCACATTAGAAAATGCATGTTTGAAAATGATAATAAAGGCTTTTGTAAGTGTGGTAAAAAAGAGGGGCAGTTATTAGTTGCTTTTGCCTATGATTAGTTGTTTGTGTCTCTAAGTTTAAAATATGAAGTAAAATACACAAAGACTGAGAAAAACAAACTCTAATATCACTCATTATTTTCACAAAGGACCAAAATAATCCTTTAAAAAGTTCACTAAAGCATCATCTAAAAGGGAAATCATCTCTGACATCACAACTTCACAAAGAAGCACATTTGTTGATTACTAGAAGATAGATTTTAGTGACGCATGAGGAAGCTGTCTTTGTTCACAGAAAGGTAATGGTGCTTCTACACATGGTCTTACCTCATTTGAGTAGTACAATGAATGCTTCCGTTTTAATCAATCTCTTGGTTGGAAAACATCTTGGTTACATGGAACGTGGAATTGAGCTAAAGCATCTGAATAAAAAGAAGGTATTATGAGATAACTTCTGTTCCAACAGAGAGAACCTGGGAAGCAGAAGTCAAATTCTCATCCAGATTATAAAATCTAACAAATGTATGCGGAGAGGACCACCCTGCCACCATACAAATGTCCTCCTAGGACGCAGCTCTTGCCAAAGCCCATGAGGACCCCATGCTCCTTGTAGAATGGGCTTGAATACCCGAAGGCAAAGGTAAACCACATGCTTCATAAGCACTTGAAATTGTATCAATAAACCAACGAGACAGTCTTTGCTTGGACACCGAAACACCCCTGTTGCGGCCACCAAAGCATACAAACAACTGCTCTGGTTTAAACCACTGGCTAGTACATTCAACATAAATTCACAGCGCCTGAACTAGGCAAAGCATATGCAAACTTTCATGCTCAAACGACTCAAATGGGGGAGGATAGAAAGCCTGAAAATTAATGGTCTGCGAGCGAAATGACATCAAAATAACCTTGGGTAATTATCCCAAATGAGGTCTTAACACAACCCTTGAACACCCTGGCGCAAAATCCATACATAAGGGACTGATCGACAGGGCATGCAAACCACTGACTCTCTTAAACAATGCCAATGCCACTAGCAGGGACGTTTTAAGAGTCAAAAGCTTATCAGTGACGGCTCGAATGGAGCACCCGAGAGCACCTCTAAAACAACAGATAAATCCCATAAAGGAACATGTACGAGACGAAAGCATCTAAACCTGTGTACCCCATGCATAAAATGAGAGACAAGAGAATGTCTACTGACAGAGACTTCATTGATAGGCGTGTGCTCAGCCACTCAGCAGCATGCTTAGCGGCAACATAGACTTTAAGCGTTGTCGGCGCAACCCCAGCCCCGAAACACTCCTGCAAAAAATCCATCACTGTACCAACAGGGCAGTGAACTGGATTTTCATGCTGTACACCAAGAAGCAAAAATACGCCACTTGAACGTATAAAGCCTCCTAGTTGGAGCTCTAGCATTTAGAATGGTATCAGCCACAGCAGGGATAACCCATCATTCAAAAGAGCACCCTATTTGGGGGGCTATACCCATAACTTCCGCAAGTCAAGCCAGGGGTGCCAAATGCTGCCCCCAGCCTGAGAAAACATGTCTGTTCTGACTGGAATCGCCCAAGGCATTTTCTCAAGGAGAGAGACCAGAGTCAAAAACCATATTTGAGATGGCCAAATTGGCTCCACTAACAGAAGCCAAACCTGATCCTCCCGAACTCTCTGTAGAACTGTGTGCAGCAGACTGATTGGTGGAAATGTGTAAGACGTGCTGTTGGCCACTGATGCGCCAACACATCGATGCCCAATTGTGCCAGGGGCAAGAGGAAAAACTAGAAGGGAGAGTGCGATGTCTTGCTTGAAGTGAACAGGTCCACTTCCATTCTGCTGAACCTTCTCCAGATTTGTTCCGTAATCTGAGGATGTCCACTCTCTAGGTATCAAGGCCTGTCTGGACAGGAGATCCACCCCCAAATTCAACTGGCCCGGAACATGTACGGCTTGTAGAGAGAGCACATTGTCCTGTGCCCACAGAATAATTAGACGTGCCAGCCTCAGCATGGCATGAAAGTGCACTCCTCCCTGGCGACTGATGTAGGACACCACCATACTCTTGTCTGACCAGATGAGGACATGACTGGCCTGAATCTCTGGGAGCAAAAACTTTAACGCCAGCAGCACTGTGAACATCTCCAGACAATTTATGTGCCAATATTGCTGCTGGCCCATCCAAACACCATAGGCTGGACGACCCTCGTATACAGCGCCCCAACCCATGGAGGAGGCATCTGTCATTATAACCTTGCGGTGATACACCTGTCCCAAGAACACCAAACATCAGAAGGTGGTCCGTTTCCATGATAACAGAGTTTGGTAGCACCCACACATCACTTTGAAGAGACAGGGACGCATGCGTCAGTGGTTGAAGTCCCTTTGTGGAGTTCATCCAGTACTGAAAAGGTCTCACATACAACATGCCCAGGGGGATGACAGCAGAAGCCACGATCATGAGCCCCAAATGCCTGTGAAATGTCCTCGCAGGGAGAATGCATCCCATTCTGAACATCGCTAGACACTGGTGAAATGACAGAATGTGAAATGGAGACAGACGCATCTGCATCGTCTGCGAATCCAGCTCCACCCCTAGAAACAGAGTCTGTTACCCTGGCAACAGAACACTCTTGTCTAAGTTTACATACAGCCCTAGATTGTTCAAATGGCAGAGAACAACATCTCGATGTTGGGTAGCCAAAGTCTCTGAGTGTGCTAACACCAACCAATCATCGAGATAATTCAAAAAGCGGATGCCTTGAAGCCTCAAGGGGCGTCAAAGCTGCATCCATGCATTTTGTGAAAGTGCGTGGTGCCAGAGCAAGTCTGAATGGAAGGACACAATATTGATACGCTTTGCACCCAAAAGTGAATCTGAGAAAGCGTTTGTGCTTTGGCGCAATCTGAATATGTAAATAAGTGCCCTTCAAATCTATTGTCTCAAACTAGCCCCCCGGCTATTTGTTTCTGCATCAGCATTCTGAATTGACATTTCTTTAGAGTGAAATTCAAACGTCTTAAATCCAGAATGGGACGCAAGCCGCTGTCTTTTTTCAGGACCAGAAAATAATGGCTGTAAAAGCTGCATTCTCTCTGAGAAGGGGGAATCTCCTCTATTGCCCCCTTTTCTAAGAGAGAGTGAATTTTCTGAATCAAAAACGGGGCTTCCCGAACAGAAACATCTGTCGGAACAACCCCATTGAATATTGGTGGAGCCCGCCTGAACTGAATTACATAATACTTTATCGTTCGAAGTACCCAGTTCGAAATGCCCTTCAGCTGCTGCCAAGCCAACAGACAGGCAGACAAAGGGATTAATGCATGGCTCTTGCTTGCAGCGCAAACCTTAACCACTAGATGGCGTGCGTGGCTTACTTTTGGTGACTTCCCCAGAACCAGCAGCACAGCGGAGGGAAGCCTTCGCTCCTCCAATACTGTGGTTGGTTGAAGGGAATTTGATCATGTTTTTGCCTTTATTGTATTTAGGCATAAATTATGAGTGCCCTGAAATGTATTTACAGCAGGGACGCTGACAGAATAAACCTTTCCCCTGGTATTTTGAATAGGGAAAAGTGTATGAACATTGGGGGGAATGTTTATTTGAGAAAACTGATTCGCCACAACGTCCCCAACATTCTTTATGGAGAGACAACGTGTGGTTCTTATGTTAACTGTGTTTCTTGTGTACACTTGTGCTTGATGAACATTGAATTGTGTTATGCATGTCTCAAGACCTTTGGTCTTGAGACTGAACCATATTCTGGCTGTCGGGTGTTCGAGGCGTGTACAATGGCAAACTCAACCCGATACTGTCCGAAGGGCAAACAGGAACGACATGGATACGTTTGTACGGTCCAGTTTCTTTCATTTGATGGAGGCTTACCCTTCAATTCACTGCAAGTCCATCAGGGATGCTTTTGGTGTCCTGCCGGCCATTTAAAAGGGGCAGTGCCAACATCCAAAAGCCTACACGGATGCACCCATGATGCAGAGATGAACGAGGACCCATCCTTCTGAGGGGATGCAACACTTGTGGGCCTTATGCGGCTCTCTGGTGGGATGTTGTGAAGATACCAAACATGAATGCACTGGAGCTGCAGCAGACTTTTCCTTCTCTCTGCGAGGAAGCATCTGCTGGAACACGGCAGTCTGCTGTTTCACAGTGTGGAATTTTTCCACCACAAACTTCACTGCATCATCCAACAGTCCGGATTGTGAAACAGGGGCACTCATTAGAAAGGCCTTGTCCATGTCACGAATATCTGTGAGTGTAAGCCACAGATGGCCACCATGAAGCCCACTATATTCCGACCAACAGCACGAGCAATGTGTTTGTTGGCTCTCAGCACCAAATCAGAAGCCTGGCATAGTTTCATGATGGCACGATCTAATCGCTACATGATCGGAGGATTTATGATCCTCCAACTGCATTTCATCCAGCCAGTCCAGGTGCAACTTCTCCACTGCACGTGTAATAACCTCCAGCAACTACCAAGTTACCAAAGGTCTGGAAATCCGAATGCTAGGAGGCAAGGCTTCAGCCTGGCCACTGGTGAAATCATTGGATTCCGACGCCACCATAGACATAGTGTCCTTATCCTCAGCACTGAAGGAAACCGCAGTTTGGGCCTCAGGGCTAGGACGTAAGTGCAGTGATGTGAAATAAATTCCATGTGAGAACTTTGAGCCGATTCCAGGCAGAGTAACAGAGAGAACTGTAGGTCGACCTGCTGCTCAGCTCCCATCTCCTCGGCATCCGGCCTCCCACAGGTCAATGGCTGCATGGTGCTGGCAGACATATGGCCAGCACCAGCACGTGGCTTGACTGAATTTCCAAAGCCTTTTGCGGAGCATCCTGACATTCATTATATCGCACTGAGGGCAATTCGAACCCACCAATGTGGCCTCTGCATTGCGAAACCCCAGACAAGCAATGAACATCTCGTGGGAATCTTCACCGAACCGCGTGCACAGAGGTAAGCACTTCTTAAATTTCAATTTGTGTTGCCACTCAAAAGGGAGAAGAATAATGATCCTCGCTTCAACATGAGTTGCTAGTACAACACGGGCCAGACTAGATCGTGCACTGAAGAACCAAAAATCTGACTCGATGGCACAAGAGTGAGCAGCTTTAAGGAGCCCGTGGTGTTGATTCCTAATCATTCCTAATCTCGCGTCTTTCTGTGGGCACAGAACAAGGTACTTTCTACGAGCCGTACATGTTCCGGGCTGGTTGGATTTAATCATTCAATCAGGCAAAATACTACTGTAGATAAAACAGACAAAATAATGACAGTAAGAGAGAGAGAGGAAGAAAGAGATACATAAAGTGCAGAAAACATTGTCTCTGCAGATTGATGAAAAGCAAAAAGTACAGAACAAGAATAAAAAGCTTTTTATTCCTTCATCAGAATATGTCTTCACAGACAGTTCTCTCCAAAATCTGGTAACCTTCATGTGTCATTTCATGCAGATGAAATCTTCTCAAGGAGAGTGGCTCATTGTTTTAATTGCTTCAGTGCATGTGTGCAGCTGTTCACAGTAATGAATTGTAGCACTCTGTAACAAAAGAGACAGTCTCTTTATTTGAAAATGAAAGCAAAGGAAAGGATAGAGGAAAGAGGCAGAGAGAGAGAGAGAGAGAGAGAGAGAGAGAGGCTGAGTGCTGTAATGACAGCCATGTTTAGAAAGCAAATCAATTTAGAATTAAAGTACACTTAAGCTACAGAACTTACTACTTCACAATAGAGAGGCCATCTAAGGATTGCTTTACTCAAGAAAAGCTGTACATAAACTACGAACACTGCAAGGTTAGTGGGCATTGTTAAAGGAGCTATGAAATCACTTGAGGAGCGCAGTTTTTTTTCCTTTAAGTATTTCCTATTGAAACAGGATATTTGGTTGGGGCATATCAAAGGGCTTAACACTGTTTTAAAATTACTAAAGACTTTAGTTATATCACAGCTATAAACTATGATTTACCACTTGCTAGTCTTTTCCAATCGGCTATACAACCTATTATAACAAAAATGCAGGTAATTTATATCAAAACCCCTCTCTAAAGAATAAACCAAACACACGCACACATGCACTTACACCACTTCACTTTCCCAAGTCTGCCATTCAGACAGTGATTTTTAAAACACTATGATTACAGATTAGCATGGATACCTCCTTTCATAAGTAGTTTATCATGACAGTGCTTTTAGAAAACGGCGAGCTACCATTTTTCAGTCATAATAATGGACTTTAGATGATCTCTTGCATACAAAGTACAAAAGGGGTGAACTAA
Organism: Myxocyprinus asiaticus; assembly: GCF_019703515.2. Lineage (NCBI taxonomy): Eukaryota > Metazoa > Chordata > Actinopteri > Cypriniformes > Catostomidae > Myxocyprinus > Myxocyprinus asiaticus. Next base: position 22,501,182 of record NC_059370.1, on the reverse strand, counting down.
TTACAAGTTTAGCTTGGAACCCCAACGTCACATCATAAAGAAAATCCTGACAGGGAGGATAAAACCTTATTTCAGTGAACATATTACCTGTCTGTCAATAGCAGTGCAGGGAGTGATCGGGAAGCAAAGCTCTGGAAAGGTTTAGATACTGACAGAAAGGCAGAGCAGATGGAGAAGAGCTTTGGCAGCGAGCCCACGCAAGCTTGTTTCTTATGTTTTGCAAAAAGGAGTGAGTGAAACATTTGGATATCACAGATGCACACCTGCACAGTAAAATGACTAATGCTCTGAAGAGAAGCCCGTGGCTATGAATCAGAGAGAGCCAGAGAAAAATGGGGGGAGGTATAAGAGACGGGTGTTAGAAGGGGTGGTGAAAAGGGGGATAGACAGAAAAAACAAAAGACAAATTAAAAGGAGTAACTAAGAGGTGTAGAGAGTGCAGGTGAAAAAGAGACAAAATACAAAAAGCGAAAGATATGCAGAGGGTCAGAGGCATATTAAACATAAAGAGGCAGGGGAATAGACAGTCATGCAACTCCGACTCATTGTTGTGGAGCCAGGCACATCTCATCTCTCAAAGGCAGGCATATTTTCCACAGGCTTGGAAAATGGTGCTGATGCAGAGAAGTCTTGGAGAGATGTTTAGAGTTTTTTAGTCAAGTAAAGGCCATGAGAACATCTGACAACTTCTCTCTCCCTCTGCTCCTACTACCAAGCTCACCGTTTTTGCTGACAAAGACTCCTGTAGTTTTGTTAGACTAGTAAAACTTTTTCTTGATTTTGAAGTTATGTTATGACTGAAGCTAATTTCATGGGATTCATCTATCATAAATTGATAAATACCTGCTCAAAACATAACCAGCTATGGGGCAACATACATTTGAATTCCTTTCCATTAAGCATCACTATTCAGGGCCATATTTATGAATTCTGAGACCCCAAGCAACCATCCAGCCAGGGCTCCCATACAACCTGGGGAAGAAAATCTACTTATAAATAATGAATGCATGTTTTCCTGTTATTCCACTAAATAAAAACAAGGAAGAATGTGTGTTTGTTTTTTTTATTTATTTATTTATTTATTTATTTTTTAGTTAAATATCATTTATATGCACCAAAACAGTTATACAAAAGTCATATTTCTCTTGTGTCTCATTGTGTGGTTTGCATGGTGGGTAACACCACTACTGTCACTATTGCTGACTCACATGGATGTACTTGAAGTGAGTACTCTGCAGGGCATTACTATGCCATATGTTCATATTTAGGACACCCTCCACAAATCTATACCTCACTACCACTTTACAGTATTTTGAATTGGAATGTTGCCTTGATAATGAAGCAGCAAAATTCATGTTTTGATCAAGATATTTTGATGAAATATAGACTATTTGTGTCTTTAAATAAAATGCATTTACTATACAAATACACTGCCGTTTAAAAGTTTAGGGTCACTTACTTATTCTTCATTTTATTTTTTTTATTTTTTTTTTTTTTTTTCAAATTTTAGAATAATAGTAAAATCACAACTATGGAATAATAGAAATGGAAATATGGGAATTATGTTGTGACTAAAATAAATCCAATATAAATCAAAACTATGTTATATTTTAGCATCTTCAAAGTGGCCACACTTTGCCTAGATTTTGCAGACATGTACTCTTGGCATTTTCTCAACCAACTTCTTGAGGTATCACCCTGGGATTCTTTTTAAACAGTATTGAAGGAGTTCCCATCTATATGCTGGGCACTTAGTAGCTGCTTTTCTTAATTATTTGGTCTAAGTCATCCATTTCAAAAACTTTTTTTTATTTATTTATTTTTTTATAAAATTTTAGCTTTGTAATTAAATAAATTAAAATGGTGGCACAATTACATTTTTGTCTACAAAACTAATTTCAAACATTTAAGCATACGCCTTCAGATCAAAAGATTTTTAAGATCATGAGAAACATTTCAGGCAAGTGATCCCAAACTTTTGAACGGTAGTGTATGTTTGAAATATTTTCCATTTAGAGGGTCTTAAAAACCCAGGTAAGATTATAAATAAATTACCTTGTTAACACTTTACAATAAGGTTTGATTTGTTAACATTATTGGTTAATATTTATTAATATAAATATAGTTACCATTAGTTAAATGTTAGTCCATACTCCATTCACTAATGTTAGCATACACTTTATTATTTCTGACCATTGCATGCGTGCACACTTTGCTAAAGGCCTTGTGGAGGGCACTTCAGGAAGGGATTCAGTTAATCATTTTCATTCGGAATGACTTCATGAGTAGTGTCCCCTTCCCACAGTGCTCTTCAAGAGTGCAAAACTGCCATTTGGAATTAGCCCTATTATAATTATGCCATAAACAAAGAAAATGATATAAGACAAAAAGCAGAAAAAAAGGTGAGTGAAAAAAAAAGAAATGGAAATGTGGATTTTTATGTGAACTTAAAATGGCAAAATAAAAGGACAAAAAATGATTTGGGTCATAGAATGAGTCCAAGCACAAAAATGGAGGATAGTAGTGGTAAAAGGAAGAGGAAAATACTTTTTTAAATTGAAGCGAGTGTGGCAGCTCCTAATGTTGCTGTCAGTGCCATGCTTGGGTAGCGGATACACGCCGTCACTGCTGCTTGGGATTCTACCGCTTTTAAATGAGCCGCAGCCAGGGGGAATGCCAGCCTGTCGGCCCTCGATGACACCAGCCATGATTCACCGTGCCATTAATCTCACAAGGGAAATCTGCCTGGTTTTTGTACCCCTTGCCCCTCCCATCTTAACCTAAAATGTAGTCATAAATGTCTCCCACCACTGATGGAGCTGAGATAGATTGACCCCCACATTCCAGTAAGAGTCAGTATGAACTGAGCAAATCCAGAGATTTGAATACTGCTCATAGATGCATCTTGTGATGCCAGTAATACATCTCAATAACTAATACCTAGTTTATAGGTTTTAATTATTCATGCGTACGTGCCCTAAGAAAAATGTTATTGATAAGAAGTTGCTCTTTCATGGCTCAGGAGACTACACCAAGAAATAAAAATTAGGGATGTCCTGATACCGATACTAGTATTGGAAGTGGTTTTGATACTGTGCGTATGTATGTACTTGTGCCCATAAAAATGCTCAGATTCGAAAAAACGATACCATCTGACATACGAATGTCATTACGTAAACATACAGTGCACAAATTAAAATCACGTCATGTCCTAATGTGATTATTAAACCGCAAAGGCTGCGATTTAATGAGATAAATATATAGTTTGCTTGTGCTGCATGCTTCAAATATGAGTGTTTGTGATTGTGTGGAGCTGGTGTTGTGCTGAAGCCTTTTAGCTGCACCTTTTAGAGCTCCTTTGCTCATACACGGAAAACACCATCATGAGCATTGCATGCTCTGTTTGTAGCAGATGACAGTGAGCAAAGTGCTAATTCACTTTGTAGTGTGAGGCAGATTACATATTTATTTAATTAAATAGCAGCCTTTTGCAGTTTAATAATCACATTGGATCATGTAGCGACCTGCTTTTCTGGAAGTGAGAAGTATTGATGTTTCGTTCGTGAACGAATCGTTTTGAACAAATCTTTCGTGAAAGAATTGTTCTCATTCACCTCCACACACTGACTCATATTTCTCATTCACTGATATCTCTTCCTTTCGAAGCCAATGAGCTCTACTGCTTTTCATGCCTGTAAAGACTGACTATAGCACAAGCCAACAGCATTCGACTGCGGGCTGTGAAGGAGCATATCATTGGTTCAACCTGCTGAACTAATACGTCCCTTCACTAAACAAAATTGTCATTTGTGGGGAAACACTTATGATGCTTAAATACTCTATGCAGTGCTAAAGACTCTTAGAAGAACTGTAGACACACAAATTTTAATTAAGTATAATTAGACTTGTTCTGGTCGTGAATGACTGCTTTTAGTTCAGTTCAATTAACTAGGTGTCATAGGTGTAACTTGCAAGTATGGTCAATGAATTAATCTTTTTAGTGAACAGAATCAAAAGAATTACCACCACTAGTGAGAAGCTACCATCAAAACAACACAGAAGCACTTAAAAATAAAAGCTTCCATCAAAATAAAAGCTCAATTTAAATGGAGAAAAGTATGACAGAAACATATCACTACTGTATAGTTATGTAATATTCAGTGTAATACTACTACTACTACCAGTGGTGATTTCTCAGGACCAGCAAAGCCTTCTCTGCTAGCGTAACATGCCTAATAAATATTTTATCATCCTTTCATTCTCATTGACCTTTCTGCATATGTATTTTCAACCACTTTCCACTCCTAATTAATCTACAAATGAACAGCAAAAAACAAAAAAAAATTATCCAATCAGAGATTTATTCCTCGATGCTTACAAGCAAAGTGTGACAATTGTTTCACAAATCGCATGCCCGAAGCCATGCTCCTTAGCTGAAGCAGTGCATGAGTCTGAGCTCCACCCCGTCAAGCTTTCAGAATTTCCACAGAATTCCCCAACAGTGTAAGTAAATAGGCATCTAAAGTCAGATTGTCAGATTCATCAGCCAATCAGATTGATTTATTTGTTCTTGTGGGTGTGGTCTTATGGATATGTCCCAGTCCAGGCCTTCTAGCTGGCCTTGAGTGACGCAATCACACTTTAAGTGATGTACGTAATTTGAAAACGAAGAGCACGAGATCTTGCTGACGAGTCGGCTGTCATCACTGCTGGTATTGCCATTGAGAAAGAGAACCTTATGGATTTAAAAACCTGAGCTGTTCTGCATGATCGTGCGATTGATTAATTAAACAGGAAAGGAGGACTGATTTTCACTTCAAGCAAATTGGTAAGTGCTTTTTCCATTGTTATAGCAACATCAGGAGTTTTCTAAGTGTAAATTACGCTGTTTGAGCATTCAGTGTCGGATCATGTTTTGAAAAGTAACCGTGTACCCTGACAAAACAAAATTTATTTCAAGCAAAATTTAAATCGCAAATATTATTAGAGAGATTTTTCTTGGTATTACACCTCCTTGGTTCTGGCTTTTGTGTGTGGACATGTTTTTAAAATGTCAATTGGTATTATTAGTTGACTGCCACATAATGTATGATGGGCATACGGCGTCTTATTCATTGTGAAACTGTGTTTTCTTAATGGCATGAATCGCACTGAAGGCCTAGACTTAAAATGCACTAGACTTATTACTACTACTAATAATAGTAATACAAAATGTATTGTATTATATTTAAGCTCTGTTGTATTTTTGGACTGTGCTGTGAGGTTCTGTATAAAAGCACTTTATTTGATGAAAAATAATACAATATTATGTTGAAAAGTAATTCTTCTATTAAATAAAATGTTGATATGGAAATTAGAATAAATTAAACAAAAAGCAGGTATCGGTATTGGCGAGTACAGAAAATGAAGTATCTGTACTCTTACTTGTTTAAAAAAAATTATAACGAGACATCCCTAAAAAATAGAAACAAATGAGATTTGTCATACAGTAAAAGTAAAGAGTTCAGACAATCTGGTTTTGTAGGAATTTGACATTTGTTTATAGACTTTCATATCTTGCAAATGTGAAAACAACACGAGATATTAAGATCTCTTAAACTCTAAAGCAAATGTCTGAAATTGCTCTCCATGTAATCTTATTGCTGTTATTACTTTCAGTTCCTTCCTCACATTATCAGCGATTGTGCTGAGGTTGTGATGTTACTAATCTTGTGATCCCATTGAGTTACATCTATTTTATGTTAAAAGCCCATGGCTGTTGTGGACAAGGGTGTTTCAAATCAACCAGAAAGCCACTGAATGCGTCATTCGCTGAGTGCTGCTAAGAGGCTTTCCTTCCCACCTCTCTCAGATGTACTCTGTTTTATTGCTTTCACCTGCCTCATAGCACTGTTATATAAACTCAGGTATCCTGATTGGCTCATTACATATCCCATTTTGCAGTGGTAGGTTGCACACCTGCGCAGTGGAGAGTTCCCATAGAAACAGCAAGAACATAAATGAAATCAGACAGCTTTAAAAGAGGGCCCTTTGACATAGAATCAACAGTCATTCTCCCACCCATCTACATAAATACACATAAACACACAAACATTGAGACCTGTTTTGACCTAAGCTGTCTACTAGTAAAGGAATAGTTCACCCCAAAATCAGAACACTGTCATCATTTATTTGTCCTCATCTAATTCAAGACCTATATGACTTTCTGTCTGTTGTGAAACAGAAAAGGATACATTTTTTTTAAGAAAATGTGTTAATGTTCTGGTGGCTCATTTCCATGCAATTACATTGAATGAGTTTTTAAAGGAGTAGTTCAATCAAAAATGAAAATTCTGTAATCATTTACTCACCCTCATGCTATCCCAGATGTGTGAGACTTTATTCAGCAGAACACAAATGAATATTTCAGCTCTGTAGGTCCATAAAAAGTGAATGAGTGCCAACTTTTTGAAGCTCCAAAAAGTACATATAGCCATCATAAAAGTAATCTATATGACTCCAGTGGATTCTTTTTTTATTTTTTTTTTTATTTCTACAGATAGTACAAACAGTTAAAGGAGATACATGAGATATGCAAAAAAGCACATGCATAAATGGGAACAACATGGGGGAAACATAAGAACAGATAGTATGGTACAGTAGCAAACATACATAACAGGAGACATGCACACTATACAACATATTGTATACGATGAGTAGATTAAAACACATAGATTAATCCAGTGGATTAATTGATGTCTTCTGAAGCGAAATGCTAGGCGTGTATAAGAAACAGATCAATATTTAAAACTTTTTTTTACAAAATAATTCATGAAGTATGAAACAAAACAAAACGCAGAAGCACAGTGTTGTTTACAACAGAGGAGCATAGTAATCATACATAGATGCCTCATTCGGCTGGTTTGGATATGTCAACTGCGGTGCCATCTTGGAATGGTGAACAAGGAGAGCTGTTTGAATTGGTTTGAATGCAAGTGAGTGAAAGGAGGACATGCCTCAGACCGAGCTCCTTGCTCAGAACGCTGCATAAACTGCTTTTGTGTCAAAACAGTGTTGTGGTCCATAGAAATAACTGCTAATAAGGGATCTATGTATGAATATCTATGCAAAGGAGGCTTTCCCACTTAGGCCATGCAAGAGGCAGCTTGAACTCCACCCTCGTCAATGTACAAACCTCAAGCTGGACGGAAGCAAACATTTTTAGTAAAAAAAACTTTTAAATATTAATCTATTTCTTACATACACCTAGCCTTTTGCTTTATATTAATTAGACCTCTGGAATCGTATGGATTATTTTTAAGATGGATATATGTACTTTTTGGAGCATCAAAAAGTTGCCACCCATTCACTTGCATTTTATGGACCTAGAGAGCTGAAATATTCTTCTAAAAATCTTCATTTGTGTTCTCCTGAAGAAAGCCAGTCATGAGGGTGAGTAAATTATGAGAGAATTTTAATTTTTGGGTGAACTTTTACTTTAAGCTTCACAAAGAAATCCAAAGTACCATAAAAGTCTCCATATGAGTCATGTGCCACATTCTTCTGAAGCCATGTGAAGCTTTTTGTGATGAACCAACCATTCTTTTAATTTTACTCATTATTCATGGGAAAGAGTGACCAGTAAATTCTTTAAAATTTTTCCTTTTATGTTCCATGGAAGAAAGAAAAAAAAAGTCATTCGGGTATGAAATGACATGATGGTAAATAATCTAAATTTTCATTTTTGGGTGATCTATTCCTTTACCAAAAAGACAGAAATTGAGGAGCATTTTTGCATCCATCTGCACTGTTTTTCAGTTGTTTTTCTAAGTTTTTCTAAATTAACTGTTCTGCTGCATCTGACTGTTTTTTCAGTATCTTGCAAATAAGCTGCAAGTATTTTAGATGTTGTGTAGGGTTAAAAGAACTTAAAACAACTTTTTAAAAAGTGTCTTGAGACATATGTGTTCTGTTCCATTTCTTGCGTTTCATACATCAGCATTTGTTTTTTAACTCCAGCATGTATTCGGTCTTAATGGCAAATTGATTTTGAAGTAGACAAACTTCAAATGTGCGTATACTGTCAGTTCCCCAAGGTAGGAAGTTTTGGTGCTTGACAATGTTCTTTCATTTATTTATTGCTCACTAATTTGATGGCACAAATTCAGTCAGGCTGATATTATAATTACCCTGGTAGCTCTTTGGACTAAGTCTAAAAATTAGAAATGTCCTGCACATCTCCAGTGTCAGAAACCATCATTTGTTGGGCACCCACCATATTTTGCATTAATGAGTTCCATTATGGCTACAGAAAATGGGACAAAATGCTTCCCAACAAAAGAGGGATGCTATTTCACAAGTGTGCACAGATGCTGTTTGCAAGCTGTAAACAATCTGTCAACCGGGAGGGGAATTTGAATGCTTGTTTCAATATTTAGTGATGTTAGTGATGAACGGTGTGGAGCAATATTCCAAATGAGAAAGTCATAGAGACTTGAAAAGTGTTTGCTTTTACAGTACGCTCTCATGGGTCTTTAAAATTGGAGGCAAAATGACAGAGCTCGAACAAAACTAGTATGGGTAATGTGTTTTCTGTTGCCTTATGCTGTCCATTAGGCGTTAATGTTTGTGTTAATGAGCGCTGGAGGCAAACCAAGCTCTATACACACACCCCTTCCCTCCTGTCAACCTCAGGTCTGAACAGCATTAGAAACCAGGCATTCTCCTGAGGGCAGCGCCGTGGTAGAAGTGCCACTTGTGTTCTCACTGAGGCGGGCCATGGGATTGCTGGAATTTGGCAGAAGAACTGGAGTCCTCCCATTGCTAGAACTCATTTGAGGATACGCCACTATAAGAGCCAGTCTGATTCATTACGCCTGGAACCAAGTACTGAGGGAATGGCATATGAATCTCTAGCACTTTTACCTCTAAAATGCGCTTTCATTCTCCAGATGGGCCATAACTTTGCTTGCCAACCATTGCTGCATGTCAAAATAGAAAGAGACCATTAATGTCACTCAGCCTGGGAGACAAGTGAATGCTTGGAACCTGGAGCACTTATATTCCTGAAACACAGAGAGCTGAAATAAAGCAATATTACCAGAATATAAAGAAATGAGAGGCAAGTGAGTGAGCAAAAGATGGGTGTGGTGTAAAAGATGAAAAAAGTGAACATAGAAAGAAGGTAATGAGAGAAATGAATAGTATACTTTGTAGAGGCCTACAGCATGAGATTCTCCAATTCTCTCTCTTTTCGCCATTGTGCCAGCGCTCGTACCCTCTTTGTGCTTAAATCTGCCTGCAGGATTAGACAAGCCCTCTACTTGGTCTTCAAAGCCAAGCTCAGCTTTTTTCTTCCTACTTTCCTTCTTTCTTTTCAACTTAAGTTTTCTTGCAAAAGATACTTAGTGGGGCTTTATCAAGTGGTCCTGTCCTACTGTGGAGTTGAACAAATCCTCACAAAAGTTCTCGCAACATAGGAGAGAAGAAGAATGATAAACCAAGAAAAGCATGAGTAATCCCCTGTGAATTGAGACATTGTTCCTCATCCTCTGACCACAAAATTGCCATTTTTCACCAAATGAAAGTACCAGGCAAATAACTTTTTAACTTTTACACATGGATTGGTTTCCCAGATATATCCAGCAATGACTCTGGATAGAGTTTATCATTTAAAATGAATGAGAATGCCACCGAAACCAAGTATATAGCTTTAACTTGTGCAACAGCCCATTTGCTTTGTCATCAAGAAGGATACACTAATAACATAATCAGCTCATCACATGAATAGCTTTTACAGGAAACAGATAGATATTAATTTCTTTGCTGGATGGTATTCATGTGCTGTAGCTCTCATGCAGCATGACTTTCTTCTTGGAATTCCTTAATGGATTTCTCATGGATTCTGTGGGGAAGATGTCTATGATGTAAATTGACAGTAAAAGTACAAGCTGTTTGCTTGTGAAGAACATTAATATTGTACTTCACAAATAGACAAGACTGCTTCTAATTAACCCTCTACGGGTTGTCTTAATTCACTGACATGGATTCGTAATGGACGCTATGGACCGTATTACCTTGATGGGGATCCTTGCATTTTTAATCATGTCAAGACACTTTCCCATGGCTAAATGTTAGAGAGAACGGTGGTTCATAAATACCCTACTAGTCTGTCTGTCTGTCACAAAAACACAGATTACAAAAAATATCTTTGATCACAACAGGAGGACATCAGACATTTTTATGAATGATTCCCTTTGCAGAAAGTAATAGGGTTGGTTCCCAATTAATGGCTGGTGCAAGATACACTTATAGGGGCATATTTGCAAGCTTTACTACCACAAACTGTTAAGCCATTTCCTCCATAGTGTGATGGGCACAAGATTTTATGGCCCTGTTTACACCTGGAATTAAGATATCTCTCAGGTGATCCGTTCACAAGTCGTCAGGCAGGGTAAATCACTATTTACACCTAGTCTCAAACATGTCTCCTGTGACTACTTGTGTTCGAGGGCAGGGTCTCTGATTTCATCACTATGTCAGTGTGTTGCTGCATTTTGATAAAGTGCAAAAAATACATTTACTATATATTAGATCTGTCAGAAGTAACACATTAGCACATGCAATTAATTTAATTTAAACTTAATCGCGATTAACACATTTACCGCTTTTAAATTTGATTTAGTTCTGTGTGAGTTCTGAACAATGGTTGGAACAAGGTGGAACCTTTGTGATGTGTCCAGTGAGGTCATTACACTGATGTACAAACCATAAACACTCACACACAACAATGATCAAGTGACGTAGAAAGGACCTCAGTATTTTATGTACAAAACAAACCTAGATGGGACCTATGAAAAGCTGCATTCACACAATTCACAGGAGTAAACATTAGCATTTGCCCGGCACCATTTTGCACTTCTGTCTTACCAGACAATTTGGATAAAGTATCATTACGTACACAGTGCTAGCGCTAAAAGCAAAACAAGATGTTTCAGCAAGCACTTTTCCTGTAGAGTTAAAAACAGCGTGAATTGTGAAATCTGTGTCTAATCGCGATCAACTATAAAAATCATGCAATTAATTGCGATTTAATATTTTAATCGACTGACAGCACTAATATATATATATATATATATATATATATATATATATATATATATATATATATATATATATATATATATGTAGCCGGTGGGTTGAAAATAATCAACACAGGATACAAAAATATCTTTTGGAATTTTTATTCTGACTGCTATCTCAGAAAAAGGACAGCGAAAAGGAAGAAAGAAAATACAAAAACTGTTTATTTGTGCTTATGAAATATGGTAATGACATACGGTAATAAAATATGGTTCAGCGAAATATGGTAGAGGCCAGTTTTGCATGTATGTTAAAATGTGGTCAAACTCCACACATGCAATCCATATGCATCCCAAAGAATTATCAACCGATGAACAAAACTGGGAGCTCTCTTGCACAATGCATATTCTCACATCTCCAACACGAGAGTGTGCCGGAAAGCAGGTGTCGCAAAACTTGATTTTTAAAGGGGCCATGTCCAATTTATGACTAGAGTTAAATTACATGAAATTTCTCCACTTGGCTACACACACACACACACACACACACATATATTCAGAAAGTTCACGTACACTGAAATCAATCCCATATTGCAGAATTACTGACAAGCACCATCCCCCATTAGTCTTTTTTGCAATAATCCAAATGTGTTTACCTTTCCCTATAGCACTACTGAAAGCATGTTGCCCAAAAAACCTCTGAGACAGGGGTTGGTCCCATGGAAATCAGGTAGTAATCGTGTTTATATAAAAAATAGTGTGTACGACTCGGTTGCATTTTCGCTCTAATATTACATTTTTACTCCACTGACAGTTAGGTTAAGATCAAAATTCCTCTTTCATGGAATGTTTAAGTTCAGTAAACTCTACTTTTAGTTTAGTGGATTTAAATGCTTCCCAATGCAAATGTAAAATACCATGTTTTATTCCTGGAATTAAAGGATTTCTTTCTTACGAACATAAATTGATGCTGTATGACCAGTGGAATATTGAGATACTTTACTCTTGCTTCTTGTCATTTTCACTCATGCCAGGCAAGAGAGAGAGAGGATGCTTTCTCCAGTGCTTACTCTGACTGTGCCAAGTAAGTGTTGATATGCAGCTGGGTGAAGCAGGGTTAACAGTGCCCCTCCACTAATCCGGAGTTAGCGTTCAGATGGCTTCTCTCCCAGCAGAGGTAAATACCTGGGCGTGAGACAGAGATAAGAGTGGCAGGTTTCAGCATCTTCTGCCAAAAAAGCTTTATCCCTAATTATTTTTTTATTTGTATTTTTTATTTTTTTTCTAGCATTGCAGTCTTCCAAACAAACCAATAGAAGCACAGGTATGATCAGGAAGCACCTCAAACATGTAAATGCTATTACACTGACAAAATAAATACGTATGTTCAACTTCAGGTATGTTGAATTGGTTTAGTCAGTGTTTATTTAAAACAAAGAAAACCTTACTAGACCTTAGTAAATCAAGACATTTTTTTAGGCAGATGCTATTTGCACCCTGGTGCAAATAATGGTGTATGCTATTTACACCCCAGAGCAAATAGTGGCAGATATTATTTGCACTCTAACCATGGTGCAAATAATGATAGACACTAATTGCACCCTTTTGCAATAGTGTCAGATACTATTTGCACCCATATTTAAATACTAACATACAGTATGGGCATCACTGCCGTGTGTTTATTGTGTTTATTATTGAGTCCCACAGACACACAACATTAACCCCTACCCCTAAACCTAACCTTACCGTAGAACTTTAAAAAACAAAAAACAAAAACATGGTTACTACAATAATACAGTGAAGCAATCTACACACAATCGATGACAAGCCGCGGGAACGAGTGCGATTGACAGACCCCGCCTCTGGATCAAACCCTTCTCTGCACTCCTCGACATTTACCGTGAACAAATCACTGCGATGAAATCAACATTTATATTCATTTTTATCTATTATTTTAAGTATTATTAAAGGAAATATTAAGAGTGTAAAAAGGAAATCGGATGGGAAAAAGAGTGTGACAAAAGGCATATTCGAACCGAGGTCACTAGGACAACACTACACATTCACACACCGTCTTTACACCCCATGCCACTGCAGTGACACCTATTGTCTAGTTTGTCATATATTCTTTTGGTTTCACTAAACCATTGGGGTGCAAATAGCTGTTCTGTGTGTCAGATGCTATTTACACCTGGGTGAAAATAATTTAGAATGAGATACCTTGCAATTGCGTGACAGTGAGTCTATCATAATCAGACAAAAAAACAAAAGACCCCCCTCTGTATATGAGTTGGTATCGCCCATGTAGTGTTGCGCAGTCCCCTCTAGCGTAGACGGCTGTATTACGTGGTACCTATTACTTTTCTCAGCGTTGCCCAGGATGGGCCAGTCACAGTCATTTATTAATACTGGATGAGGATTTTTATAATAGTTGTATAAATACTTCTGAGGCAGATTTCCATTCATGGGTATGAATCCTTGCATTTGTGACCGGGCAATGGTAAGTCCCTCACTTTATCACAGACTACGCCCTTTGAAAATAATTTATTTCACAATAAGAACACAGGTTCATCAATGCAACACCCCAAAAAGGGAACGGAGACATGACTTGCAAGTACAGTCTCTCACTTTATTAAGAGCAGTCAACAGTAAACATTAAATTACACTTTTATTAAGAAATCAACCAATAAAAATAAAACTATAAACTACTTTTTATTGTAAGAAATGGGTATTAATTTTAGATTATTAAAATTAGTAAATTTAAAACACTGCTGATATTAATGTACCAGGATTATGCAAAGCCTGAGGTGGAGAGAAAAGGAGACCACCTAGCAGGGAAGTTAAAAAACCAGGATGAGCTACTCACCACTCGCACACCAGTGACATGCACACACGCTGCAAAAGAAAGGTGCAAAGAAAGTTAATGTCACACTTCACACTAAAACTACACAATCACACAATGAAGGAGAGAAGGAAACCACTCCTAAACCCCGCAGGTGTACCCCACAGTCACCCCCACACAGGCCTGCTCCTGAAACAACAGAAAAGCAATGTTACAAAAATACACAGCAGTTGGTCTATCACAAAATTACACATAGTCCCAAAAGCACAAAAAAAAAAAAAAAACTTACATCACAAACACAAAATGAACTAAAAAGGAAGAAACTCCAGCAGGTGTAATAAGCATTACAAGCAAGCAAGCTGTGGCTTAACACACCAGCCAGCAAACAAAATCAACAAGCAAAAAGAAAGAAAGGAACAGCAGAGATTAGGCATATATGCCTCAGTGCACATACAGATAAGAGATCGTCATCACATTAAGAATTCGGACTCAAACCAACCAGATGGAGCCTATCAACAAGGACAGCCTTCCTAAAGAACATAAACATTGAGGGTTGGGGAGTAACGGAATATATGTAACAGGATTACATATTTAAAATACAAAATATAAGTAACTGTATATTGTATAACCGTATATACTGTATAAATAATTGGTAATTAGAATACAGTTACATTCAAAAAGTATTTTGATTACTGAGAGATTACTTTGCATTTTATTGTCATTTGTTTCATTTAATATTTAGTCCTTTCAGATGGAAAACATGTATACATATAAATGATGCGATCCAAAGTGTATTTGAACAGCGGTGAAACACTTTCTTATGATGTGTTACATTCATACGAGCAGACACAGAAGTAAGTTTGAAGTAAGTTTGGAGCAGAAGAAATAGAAATAAACCTTGTGTAAATTGTCAGCTTTATGCTAAGCTAAAATGCTATTTCTAGCCATTTTACATGCACGTTACCAGGCACAATCATATTTTTTTATCAAGAAAATTCATGTTGGATCATAATTTCTTTTTTTCTAGTAAGACCTTTGATATTAGGGCAAAAATCATATTCTTGATAATAATTTTTGTATTGTTTTCCTGTAAAGATATAAAAAAAAAATCCTTAAAACTAGATCAATTTGATTTATCTTGTTTTAGAAGCAACACTGCATAAGATATTTAGGTTTTTCAGAGAATGTATTTTTATCATGTTTACTTTGTCTTACTGTACTGGCAGAGTTTTTATAGTCAAAACAAGTGAAAAAATCTAAAAGTAATCCAAGGTATTTAGAATACGTTACTGACCTTGAGTAATCTAACAGAATACGTTACAAATTACATTTTACAGCATGTATTCTGTAATCTGTAGTGGAATACATTTCAAAAATAACCTTCCCAACCCTGTAAACATTCCAATATAAAAGAGGGGATAGCTCAGGATAACATATTTAAATGAATACATACAAACAGTATAGTGTTACTGGTGCATCTCCTGAATACAGAAAAAACTATTTACTGACGCGTCCTCAGAGCGTGAAGAAATTGAATCTCTACAATTAGCACATATTGCTAACATTACAAAAAACTGAATCCTCATATTACTCACTACCAGTTGTATGGTGATGCTCCAGAGAGGTGTCTTCAAAGATCTGGTGAGAAATATAATAGTGAATGCATCTCTAGCACAGTGAAGCATGGAGGAAGAGGTGTCATGGTGTGGGAAGCTGTGGAGGTGAGGGCGTGGTCGAGCGCCCATCTGGGGAGAGAGAAAGCGGTAAGGACATCCACCTGAGATGAATTGTGACTAATTGCCGTCTCTTATGTTCACAGTGAGAGTCGGGGGAGATCAAAGATGGCCAGTCCACAGAAAGAGGGAGAGACAGACCAGAATCTTCATGTCTGTTCCCTGAGAGAGAGTTTTGCTGTGAAGTGGACTTTTTATTTGAGTGACGCTGAAAAGCAGTCTTGTGTTTTGAGTGAAGCTGAAAAGCGATTTCTGTTTATTTGTTAATAAACAGACTCATGTGAACTGTGGAAACTGGCTCCCGCTTTCTCCTTTATCTGCACAACACAAACCTTTATCACAGAAGACTTTTCAGCTGCTGGTACTGGTGAGCTGCGAAAAGTCACTTAACGCTTTGGAGTACAGGAGAATATTGTGGAAAGGCCTGCTTCCCATAATTGAAAAGTTTTTTCTAAAGAGGAATGATCAGATGTTATTTTTCAACAAGAAAATGTTCCTGCCCACACTGCAAGTCCTTCAGGCTCATGTTTTGAGTCCAGATTTGAACCCTATAGACTAGAGAATATTTGGTCTCACATTAAGCTAACCGGGAAATGTTTTTCATCTACTCATCAACTGTTTGAAGCCATCAACATTGAGTGGAACAACACTGACTCTTCTTACTGTAAAAATCTGTCGGCAAGTTTACCCACAAGGCTTAAACATTTAAAGAAATCAAAGGGAAAATCTATCCCATACTAAGTTTCTTTATCTATTTGTTAAATTCTTGCTAATTTCCTGACCAATGATTTGTCGTTAAGAACGTCAAAGGCTTAATGTTATGCCATTTTGGGCTTGGCCCATATTTTTTGCCCAGGAGTGATATATATTGTTATTTGATTACTAAGGTAACATGGTTCTTGGTTTAACATAGCTTTAATAAATTAACGTGTTTTTTCGATCTCACTTGGAAATTTTATGATTAAATGAATATTCTCTGTTTAAGGAGACTGTATAATATAAATGTGCTATTAGGCAATAAACAGTTTTGCTCCCAAACTAAGTCTAGTAAGTTGTTATTGTTGAAATATGTTATTAATGTCTGAATCAAGCATTAATGTCAGTATTAAGCACACCACTAAATTTAACAAACCATCCCTTACATGAGCTCTGTTACAGCAGCTCAAAGTCCAGTGCTCATAAAGGTACTAAATAATTATTTGTAAACTCTTATAAACATTTACAATATATGAATAGTTTCAATTTTAGATTGGGTTAACAGCAAAATCCCTAGTGTTAAATTAACACTCTTGGTGTTCCCACGAGTCCACACTACAGGAGTTAAAAATTAACACTAAGCAATGTTGAATCTACTCTGTGTTGTGTTGAATATTGAATTGGCCAAACAGTTTATGAGATCAAGTGGATACACTCTCTGATTGATGACTGATCATTAGTGATGACACTTGCTGTTAACAAGTAGAGTCTACTAAAGGAAAGAAGAACAGCAAGAACAGGAAAACAAGAGAACAAACCAGCAGACACCACAACAATCTAACTGTCTAACTGAGATGTACATCAACTGCAAATAAAATAGATTATTGGACAACAATCTCTTAATATGCTGTGTGAGGATGCTTAAGAAATGTGGGCTATTTTGTTTTTCATATGTGTGCAAAAGTTCTTTATTGAGAATTAATAGAGATTTGTGTCTGTTTAGTGGGGCTGATGTCATTTTGTTTCATTTGAAGTCACCATTATGGTGATAAGTGTTCACTTTTGGTTATTATCGAGACTAAGAGGAGTTTTTATTTTAGCTAACCTGTGCGAAGAGGCCATTTATTACAAAATCACACAGGAAAAGTCTTGGGGGTTCTGCTGGGCCCCCTGTCTGTCCAACACCCAGAGGTGGGTAGTAATGCACTATATTTACTCCATTACATTTACTTGAGTATCTTTTTGAAAAAAAAAAAAATTACTTTTAGAGTAGGTTTAAAAGTGGGTACTTTTTACTCTCACTCAAGTACATTTCTAATGAATTTTTTTTTACTATTACTTCTTTACAATGGGCTGCGTTCCTGTCATTACATTACTGGGTTTAAATTTAATTCATGTGTCATTTATTGAGAGATTATTGAATGGGACTTTTACGAGAGTGGAAGTTCACACAGTTGTGTGCATTGACACAGATTGTCACTCAAGTCATCAATGCTGCAGCATCAAACTCTTCAAAGTGAAACACTTTCTTCGCTCCACACAGTGAAAAAAAAGAATTGTTTCGGCATTCAATTCCTTCATTTAACACCAAGACAAGCTGATATTTCAAGATTAAATTTAATACAGCACGCTGAGGTAAGTTTTGGCTCTAATGCTAACACGGGCTTTTCTGTGTAATGAGATGGTCATTTTCAGGGTGACAATGTAACTGGGCTCTTATGACATCAGTTTTTAAGTGTATATTTTTAAATCAGTGCAGCAATATATCAGTGCGCTTTGTCCCACGGCCCACGTCATGAACTCTATTCCATATTAACTCTATAAATCCATGTAAACATCCAAGTTAAGTGTAAATGCCATTTGCTCTGCCATTCGCGTGATTGGCAACTGGAGCGCTAACAGACAGAATTTCTGCGCGTGCACAGCAAGGGGTGCGAGGCACGTGTGTGAAAGATGTGCGGGTGTGAGATGATCGTATGGCGAAGAGAGTGGCTGTATCCAATATCGTTCACTCATTCACTATTTCCTATATAGTGAATGGCAGTTAGTGCACTATATCTCAGCAGTGAGTGAATGAAATGAGTGAGTGAATTTGGATGCTGACGGATACACCGAGTGTCGGAGCTCTGGCGCTGTCGTAGAAACAATATATATACCTCAATAAATATGACATTTCTAGTGTCCCCATAATTCAAATCACTTAAAAAAC
Organism: Myxocyprinus asiaticus; assembly: GCF_019703515.2. Classification (NCBI taxonomy): domain Eukaryota; kingdom Metazoa; phylum Chordata; class Actinopteri; order Cypriniformes; family Catostomidae; genus Myxocyprinus; species Myxocyprinus asiaticus. The sequence continues at coordinate 22,482,642 of NC_059370.1, read as the reverse complement.
ATACTAAACAATGTTTTATTGAAAATGTAAAAATGCAGAATGTTTTTTGTGAAGGTTAGGTTTAGGGGTAGGGTTAGGGGATAGAATCTATAGTTCGTACAGTATAAAAATCATTATGTCTATGGAGAGTCCTCATAATGATAGCTGCACCAACATATGTGTGTGTGTGTGTGTGTGTGTGTGTGTGTGTGTGTGTGTGTGTGTGTGTGTGTGTGTGTGTTGGTGCATTCCCAACCTTAGCTCTATACATTACTTGAATATCCAAGACAATTTTCAAACATGACAAATAGCTGTCTGTATTCATCACACAGGAAAACACACACAACATCTTAATGTCATGGGAGATTATGCTCATTGGCAGACACAAGCCAGTGACCCTTTATTTGTTAAGTTGTGCACTGAAGCCACGAGGCTCCCAACAACTGAGCAGTGATATGGAAGTGGACCATAGAGGCCTTTCTCAAGAGAGGAGTCTACCATGAATCTAACACAGCCCTGGCTCATCCAGAAAGACATTATATTCATCTCATTCATATTCTCCCGTTTCTGCCTGAATAAGTTCTCAGCACTGTCCAGACTGTGGTGGCAGAAGCTTACAAATCGATGACAGTACTGGTGAAGTGTGTCAGATGTACATTGGAATGAAAACGTGGAGAAATTAAAGGTAGAGATTTCAGTTCATCAGTTCTCAGTATGTCGGACACCTCCAAAAATGGTTATTCTCCATTCAGTGTACTGTTGACATGAGAACTGTTGCAACTGCAGCGTTCAGTCTGATTTGTGAACTAACTGAGGTGGTTCATTGCAAAGATGTTAGGAAAAGCAGATATCACCAGTTCTAGGATAATTTTACTCCCTATTATTAGCTCATTTCGAGTCGGAGTGTCATTCGCATCCGATTGACAGGTTAAGATAGATTAATTTGAGGATCAGTGTCGGTTCAAGACGCATACTGTTTCAAGTGATTCTGTCCAATTTGGTGAACTGGTTCAACTCGTTCACTAAAAAGAACCGGTTAAAAAAAACGATTAGTTCATGAACTGGCCATCACTGCTATACAGTCTGTTTATGTATGTCCCTAACAAAAAAGTCTTTTTTTATTTTTTTTTTATTAAGTGGTTGTATGAATTGACTTATTCATTGCCATATTACAGTAGGCTGTGTCTAGTTTAAATTATCAACATGTAAAGAATTTGTTGGGCACATTCTGTAAAAATTTGCTTATTAATTCATAGATACCCTTATTAATGTATAAAATACTCTCAAAAGCCTCTACATAATAAAACATGCAAACATGTGCATGCATGCACATACTGTATGTACTTTTTATTTCATGAGACAAACTCATCAAAATTGCTCTGCTGAAAGGTTAATGAAATGCCCTCTACAAATTATGCTTCAATGGCTGTTAAAATGAACAAATTTTGAATATATTTGAGTGCATGGGTTAAGCTGATATCATAAGAGTAGGAAGGAAACACAAACAATATATAGACATTTAACTGTATTTTGAGAAGTGATTAGTCCTTGCTGGCCTGATTAGCCTGCAACTCAAATTGTTCATATAATGACTTGAGCTTGGGAGATCCAGCCGAACACCTGAACACAACACCTTCATAAGAGAGGTTAATGATTGTTTTGTAACATGTCACTCAGACATTTAATACAGTTTGTCCATGTAATATTGTAATCTTGGTTATATTTACTTTTTTTTGCTTTTATATGTAGCCAGTGGGTTATGAATAAACAACACAGGATACAAAGATATATTTGGGGGTTTTAATCTGATGCTGTTTAGAAAAAAAAAAAAAAAAAAAAAACAGTGGTCGATGGGGCCGTATTTTATTAAAAAAATATAAAAAATTAAATACAAAAATGAAACATGAAAATGAAATACGGTAGAGGCATATGTCACAGGAAATGAAAACAGGACATTAGCCTACCCATATGCTTCAGCATACATCACCTTAATACATGCTTAAACATGCTTAACCACTCACAGTATTTTATACATTTAAGTACTTGCTTAAATCACTCAAAGCATTTTATGCATTTAACACATGCTTAAATCACTCGAAGCATTTTATGCATTTTTAACCAGACGTTAAGGACATGTACAGTACTGTGCAAATGTTTTAGGCACTTGTGAAAAATGTTGCATAGTGAGTATGTCTTCAAAAATAATGACATAAATAGTTTTCATTTATCACTTAATGTCATACAAAGTTCAGTAAACATAAAAAAGCTAAATCAATATTCATCATGTTCACTTGGAAAACACTCATATAATAATAAATCAATCATTAAATAAGATATTATTAATTCTAAATGTACATACCCAGTCCTTGCATGTGCACAAAACGTGGTCAAACTCCACACATGCAATCCATATGTCAACAGTAAACCATAACAAACTCTTCTGAACACATATTTAATGCAATTTATAAGCATTTTGTGTAAAATTTGACATTTACCCAAAGAATTCTCAAACGCTGAACAAAACCGGGAGCTCTCTTACACAACGTATGTTCTCACGTCTCTAACCAGAATCAAAATCAGAATCAGCTTTATTGCCAAGTATCCTTACACATACAAGGAATTTGTTTTGGTGACAGGAGCTTCCAGTGTAAAACAATACAAAAACAATACAAAAACAGCAGCAAGACATAGATAATAATAAAAAAATAAAAAACCATTATACACATACATACATACACACACAGACACACACACATACATACATACATACACACATATACATACTTAGTGCAATCTAATACAAATCTGTTATCTGTTATGTACAGTGCAAATACAAATCTGTTATATACAGGGCAAATTTTTTTTTTTTTTTCTTCAGAGGAATGAAATGGCAGAAGAGGTTGGATGTGTTGGATAAATATAAAAAAATACTAAACTGTGTTTTGCACATAGTTATTTCTCAATGAGGCAATTTAACTGTTGATGAGATGGATAGCCTGAGGTAAAAATCTGTTCCTGTGCCTGACGGTTCTGGTGCTCAGAGTTCTGAAGCGTCGGCCAGAAGGCAACAGTTCCAAAAGATAGTGGGCAGGGTGAGTGGGGTCCAGAGTGATTTTTCCAGCCTTTTTCCTCACTCTGTAAGTGTATAGTTCTTGGGTTTCTTATTGGTAGGGGGCAACCAATAATCCTCTCAGCAGTCCGAATTGTTCTTTGTAGTCTTCTGATGTCTGATTTCATAGCTGAACCAAACCAGACAGTTATTGAAGTGCAGAGGACAGACTCAATGACCGCTGAGTAGAACTGTATCAGCAGCACCTGTAGCAGGTTGAACTTCCTCAGCTGGCGAAGGAAGTACAACCTCTGCTGGGCCTTTTTCACAATGGAGTCAATGTGTGTCTCCCACTTCAGGTCCTGTGAGATGGTAGTGCCCAGGAACCAGAATGACTCCACTGCTGCCACAGTGCTGTTTAGAATGGTGTTGGGGTGTTCCTCCTAAAGTCCACAATCATCTCCACCATTTTGAGCGTGTTCAGCTCAAGGTTGTTTTGACTGCACCAGACAGCCAGCTGTTCAACCTCCCTTCGGTATGCAGACTCATCATCATCTCGGATGAGGCCGATGACAGTGGTGTTGTCTGCAAACTTCAGGAGCTTGACAGAGGGGTCCTTGGCGATGCAGTCATTGGTGTAGAGGGAGAAGAGTAGTGGGGAGAGCACACATCCCTGGGGGGCACCAGTGCTGATTTTACAGGTGCTGGAAGTGAGTTTCCCCAGTCTCACAAGCTGCTGCCTCTCCGTCAGAAAGCTGGTAATCCACTGACAGATAGACATGAGAACAGAGAGTTGGTGTAATTTATTCTGGAGTATAGCTGGGATGATGGTGTTGAAAGGCGAACTGAAGTCCACAAAAAGGATCCTTGCATATGTCCCTGGTCTGTCCAGATGTTGCAGGATATGATGCAATCCCATGTTGACTGCATCATCCACAGACCTGTTTGCTCGATAAGCAAATTGAAGGGGATCTATCTAACCAGCACACATGTGCAACATGAGGAGTGCCGGAAAGCAGGTGTCGCAAAACTATGGTTCTTAAAGGGCCACGTCCAATTAATGTCTAGAGTTAAATGTCATGAAATTTCTCCACTTGGCTACATATTTAATAAATCTAATTAGATAGAATAGAATATATAGCTTGGATATAGCATAATATTTTATGATTGTTTACTTACTATATATAGTAGCCTATATATAGTTCTCTATCTGTCACTCACTCGACATTGTGTCGATGTAGTGACACTAGGGCTCGCTCTTGGGAGCCCCAAACACCTCTGATCATTGAGAAAAGGTCAATGGGAATTGGCGAGTGGAATTTGCTTGCCACTCCCCTGGACATACAGGTATAAAAGGAGCTGGCTCGCAACCACTCATTCAGATTTTTTCTTCGGAGCCGAGCGGTGTTCATTCATTTAATTCATTCATTGAATTCCAATGCCGTTCCATTCACCTCTGCGTATGCTGTTGGATATACGGCGCATTTCAGTGGTTTCTCCCCCTTGTGCACAAATAAGTGCAGAGAACACCCCTGGGCGCTTCAAAAGCTAAAAGAGAGTATATATTCTAATAATAAAAGAGTATATTTTCCTCTAAAAGAGTGGCACTGACAGAGAGCGTCTTTTTAAAGATGCTTTCCGTCTGTGTATATTTCCTGGTTGCAGTCATTACCTCTCCACCTCTGACAGCCACAATCGCTGCCTCACGTGTCTGGGCTACAGTCCCGCTGAGACAGCGTTTGTGGATGGCTCATGCTCTCACTGTGAGAGCGTGACCATGGCAACGTTGCGGTTGTGGCTTTCCTTCTTAAAGGGGAAAGCCACTCCAGCCGCTCCCCACCCCGGTCCTTCTACCTAGGGGTATGAGGCCACGTCGGTTAGTGCTGGGGGTGATTTGGGGACCCCAATGGTTCCACCGGGTAATCCCCCATGGTCCTCCCATTCCCCAGTATGCTCGTTTGCCCCAGTCGAGTTCTGGGATGAGACAGGCGGCTCACCCCAGGGAGAGTTTAATGTCTCATTCAGGGCTCGAGAGCAGGATGAGCTCTCGATCGCAGCATCGGAGAGTGGGCTGATCCAGTCGGACGCATACTTCAACATCTCGGTTTTACCTCGGTACAGACCCTTTCTGTGGTTCACCTTCGAGGGCCGGGTATATCAGTACAAGGTCCTCCCCTTTGGTCTGTCCTGTCACCTTGCGTCTTTACGAAAGTCGCAGAGGCAGCCCTTGTCCCACTAAGGGAAGTGGGCATCCACATCCTCAATTACTTCGGCGACGGGCTGATTCTAGCTCACTCTCGACACATGTTGTGTGCGCACAGGGACCTGGTGCTCAGGCACTTCAGCTGGTTGGGGCTTTGGGTCAACTGGGAAAAGAGCAAGCTCTCCCCGGTTCAGAGCATCTCTTTTCTCGAGATGGAGTTAGACTCAGTCTCTATGATAGTGCGCCTCACGAACGAGCGTGTGCAGTCGGTGCTGAACTGCCTGAAGTCGTTCAGGCGGAGAACGGTGGTCCCACTGGAACAGTTTCAGAGGCTCCTGGGGCATATGGCATCCTCAGCGGCGGTCACACCACTCGGGTTGATGCATATGAGACCGCTCCAGCACTGGTTTCAGACTCGAGTCCCGAGATGGGCATGGCACCGTGGCACACATCGCGTGGCCATCATGCCGATCTGCCACCACTTGTTCAACCCTTGGACGGACCTTGCATTTCTGCGGGCAGGGGTCCCCTTAGTGAAAGTGTCCAGGTGCATCGTTGTTACGACAGACGCCTCCAAGCGAAGCTGGGATGCCATGTGCAATGGGCATGCAGCCGAGGGCTCCTGAACAGGGCTGCGACTGCGTTGGCATATCAATTGCCTCGAGTTGCTGGAGGTATTGCTCGCCCTGCGGAGGCTTCGGCCATTGATCCAGGGCAAGCACGTGTTGGTCCGGATGGACAACAAGGCGACAGTAGCGTATATAAACCGCCAAGGCGGCTTACGCTTGCGTCACATACCGCAACTCGCCCGCCGTCTCCTCCTCTGGATTCAGCAGCAACTCAAGTCGTTGCGAGCCACTCGCATCCCGGGCGGCCTCAACCGTGCAGCGGACACGCTGTCATGGCAGGTAACGCTCAGGGGAGAGTGGAGACTCCACCTCCAGGTAGAGTACGACCTGATCATCAGGTTCCTTTGATGCACGAGGAGGTTGAATCCTCCCAGGCCGCGCCTCATTCCCTCCAGTCCCAGTTCCAGATCAAAATCACTGAGGGTGCTTCTAAAAATAGTGGAGGTGCTCTGTATAAAGTGGAGATGTATCGTAATTACAAATGTTTTAAATATATTAAATCATGTTTAAATGCTACTAAAACAATGTAAATAACAGTTTATGTACAAAACATTTATTGCTTCATTTTTTTCACATGATTTGTTGCTGAAAATGACAGCAAAATGCTGCATGTGCAGATTAGAACACTGATTTGCACAATCATACACGCTTATAAGTTTTGATGCAGTAATTGTGTGTTCACAAACTGCAGGGATTTTTGTGTGTTTGATGGGATTCAAGGAAATCTGCTTGCCAATTTGCAGTATTAGACTAACATATTCAACTGAGCAGAGGTGTGCAATTGTTTTGGTACAGGGGCCACATCAGCCATTATGTAGAACATTGGCCCTGACCAATGGCACCTCTTTAGCAGACATCTATAGAGCAGCGGGCTGGGCAACACCCAATACCTTCACGAGATTCTACAATCTCCGGGTTGAGCCGGTTTCGTCCCGTGTGTTGTCAGGTACAAACAGGTAAGTATGCGGGGCAACTGGCTGGGTGTACCACTTGCGTACAGTGCCTTTCCCCTCCTGGAGGGGAATATGTGTGCTTTTTCCCCCCAGCTGAGTTCACAAGACTGTGGACCCTGGATGTCCTTCCTCCTTAGCCATGTGGCAGGCGAATTCAGTGAAGAAATTCGATGCCGGCCCAGTATGTGTGCTAGTAGGCCCCGTACTGGGGTAGGTGTTCCACATGCCCTGGTTGTCCGTGATTATCATCTTTAATTTTAATCAGACTCAGGACTTGAAAGAGGCAGGTAGTGTACATTGACCTCAGTCTGACCAAAGTTAACTTTGCAGAGTGTGAATCAGTTATTTTCATTACAGAGCTGAACTTTGCCAACCAGCACTCCAACCATGAGTGTTTAATTAGAGCCTTTCAACATTTCCACTTTGCCTTGTTTTACAGTTTAGAGAAAAAGCTACAAAAACATCCACTTAAACGTTGTCAGACAGAAGGAAATGTTTCATGGTTCTTTTTATATAATTCCTTAATTACATTGTACTGTAAATTTACTAAAGTGTATTTGCCATAATGTATGTTGTTGCTGACAGTGTCAGAGTTCACTCAAAGTTATTAAGAGCTATATACATTTAAATGTTTTAACAAAAGGTATCCTATGAGAAATACTCTTCTTTTTAATTCTATTTCACAGGTTATCCAAGGGAGGATATATTGTATTGTAAAACATCAAACAATACAGACACAAATACTTAAATTCTGATTCATAATATATGTCAGATAAGTGATATATTTCTTTTCTAATGATAAAAATACAGTATATTGTCTATTTGGCATAAAAATTTAGCACATAATCCCTAAGAAATGTATATAATAACACAATACTTCCAGAAACAACAGAAATATAGCCACACAATATCATAAGACTATTTTAGCATATTACCTAACCCTAACCCTAGTTTTTTTTTTTTTTTTTTTTTTGTGTCCTCCAAAACAATCTTATGATACCCTTAAAAGCAAAAGGAATAAGGTTTCCATCACTTTTTTGCCCACAATGCTCCTGACACAATAACATATGGGTGCTTGTTTGCGAAAGCTTTGAAACTACTCCAAACTGTCAAATGACCTACATCAGTAAAATGAAAACAAACGACGGGGTAAATAACTTCAAATATGAAATACTATGGCCATATATCTTGGGAGAGGGTACCTCAATAGCTCAGGTGTGACATTCCGTGGCTGTCATATGTGAATAATGGCAAATGGAGGAGAATGAACCCTAGCAAGGCACTTTTATTGCCTTCATATTCTCTCTTTTCTGTGCACGGACAGGGATCTCTTTCAGCACTGGAGGGCTACAGTACAGCTGGGACCAGGCAAGCTGGTAAAAAGACATGAACTTGAAATGATAAAACCATGTTAACACATATTCCCCAGTACAGATTACAATGTCAATCACACGCAAATGCATGTACAAAATATAAAATTGCTCCTACTAACTTAAATAACAACAGCCTTGGACAAATTCATAAAAATGAGCCACAAAAACACAACAGAATAAAACTGAATGTCAATGAATATGTTGCAGTACTGTTCAAAAAAGTGAGCATAACCGCAAGCCATGCAGCAATTCTAGACACAGGTAAAGTTGGACTGCAGTTAGATGGAGAAGCAAGCCGAAAGACAGATAGACAAACAAAATGAGCTAGTATCTTGCATGAGGGTCTATGAGCAGATCTTACCCAATAATGGGGGAGCATCTGAGAAATCAACAGGCACTAATAGTTTTTTAATGAGTTTGTAGAATGCACTGGGGCAACTCTGTAATAAAGAACAAACCCTGTTTAGAGACTCCAGAGCCAAATAATGCATCCAGGCAAAGGTAGCTTTAATGAACAGATCATGAGTGTCAGAGATTTGGGAAAGCAAGAGATAAATGGGGTAATCTGTATCTGTAAAAGGGATCAAATTAATCTTAATGCATTCATAAAAGGAAAGGCTAAAAAAGGGTATGGGTAAAGTTCTAATGCAAATAAAAGAAAAGACCTCTTGCACTTAAAAAGTTCTTTGTTTTGTGTCACTGTACTGTTTTCTTACCTGGTGGCAACTTTGCCTTTTTTAAAGTTGAAATGTGTGATTGCAAAAATAATGACTATTTTTCCAAATACCCTTCCTGTCTTCCATTTGTTCATAATACAGATTATGCCATGGTTGAGTCAATGTTGCTGTGACAGGCTGGTCAGGATGCTCAAACAAAAAGCAATGTTTTGATAGTGTCACATAGCTAAAATACTAACTTGGAGAGAGCTGTTTGAGCAGCCATGCTTTAGAGAAGCATGTAAGGGCAGCTCAGGACAAAACTACAAGAAACTACAAGTCTACAAGAACTTTATTGAACAATCATTACAGTCCTCTCACCCTTTACAAGACATTAGTAATCCCATCATGAATAGTCCATTTCAGGTCAAGATCACTGAGCATCACAAAACAAGAAGCAGATGTTTCATTTTCAAATATCACAACCACATAACACAGAATGAATATGTACACTGGTGATCTTTGGGAAATATCTTGAAAACACTTGAAAAGCATTTTTTTTCTTTTATTTCAGTTGAATGTTGGTATTATGTAATTTATAGTTTTGATGCGAATGTCAACTCCATTTCTAATATCACTCTCCCACTTGTATCTAAATTCAAGCAATCAGCAACAGCGACAATATCAACCATTCCTAAGGTCACCTACTTTCAAAGCAGCGTGAGCAAACATGCCAGTCCCTTCCCTGTTATCTTTACTTCTGTGGAGACCAGCAGGAATGGCTGCATAATGAGAAGAGTCTCAATGACATTATATCCACTTTCTTAAGTGTCGAGCAGCTTTGAAAAAGCCAGCGAGTCTACAAAGCATTTTGTGCAGCTAGGAATGAAAAGACTGCACAAATGATCATTTCTTTTACTAAGATCCTTTCTCCTGCCAGACCAAGGTTAATTGCATAAAAATTTAAATTATTGTAATTAACAGGTGAAGATCAAGGTAATGAGACAAGGAGGCAGGGAAAATAAAAAGTTTTGATTGGAAGGCACACAGGCATATTCATTAAACAGTTTTGTGTGACTTCTGTGCGAGGTATCATATTCCCTTACCATCTGCAATACAATTCAACCAAATGCTATCTGTGCTGAAACAGTGTTGCGCCAAGCACAGATGAATTCAGTCTTTGTCATTTTTATAGCGCAAACACACTTTCTATGTAAAGAAGTTTTATTATAGATTGTTCCTTATTCTCAAAACTCTAAAATTGTACCATCCACAGAAATCAGGCTGTAAACTAAACCTTTTTTTATGTTTTTGTTGTTTGGAGCTATAGACAGGTGGGCGACACTTCAACACATGGTGCAGTAAGTAACATCATACGGTACCCAAGTTTGATACTCGCCTCAAGGTCCTCTCCCTGTTCCATTCCCCATTTTCTCCCTTGTCATTTTCCTGTCTTTCTCTCCACTTTAATTTCCAATAAAGTCAGAAAATGCCAAAAAAATATAACATTGTTGTTCATCCAACAATGATACAGTTCCATAGTTATATTAAAATACTTATTAATACTAAAGTAAACTCAACCATTAAAACTTAAAAGGAAAAAAGATACACTATACCTACGTCTTAAATCAGTGCAAAGTCTGAAGTATTCTGGACTCAAAATAGCTCATCCTCAATAAACAAAGTAATGCTCACACAAATGCATTACACTGAATTGCACATCAGGTCAGATGCTATTTATTTCAAGGACAGATGATAAGGCTTGATAAAATGTTATAATCATTAGGCTGTCTTGAAATTTTCTCCCCTCTTCGTTTATTTCCCCTAAAGCATAGCTGTAATCGGGGTGTGTCAGACCAAAAGGAACCTTAATTAGAGGCTGCTTTTTGGCTTACTGTGATTAAACTGAAATGAAAGTGTGTAATGGAAGGTGAAGGCAGGTCAGTCGGGAGGATTAGCACGATGGTGCACAAGGTGAGGTTAAAAGTGCAGTTTTAATTAGCATAAAGTAGTTCCTCCTAGACACCCTTTCCTTCCCACCTCCAACCGTGTTCTCCTCTCAAAGAACCTCAACAATTTGTTACCTTTTTACACACTAGTGATGTCCAGTTCATGAACGAATCGTTCTTTTGAACAGGTTCTTTTTAGTGAACGAGTTGAACTAGTTCAACAAATCGGACTGAATCTTTTGAAACAGTTCACGTCTCGAGTCAACACTGATCCACAAGTTACTCTGTCTTAACCTGTCTCTCGGATGTGCCTGACACTACGAATCGAAATGAGCCAATAACCGGGAGTAATATGATCCTAGAATTGGTGATATCTGCTTTTGCCAACTCTTCTTTGCAATTAACCTCTCCAACTAGTTCACAAATCGGACTGAACGCTTGGGTCGCAACAGCTCTGAAGTCATCAGTACAATGAGTTGCTTGTAACAGCTCTCGAGTCAACAGTATACTGAACTGAGAATCGTCTCTTTCGGAGGTGTCCGACATACTGAGAACCGATGAGCTGCTGACATTGAGCATGTGTGTGATTAAGGGGCAAAATGTATGTTTCAGGTGTATTTTGCTGAACAACAGAGAGTGTAACAAATAAAACATACTGGAAATATGTTTATGACTTGATTGTATTACCGTTTTATCAACGTATGAAGATGATCCAGTCTACAGTTCTCGAGTCAACAGTACATTGAGTCGTTCACAACAGTTCTCAAGTCAACAGTACATACTGATCCGAGGACAGCAGCTCTTGAGTCAACAGTAAACTGAGTCGATCACAGCAGTTTGTGAGTCACCAGTACATTGAACTGAGAATCACCTCTTTTGGACATAATACTGAGAACTGCTGATCAGTGAGTAGCTGACTAGCATGCATGAACCGAGCACTTGAATGAGGGGGTGAAACGTTTCAGTCGAGAAATGTAAACAAATTTTACTATTGAGTATTGTGCATGCAGGTTATATCCGAATTTGTGATGAGCTGGATCATGGTTTCTGTAAAAAGGGTGAGTTGATTAAGACTAGTTTAATCACTTGTTATGCTTTAAACATGTGTAGAACATCCACGTTTGTATATCAGTGTCATTATTGGGTGCTTTAGGTGCAAAACTTTAATGTAGGACGTATTGCAAGATCACTGAATGAAACACTGATGACAATAAACACCCTTATTATTATAACTTAAATAAAATGTTATAATCAGCAATATGTCCTTACATTTGGCTTTATTGAATGTGTTTGTGCGTGTATTCTACAACGCCGGTGTATTAGCATTATATATGAAGTTCCTAAACATAAGTTCGGGAGGAGCGAGTCCATCTAATCTTTCAATTAACAGCCAGAGTATATAAGCAGCTATTTACCTCTCTTCAGTCTCAGCTGTTTCCAGCATCCGGTCGTTCCATCCTGGAAACATGTCCGACCTCCCGGAAATCCAGCTATTCCCATCAGACAACGAACTCTCCATTCTTTCTGACACATCAACAATCTCCTCTCATGCAAGATTGGATCCTCCTTTTGCAAGCATGGACAACCCTTCCGAGCATTCAAGCCGCAAAATCCAGCGCTCCTACAAACCACGCTCCAGAAGACTGCTCTCTTCTCCTCCAAGACAGCCAGCTTCAACCGGGTCTCATTCCCCATCTGCCCGGAATTCATCCCCTCATTCTCTTGCCGTTACTCCATGTCCCCCCATTTTAAACTGGTCTGTCAACAACCTACATCAAGCCCTCTCCAGTTCCGGAATCCATTTCTCCCGCAGATCTTCAAAAATCCAACTATATGAACTTCTTGCGAGCTCCCATAACAGTCCAAACATTCCTCCTAAGAGCAAAACTCAGCTCTCATCCACCTCCATCTCCCTCCCGTCTCGGCACTCGGGACGCTCGTGTTCAAGGTGCGCTAATCCGGACGCAGCCACTCACACTTCCTCATCCACTGCTCTTTCTTTCTGGCCTAAAACAGCGGCCGTTCAAAATAGTTCTGCTACCAATCCAGCCCTTTCCAACCCCTCTATGCCATTCCCTCCAATTTCCAGGCAAGAACCAGCACTCCCAACACACTCTACTCTTCTTCCTTCTGTTTTTCCATTTAATTCCAATACTTTACATGGAGCTGACACTAGCGTGAGGATGCCTCCGCAAACTGTCACACTCCCTCCTCTATTCAATCTACTGCATCAAAGCAGAGAGTGGACCCCAGTGTGAGGCTGCCTCCGCAAACGGTCCTGCCCCCCCCCACCCTTCCACTCCACTTCACTTCACTACACTACATACCACTCTTCTCCCTTCTGTTTCTACATATCTCCCTAACCCTTCTTATGGAGCGGACCCTAGCGTGAGGCTGCCTCTGCAAACGGACCCTTTACACTCCACTTCAGATGTTTACGGTGCTATTCCTAGCTTGAGGACGCCTCCCCAAATGGTCTCACCGCACCTTATTTCCTACCTCACCCTCCTTCCTCCAGCACCAACTCTTACCGGCCACGCTGAAGACCTGTCAGCAAGGAGTCTTCCTGTTCAGACTCCCTCCCTCTATCCCTAGCCTTCTTTCCCCTGTACAGCTCCAGCTCGCTTGCCAGGCCATACACTCAGTTCCGCAGCTCCTCTTCCAGCTCCTTCCCACGCAGTCACCATGGAACCACCTCCAGTTTCAACCCACCTCCGCTCCCTAATCCTATCAGGTGCTGATGTAAATCTTCCTACTCTGCTCACATCAGTCCCCACTAATGAATCCCATCATTCCTTCGACTGCAGCCCCTTAACCATCAACCTTAAAAACTCAACCCCTTCTACAAAATGACTGCTCACTCTTGCAGAATTCTGCATAGCTTTTGGTAGATTGAACGAAGTAATATGCTCTGTTTTTCCCACAAGACGCAAGGAGCTAAATGATTATCTCTCCATTATAGCAGAGCTCAGCCTCTCCTTTGGAGGCAGCCACTTTTACACGTACCATAAGCTTTTCGCAGCAAAATGTGCCGCTCGTGTCGCCCATTGGAATCAATGCCGATATTGGGGGGCACTCGACCTAGAACTCTACAATAGAGTTTTCTTAGGATGTCGAAGCCTCTCTTGCGCCATCTGCAGATCCATAGTTCACACAACTTTGCTATGCCCCCAAATCAACCCAGATTCACTTCCACTTCCTCCACATTTGTAATTTATGTGGCAGAGCCCTGTATGTCACACCTCTGCTAATCTAAATAAAAATGTCAAAAAGTACCTATCGTCCTCTATTATTGCTTCCACCTTAGCAACTGAACTAGAAAATCACCCAGATAAAAAAATTCACTCAGTTCCACATTTCAGGTCTAAAAAAGCTTTTGACCCCGGCCTGGAAAGCCTACACAGATCCAGTTTGATCTGCAAAAACTTGCAGTCCGCGACAGCCGAACCCAACATAGTAGAAGCCCTCATCAACAAAGAAATAGATTCTGGATTCATGATTGGTCCTTTCAATTCCACCTCCACCTCCCCCCCCCCCCCCCCCATTTGAATTGTTCCACATAAATCCAATAGGAGTAGTCACTAGAAAATTCTCTGGTAAAAACCGCTTTATCATCGATCTCTCTGCCCCTCACGGCAATTCCCAACCCAGCATCAACAGTCTAATTCCAACAGACTAATTCTCCTTGCACTACCACGATATAGACCAAGCTATCACCCTCATTAAAATTGCCGGCTTCGGTGCTTAGCTAGCAAAATTAGATATAACATCAGCTTTTAAAGTCATGCCCATTCACCCCGATTTCTGGCATCTGTTCAGCATTCGCTGTCGCGATCAATTCTACTTCGCAATCCACTTGACTTTCGGCTGCAAAAGCAGTCCAAAAATATTCTACATGCTCTCTGAAGCACTCTTTTGGATTCTACAAAACAATTACACAATCCCCTACCTCATTCATCTCCTCAACGACTTCCTCGTCATTTCCCCAAGCTATTTTCCGGCAGCAAAACCTCTAACAACCGTCCAAAAAGTCTTCTCCGAACTAGGAGTTCCCCTCTCTTCCGAGAAAACCTCAGGCCCATCTACATCCCTGGAATTCCTCGGAATTCTCCTAGATTCCATCAAATTCCAAGCCTCCCTTCCCAAAGAAAAATAGACAGAATAATTGCCATAGCATCAAATCTGTTAGAAGCAACCAGGTGCAGCATGCGTGATTTGCTCTCTCTCCTACGCCACTTAAATTATGCTATGCACATAATTCCCCAAGGCCGGCCTTTCATTTCCCAACTGCTTACACTCGCTACCTCAGCTCCAGGTCTAGATGACACCATTAATTTACGCCCCCCTGCCGGGCAGACTTGAAACTCTGGACCATGTTCTTAAAGCAATGGAATGGGCTAACCTTTTTCTACGACAACATTTTGTCCCAACCTTGCGGCCTCACCTTATTTACCGACGCTGCCCCCTCCATAGGTTTTGGAGGCTACCACAAAGGACGCTGGTTCGCCTCGACCTGGCCACCCGAGCTCACCTCTCCCCCCAGTCTGCCGAATCGTCCGCCCTGTTTGAGCTGTATCCCACCCTCATAGCAGCGCATCTATGGGGTTCCGAATGGTCAACAAAAAACATTTTGTTCCATTGCGATAATTCAGCCACTGTCCACTGCATTAACAAAGGCCGTTCAAACGATCCAAAAATCATGCACCTTCTGAGACGCCTCACCTGGATTTCTGCCTGAAACCAATTCGTCATTAAAGCTGAACATATTCCAGGTCACCAAAATCAAATTGCTGACACCTTATCCCATTTTCTCTTTCAGAAATTCAGAACATTGGCTCCGGAAGCAGACACCAACCCAACTCCAGTTCCTCCCTATTAAGGGCTCATATTCCCGTAGACCACCCTCTCAGACAACTTCACACCCTATCTACGGGTTCTATACTACAAGCCGTCTCTCCCAGAACACTGCAAACTTACTGGACAGCTTGGAGTTCCTTCAAACAATTCTACAGAGCATACAACTTAGTTTTTCCAGATTTTTTCCCTTCTCTCCATATCCTCTTTCATATCTCACCTCCATAATACCAAATCAATTCAACCAGGAACAATCAAAGTCTACCTCAGCGGCATACATTTTTTCTTTAAACTCATCCACGGCCAACAATGCCCCTCCATTACAAACCCCCAGGTAGCTCTCCTCATCAAGGGTTTACACTAAATGAATCCCACCCGTCTGGACACCAGACAACCACTAACCATCGACATCCTAACCAAATGCCTCATTACTCTTCGCTCCGGTCTATTTTCCCCCAGCAAAACAAGAACCCTAGACGACATGTTCAATTTGGCTTTCTTCGGCTTCCTCAGAGTCTCAGAATTCACCATTAACTCCACCTTCAACCCAGCCATCCACCCCACCTTCTCCGACCTTCAAATCTTAAACCATGACACAATCCATTTCTACATCAAACAGAGTAAAACCGATCAATTGAAATGCGGTCATTCAGTTTTCATTTTCAATCTGCCAACCCCATTCAGCCATACCAGTCCCTGGCCTTTTTTCTACTCCAGAGAAACTCCCAAATCACCTCTCCACTCGACCCTCTATTCGTTGATGACAAAAACCTCCCCGCATCTAGACACTTGTTCCAAAAGAATCTAAATATTATCCTCAACAGATCCGGTATACCTACCAAACATTTTTCTTCCCATTCCTTCCGCATAGGGGCCGCAACTTCAGCCGCCCAGAAAGGTCTATCTGAGCACCAAATTAAAATGCTCGGTCGATGGTCATCCCACTCCTTCGAAACATACATCCGATCCAACCTCCATCACATCAGACAAGCATACCAAACACTCACATCTATTTAGGCTCAGACCATGCCTCCCTACTATTACGCACCTCACTGCTAACCTAGCCCCGATGGGCTCGTATCCATCTGGATGCAGCGAGGACCCTCCCATTCGAGTGCGCGTGAGCTACCACGCCTGCCGTGGACTCTCCCATTCGAATTGCCACGTGGGCCCTCCCATCCAGATGCAACGCGGGCTCTCCCATTTGAATTGCAGTGTGGGCTCCCCCATTTGATCGCAGAGTGAGCTTTCCTGTTTATTTATCAGGGGCGCTCGTGGGGGCTCTCCCCTTCCAAATCACAGAGTGATCCTTCATGTTCTTGACCACGAGGGATCTCCCATTCGGATCGCAGTGTGGGCCCTCCTATCTGAACAGCGGGCTGGAGGTACCAGGATTTGTTTATCCCCAAAGAGCAGCGGGCCCCCCGTTCTCCTTATGCAATCCAGGCCCTAGCATCGGAAGGATTGTAGCTCTGCGTCTTATCTATATACCGTAGGCTCCCTCCTTCTGATACCGGGAGGTTTTGCTTGGCATATCGTTCGGCCCGCTCCACTGGTGACGAGGGCCTCCTTCCCCATCTGCGACATTTGAGAGCCCATGCACTTTTGACTCATGGGCTCCATGTCATGGACGCTGTGGCGGGACGTACTCCAGTTCTACTACTTTAAACCCTCCAGTCCAAACGCTGCTCCCGCATGAGTATTTTCACAGTGTCACTGCCAAAGCAGTGCTCACTCACGACTCTTGGTCAATAAACGCAACAGCGAGATGCGTCCCAGCGCTAAGCTTACGAAATCCTAATGCAGCCCCTTGAGCTTCTTGCCTTTCACACTGCCGCAGCAGTACCTCAGTCACAGCTTTCACTGCAAACGCTTCGCTGGGACACGCTTTCCAAATGTAGCTCCCACCAGAAACCCTTTACAAAATTATACTGCCACAGCAGTACCCAACTCATAGCTCCACATGGTGGACATAGTAGGGAGACGTCAGTCCAGCCTAAGCAGCAGCATCGCCTGCTCACGACTCCAGGTCGATAAACACAGCGGCGAGACGCATTAGCCTTTAAAACTGACGCATCCCCAGTTGACACTGCCACTGCAGTACAAACTCACGCAATAACTACCGCCAATGCGCAACAGTTTCCCTGCCCACAGAAACTAGGCAACCACCATCCCTCATCATATATCTTCATCCCTTTCATTTCACTCTTTTTGGGGGGGTTCTTCCATCAATTCAACCTCTAAGCATCCAACTTGCTGTCCTAAACTCCTACTGCTTCTTTTTGGGGGGATACTTCAGAGCTCGAGTTGAAGCTGCTTCATCGAGCCCTTCCTCCGTGGACAGCTAGCCAAATAAGTTTAACCTTAATAGCTTAAAGATTATATGGGCAAACGAACTCGTGAAATGAAGTTCCTAAACGTAAGTTTGGGAGGAGCGAGTCCATCTAATCTTTCAATTAACAGCTAGAGTATATAAAGCAGCTGTTTACCTCTCTTCGGTCTCAGCTGTTTCCAGCATCCCTCCACCTCCCCAACTCCATCTTTACCCTAGGCATCTTGCCCCACTTAATCATCTCCAATAGTCCCAGGGGGGATACTCCAGAGCTCGAGTTGAAGCTGCTTCATTGAGCCCCTCCTCCGTGGACAGCAAGCCAAATAAGTTTAACCTTAATAGCTTAAAGAATATATGGGCAAACGAACTCGTGTAATAGTGACGTCATTACGTGATGACGTAAATGAACTTGTGAATCATTTTTTTTTTAACCAGTTCATTGAAACGAACCGTCTGAAAGAACCGCTTCACGGAAAAGAATCGGACTTCCCATCACTATTACACACTGCAAAAAATTATTTTCAAGACAAGCTTGTTTTCCAGTAAAAATTATCTAAACATTCTTAAAATGTGATTTATTTACTTAAGTCTTGTTTTGAGAGAAATTTAACTGAATTTAGTGAGATTTATGCTTAAAACAAGAAAAAACTGTTTGCCAATGGGATAAGAAAAATAAATTTGATTCAAAGGGAAAACAAGTTAATTTTTTTTACCTCATTGGTAGATTGGCAGATTTGTTTTCTTGTTTAAAGTCTAAAGTTCACTCAATTGAACAGATTTTTCTTAAAACAAGATTTAATATCTTATGCCATTTTGCTTGAAAAGTAAATAAATCACATTTTAAAAATGTACAGGTAATTTGACAGGAAAACCAGACAAAAATACTTGTCATGAAAATTATTTTTGCAGTGCACTTCCATAATGTTCTGGCCTTTTGTTCAGAAGTTCAGCACACTTGTTATATTGTGCATGTCGGGGTCAGATCAGGCGTAAAGAGGTGAAGGGTTGAATTGAGAATTTTGGAAATAATGGGCACAAGTATGCTCTTTAAATGACAAGATAAAAAACTCATTGTTCTAGACTTTAGTAAAAGCAAAATGCCAGCTGCGTGGCTTACAACAAGAATCTGGAATGTTCTGGACTGCACTGTTAAAAAAAGTGTCTTGAATGACCACAACCATAAATGTATTGTTTTTCTTTCCTTTATGTGCCATAATTCTGAAATATACTGATTAGTCTTCAAATTGGTTTAATATAAATGAAGTTGATTAAGAAGTGCCCACTTGAAATGTCATCTTTGCTAGTTGTGGTTCAAAATTAGAGACTTCCAAATTGGAAACTCATGGAAATTTAAAAGTCAGATTTCACACGATGCAGAGGCATCACGCAAACATGTCAGCACCAAGGATATTTACACAGTTAATGATAAAGTTCATTTTGATCCAATAAAATGCATCAATGAGTCCAAGTTCCTACATTTAATGATAATAAAACGTATTTAGCAAATGTTTGCAGAGACAGGTGCGTATGGTGGTACATTATAATATTGTCTGCAATGTCAAGTATCTGTAACGTATGCTGGAACTGCTGACAATGATGGCAATGACGAAGACGATGATGAGATGAAGAACCCAAGTGCAGTTTATTAAATATAACCAATAAACCCTAACTACAAACGTGAAACGTGAAACATAAACATGAACTTGACTATGACTTGACTACAAACATGGCTTGACTATAAACATACACATTCACATTCAATACTTCACAACTACACAATGGAAAACATGAGGCTTAAAAACAGTGAAGGCGTAATTAAGCAAATTCACAGGGTCTTCTGCTCCCACCCTCTGGAATTCTATGAAAGGGAATTCTTCAATAAGGTGGTGTTTGATAAGTTAAAGGGGGGAAAATTAGTTTGTCTCTCACCTCTGCCTTACATACAGCACACAGCTCCAGGGTGTCAAACATCTGGTGCCTTGGTTATAAATTATTATCCATATGTTTCCTCAAATTTCACCTCAGCCTCCACTGGTAGCACAATGTTTTGGCCAGGGCTACAGACACAGATGTGTGTGGCCAGCTTGATTCTTTGGGTGATTGCTGTTCTTCTGCTTATCCTTGAAACCCACAAAATTAGTGCAGTCTTTAGAGAGACTATTATTTGCTAATTTGCCTCTTAGTGAGATGTTCTGCCCTCCAAGGCACACATATAAAAGAGGTCAAAAGTCATAGTTACTTACGTTTGTTTCAGAATGTTCTTGAGGTACAATAAAAGAACGTTTTACTATTTCTGAAGATTACCAGTTTCTCACTGCTCTGTATCTTTGCTCTCTCCTTCCTTCTCACTTTTGCTCACTCATTTACACACACACACACACACACACACACACACACACACACACACACACATTAAAGTCTTCCTTTTTTTGTTGAACTACATTTTCAGTGGAGTTGTGTTGGCCATGCCGCTGTCCTTGCCCATGGGCTAGCTAGGAATCTTATTAAGCCTGGCGCAGTGTCCATATGGGATAAGGATCCATAAAAGCAGTGAAGGCGTAATTCTGTTTCATTATCTGCAGCTGTATAAAAGGGGAGGCTCCTCACGTTTAATTGAGAATAAGAACTCGCACAATGCTCCTTGAAATTCCCTGCTCGGCTTGATGAATAAACTTTTAGTAACATTCAGCTAAGGCACTACCTGGAGGTACTTCAGAGTCTGGCATCTAGCAATGCCTGGAAGTGGAAGTCTAGACAAATGTTATCATGGTTTTTAGTGAAGTACTCATTAATATGCCTGAAGGACTAAGCCCACCAAATGTACGACCAAGAAACATATTAAACACTCCAAGTGGTTGTTTGATTCTGTTTCACTTTGCACTTCATTGTTCAGTAATTCCAAACTCATTGTTTATTGGCTACACAAAATAAAGGCTTAAGACATACCAACAGTGGCTTTTCTGAAGTGCTGGCCTGTCGGTGACAAAAATGTCAAACAGAGCACAATGCTTTTTACATAACATTCATGCTTATCTAAAATAAAGCACTGTAGATTATTATGCAAGTTAAGATCATATGGCAGCATAATTTCTTCTTTAGTCATAAAGGCCTCCTGCCTTGTCACTTACACCCATGTGTCTTACCTTTATTCGGGTCAGTCTGGCGGTTCATCTCCCTCCCTTCTCAGATATTAGCATGCCATCAGGGGCCCATCAATCACCAAAACGATAGCTTGAGGGCCCTCTGCAAATAACTGCATGCAGGGGAACCACTGACACCCAAGGCAGATGAATATGACAATAATGATTTTATCTACAGCACAGAAAATAAAACTGTCAGACCTATTAGGATTTAAAGGCAGGAAAGAGGGAAGAGAATGGTAGACATGGAGAAAAAGAGGAGAGAGGAAGAGTGTTGGCGGCCTTGTGAACTGGAGTAGATTTGAATAAAACAGCCGGACAGCTGGCGTAAATGAGCATTAGTCATGAACCTATAGCACAGTTTATTGTTGTAAAGAGATAAAAGGTTTTTTACATTTTACTGGTAGGGATGGTCATGATAACTTGTCTCTTTGATATATTAAAGGTGAAGTCTCATTTCAGCATCACCGAACAGAATTGCAAAAATAATGATTGTTCAAACAAGTTTCCTGAACTCTTCCCCCATCTGCCATTGGTGGGAAAATCCCCAAGCTCAAACCACTGGTTGAGCAAATGTTTTTATAGGGCTACAGAGTCGCTGTGTTTATGCCGGGTTCACACATCCTCTGTGAGCAGGGTGAGCAAGGCGTGAGCGGCGCGTTTTCGTTTCGCCGCCCACAGATTACACCGTGCCCACTGCAAGCATGAGTCCAAGACGTGGCAGTGAGCGGATAGTTTCGGTGTTGACCCTATTTTTGCCGCGCGGCTCACACTTAGCTCAGCGGCTCTGGGTGCAGTACAACACTAAAATAATCAGATTATAGAAAAGACATACAAGTAAATTAAAATTATTCAAACCGAACCTATAATACACTAAATTTATATGTCTGCATGCAAGTAAACTCAATAAAATATCTTAATAAAGGAAAGAATTAATAACCTGCCAGACTTTTTGCCATTCTGTGTATATACTGTAGGTGTACAGTTTAGACACAACATTAACCAATCACAACCAAGTGTGCTGATAAAGATGAAATACACGTGACTGCCCACTGTTGTCCTTAAAGCAGCAATAATCTCATTTTATTAAGACCTTATTAAAGACAAAATTTGGTGTAGGACCCCATAGATAACTTTATTTCCTGCGCAGAGGTGCTGCTGCTTCTCATGAAAGACACGCAGCCAATGTAAAACGTCCAACGTGAACGCCTCATTCATGGAGGATGTGTGAACCCGGCGTTACACTTTTGGGGGGAATCGACCAACAAATGGCTTACTTACAGTTGTCTCTGCATATTAAGCTGGGATAGGAGAAAGAATTTTAACACTGAAAAATCTCCTTATTCCAAACATGCAAAGTTTTTGAACTTTTTGTGATTTTGGCTGTGAATAGAATCATTTTCATTGTAATGTATGTAGATTAGTGAAACAAGTTGAAATTAACTAATTTTGTGCATGAATCAATGCTTCTTACTGCATGTTGTTTTAGACTTGGGTTCAGTGCCAATATGTCTTTCTAACAGGTTGTCAAAGCATCTGTGATTTCACATGCTGCGATTGCAGATGACTGTTATTCATTTTTTGGAACTGATAATAAAACTTTCCTGAAGAAATACTTTTTCAACATTTCTCTCTTCTCCCAGGCTAACTTCTGATAACAACTCTAGACTGAAAAATAATTTAGCGCCATGTATTCAGAATGGAAACAAGACAAATTACTCATATTCTACTGCATATCTAACTTTATATCATCATCGAATGATTAAAAAATCATCTAGATTTGAATTCTACTCATAGATAGAGGCATGAAGTCATTGATAACACATTTGAATGTCATATTAGTTGATGTTTTACATGTAGTCTTGAGCATCCTCATATTTAAATGCTCCTCTAAATGCCTCCGGCTGCAGCGTGGCGGGTCTGAATGTTCGCAAACAGTATGTCCTTGCTCAGCTGTTTCGAACTTCTTTTTGGCTCTGAGCGAAGAACAACTTCTCCGTAAGTGTGCTGGAGTCTTTATTGAGAGTGTTATCAAAAGCCCTGGCATTTCCTCCGATGCTCTCACCACATTTTGGAAGGAAGTAGTCCTTCCACTGTCAGGCCAAATGAAGGAGTGCTAGTGCTTCCCCACTGTCACTTCCGGGGCTTAATCATGCCACCTCAGGGTTTATTCGGGATTAAGGCACGGTCATTGTGAAAGGTGGAGTTTAGTGTTTCATTGAAGTCGGATGTGGGGTATTCCTACTTGAATTCTCCGAAATCCAACCATAGGAATTCCATTGCCAGATGCTTGGAAAATGATGTTTAAACAACCAAAATGCAACACTCCCATTAGCATAACAGGGGTTTAACTGTTTCCATGCAACCAAACTGATAAACAATGCTGTTATGCTAGCATTTGTGCTACAGGTGTACGGTCATCAAAAGAGAGTTTAATTTACTGTGTTTTGCACACCAGTCTCTGCAAAAGTTTGTTAAACAAGCTTTAATATCTTGTAATGTGGGAACTTTGACTCACTGATCGATATCATTTAATAAAAGTGAATGTTTATCACTAAATTTGTACATCTCTGGGTGCCAACATATTAGTGTGATGTCACGCACCTGCATCTCAGCAAAAAAAACTGTGGACACATTACAAATCCATTAAGATGCACAATGGACAAAGCGGTGGCCAAAGGAAGAACTTTCCATTGTTCGAGATCATGGACAGTGTGCTGGGACATAGACCTACTGTTAGTGGAGAGACCACTCGGGACACCATGGCAGTTAAAGTCAGTGAGTTGTCAACTTTAAATTATCTTGCTAGCTAGCTAATGTTTCCATACAATATAAACTTGATATTCCAGATAACTAGCTGTTTTGGCTTGTGAAATGGGTGGGGTGTGACGTTTGCACCAGGGTGGCATATTAAAGGTGGGTTTTAGGGCATGCTGCGGGGCTTTTGGCCCGATGGTGGGAATGCAGAGCAATTTTGGTCTCGCGGTTCATGGGCCGAGGCTATTGACCCCGGCTGACCAGTTTATGGCCCTGGCTCGCACTGGCCCAATAGTGGAAAAGCGGCTAATGTGATTAGCTCATTTGACTGCTCTGGGGGAGTATTCATATGCAAACACAGGCTAATACAACCTTTCACTCTATCTTCATCACACCCACCCAGACCAAGATTATCTCTCCTAATCACCTTAACCCTTCATCTCAATTTACTGTCTGTTTGCATCTAATCTGGCCAAATTAAATTTAAATCCTGTTTGGAGCACTGAAATGGAGCATTAAATTTGTGTGCAAATATTCACATTAATAATTCAGGTGTATAGTGTGCATTATCCATGAGAAACTGTATGACATGTAGAAACATGACAGCATTTGCTTATTAATTGGTTACTTACTAACAGCTAAACATAAAAAAACAACAATAATTTTACTCTGCGTTTAATTTAAATGGCTGTGCAAAAACGTACATTCCTGTATTTACTCTTTTTGTTTGCCCCTAAAATGTATAATTTACATGGCATTTCAACATATTTTCACACAAATTACGTTATTTAGTTTTATTGCAATGGAAATAATTGAACAAAAATGCCATTGTTTCCATGGACTGAATATCCAGAAATGAAAATTACTTTTAATTTGTATCATTACATTTGAAATAGATAAAGGTGCATAGCTTTTCACCCATGATTAGAATAAGCATTTAAGAGATTTAAGAAAAATTACTCATTGGCAGGAAGTTTTAATACACTTGCAGTTGGCTGTCATTGTCTGACTGTGTTATCTCATTTGAGAACCTGAGTTCATTTCTGTACAATAGCCACATTTTCAGTATTTTCATGAACTCTTAATCTTTCATTTTAATAATGCATTAACCTTAGCCATCACTGCTAACAAAGGAACCCAAGAAAGAATTTTAATATGAAATGCCACTCTTTATGTTCATGCTTTTTAAAATATGTATGCTTTTTTGGCTCTCAGAAATCTGGTGATGCATAAAGTCAAAAGGATGGATAATTATCTTTGTCTTTAAGGAATGGTTTTGCAGTTTATCAAGAATGTGATGTGGAATCTGAGAGATACTCATTAATGTACAGAGCATTTATGAAAAATGATCACAAAAAAAGTAGAGGTATTCTGTGCAATAACAGCAATGGATGACTTTCACGTGAATAATTATTTTATGACCTTTTAGTTAGTTTAGTTTATGACCATGCTTAATTAAAAATAATAAGAAAAAAATTTGCATCTTTCTGTGTCTTGCTTGGATTATGATTATCTTCCAGTGTATTGACATCAAAATTCCTCCACAGGAAAACCAATGTGCTCTGTGGTAAATGTTTGGTGCCCGATTTTCTATGACCTGGATGTCTAAAACTGTTGATATCTCGATAATGAAAAGATAAAAGGAATGGAATTGATGCCATTGAGAAGAGGAACCCATGACAGTTATGAGTTACACACAGTTGAATACTTTGACCTTGAGAGGTTTGTGTTGCACTGTAATAATGTAAAAGTGAGAGGAGAACTGTTTGATCTTCTGAGTGTTTGCTCATTCACAAACAAGCAATCATCTGAGCAAGGCCTCATATTTGCTTTTCAATTATTTCAATGAGATGAGGCCACATCTTAATTAGGCATTGACATTTACTACCCCACGTTTGATAAATTGGGTTTTGGATCTTAATTTTTACTGGTTTTATTGAAAACTGTCAATAATGGAATGCAGGTATCAAAAAGTCTAATTAAATCACTCTTGTCACATCACCTTATACACTAGTGTAATGGTAGATTAATTTCTTGGGTGCATGTTCCAAAAACAATACACCATATTGGAAATGCATGCTTTTCTAAGCTGGTCTTTTCAGCAGGGTTCCTCTCTGTACATGTTCTTGTCACTGTCTGTTATCAGGCCTTTTCTGAATTAAGAAAATAGTACAGTTGTACATTGTATGTCATAATTGTTCTATATTTGTCATTGTATAGCACATTAATGTCACCTATTCTGTGGCAATCTTTCATTTGTCTGCTATTTGTCATAATTTTGTATTGCCTTCACCATAGGGCTCTTTTTGTTTACTTTATTGGTTGTAAAAGCAATATTAGTGCAGATTTAATGAATTTCAATTTTTATTTGAATTATGAGTCAGGGTCACAACTGGTTTTGAAGTCAATACTGTTGCTTGTTATCTTTGTGAAATTTAATGAGTCCTGGCTTCTACTCTACATTGCTCCATTGAGTGGACTCTTTCTCTCAATTTATCATTAGATAAGTAGATGATTTGAGATTAGCTGTTTTTCAGGTAGTCATCCAAGTGCACAGTCTTCAAATGTGTCTCTGGTTTGGCAGTCTCTGGTGGTTTTTATGCAAACACTGAGTGTGTGGTATCAAGGGGCATCAGCGCTCCATACAAACCACCTATGTTTGTCAGCTCTGAAACCATAAATAAATAAGTCTGGGGTGAAATACTAGGAAGAACAAGAGGTTTGGACACACCCTGTCCACACATGAGTGGGGGAAGGACTGACACCGAATGAAAGAGTGACAGCGGGAGAGTGCATGGTGAGAGGAAAGGGATGAGAGATTGAGTGCGCACTCCCTTTGGGATTCCTCTGCTCCTGGGGGATAACAGTGGAAAAATAAATAAAAAGAAAAACATCAAAAATCACATCAATAGCTCTCTCTCTCTCTCTCTCTCTCTATCTCTCTCTCTCTCTCTGGTCAAGAACTTTATGAGGGAAAATCCATTGTAGCTACCAGGTGGGCAAACTTTTATCTACTTTTTTCTCTGTCCAAGCCAGTTAACATAGGTTTGTGTACTATGGCAGAATGGTGCTAGTATTTGTCTCATGTTTTTTTTTTTGTTTTTTTTTTCTGTATACCTGTATTCTTCCTTTAAGGCTCTTTCAAGCTTTAAAAATAATACCAGTGAGAAGATAAACATATTCACACATTGCAGATAAATCATGTGCACTACTAAACACAGGAATTTCAATGAATACTTTTCAGAGCGTGTAATCTTTCATAAAACAGCATTTCACAAAGTCTTTTTCACACGCATACACAAACACACACCCAGAGACGACCGTTGCTATAGCTTCTGATGAGTAATTGCAACAGGCTGAGAGAAGTACTGATGCCGAAAGAGGCTTATCTGGAGGTCATACACATTTCAGTAAGCTTTGATCCCCTCTGGTCTTGAGAAGATTTCTGACCTCCTGGTCGAGAGCCTGAAGAGGGAGCAAATGGAATCGGACATGGGCTTGTCAGAGAAGAGAAAATAAGACGCAAGGATTATGGGGAGCCACTGAATAGCTTCAGACGGAGAGTTGGGAATTAAAGGGTAGATAACAATGGAGCGGGTTATTGGGTGTTATCGGCTTGTGAGTGGCATGTCGATTCACAGGCATTCCAGCAGGATGCCAGCCCTTGTCACTCACATTGAGAGCTCTGTGCATTCACAGGAGTAGAGTAAAACAACTTCAGTCACACTCCATTCTCTTTTGTTTTGTCTCAATTCCACCTGGGGTGCATTGGGGTCAATTCTCTGTTGTAATACCTCTCTCTTTTTTCATCCTCACCACAGATAGCTGCTGAGCTGTAGCGTACAGAAGTGTGGAGATGTTCTTACATCTCTGTGATAAAGGGTTGCACAGAACATTTAGCACGGTTCAGAGTTACACGCTGCTCCAGTGCACTGTTGCCTGAGGAGTAATCATTTTGAGGGGTAACTTAAAGATCCAGTACTGCAAAAACCCTTATTAATAGGGAATGATAGGACATGGAGGCTTTGTTCACTCTGCACCCAATTCCAATTTGTTGGTTTTGTACTGTCAACACTGTCATTTTGCAACATATGTACCGGTTGTCAAATTCGTTTGTTGACAGTGTAGTTAATATCTTTTGTATCCATATCAGTTGCCATAATAATGACTTAAAAAAATTGTTTATCCAAAAATCAAAATTCTGCAATGCAAAAAATAATTGTCTTCCTGATGAGTAATTGTAACAGGCTGAGAGAAGTGCTGATGCCGAAAATAGCTTATCTGGAGGTCATAAACCTTTCAGTAAGCTTTGATCCCCTCTGGTCTTGGGAAGATTTCTGACCTCCCGGTCAATAGCCAGAAGAGGGAGCAAATGGAATTGGACACAGGCTTGTCGAAGAAGAGAAAATAAGACGCAAGGATTTCGGGGAGTCACTGAATAGCTTCAGAAGGAGAGTTGGGAATTAAAGGGTAGATAACAATGGAGCAGGTTATTGGGTGTTATCGGCTTGTGAGTGGCATGTCGATTCACAGGCATTCCAGGAGGATGCCAGCCCTTGTCACTCACATTGAGAGCTCTGTGCATTCAAAGGAGTAGAGTAAAACAACTTCAGTCACACTCCATTCTCTTTCGTTTTGTCTCAATTCCACCTGGGGTTCATTGGGGTCAATATTCTGTTGTAATACCTCTCTCTTTTTTCATCCACACCACAGATAGCTGCTGAGCTGTAGCGTGCAGTGATGTGGAGATGTTATCACATCTCTGTGATAAAGGGTAGCACAGAACATTTCGCACGGTTCAGAGTTACAAGCTGCTCCAGTGCACTGTTGCCTGAGGAGTAATCATTTTGAGGGGTAACTTAAAGATCCAATACTGTAAAAACCCTTATTAATGGGGAATGATAGGACACAGAGGCTTTGTTCACACTGCACCTAATTGCAATTGTCAACAGTCATTTTACAAGTTATGTACCATTTGTCAAATTCGTTTGTTGACAGTTGCCATAGTAATGACTTAAATTGTTTATCCAAAAATCTTAATTCTGAAATGCAAAAAAATTATTGTCTTACTGAGTATTTCATCTTATTTTCCAGTGAACGAAAAACTGGACATTTTCGCCTATGTTCATGTCCATTATGACATCTTGCTGTGATGCTGAACACATGAGGTGCATGAGATAGCATCAAGCATTACTGTATTTTACATACTCATACATATTCTGTGTTTGAAACTGCTCTTTTGTTCAATCATTCAAAATTCACTACATACTGTAGCAAATGCACTGTAGAAAAATATGGGGGAAAGAGTGAGTAATAATGAGTGAGTTCAGACAAAGCTGTACAGTCTACTGTACATGGTGTATGATGATGTCACATACATGTGTCTTAAAAAAGATGGGAAAAAATACTTGAAATACGGTCTGACCATTCAAACTGAAATCTGAATTTAAATGATTCAAATTAAACATACAAATGTACACGTCATTTGTATAGTGTTTGTAAACATTTTTGCTCTGTATGTTTATAAAGTACTCATCCCCAGATCTGTTTTCTAAAATCTCCACCCAATCTGAATCTGCATGTACAAAAAAGAATGAAAAATCACAAACACATCCTAACAGCACTATTCAAAGGTTCAAGAGAGCAGACAATTACATATTTTAATCAGATCTACACAGCTGTCATTAAGATGAGCCTTCAACAGTGTTTGAACAGGACAATTGAGGCAAAAAAAGCACACACCTGTGTAAATTACAAAGCAGGTGCAAAAAGGTCACTCAAATTGCAGGGGCCTGGGTAACTCAGTGGTAAAATACGCTGGCTACTACCCCTGGAATTTGCTAGTTTGCTAGTTTGAATCCCAGGGCGTGCTGAGTGACTCCAGCCAGGTCTCCTAAGCAACCAAATTGGCCCGGTTGCTAGGGAGGGTAGAGTCACATGGGGTAACATCCTCGTGGTTGCTATAATGTGGTTCATTCTCGGTGGGGCGTGTGGTGAGTTGAGCGTGGTTGTCACGGTGGATGGCGTGAAGCCTCCACACGCGCTATGTCTCCGTGGCAACAAGCTCAACAAGCCACGTGATAAGATGCGTGGGTTGACGGTCTCAGACGTGGAGGCAACTGGGATTCGTCCTCCGCTACCCGGACTGAGGCAAATCACTACACGACCACAAGGACACTGGGAATTGGGCATCCCAAATTGAAAAACATAAAAATAAAAGTTCACTGGAATTAAACTTTCTCACATTTGAAAGTTGTTTGAAATGAGCTCTGGAGATTTCTTTTATTATAATTTTTGTCAGATTCACTGAGGCTGTCTTAGTATACTCTTAAAATATCTGTAATTATGTATGTTTTTTTATCATATGACTATGGAAATTTTACAAATGCATTTTAGTTTACACTATACTTAGAAGAAAAAGAACATTTGCTGAAGCAACAAGATCCTTCAAGTATATATACTACAACTACTACTAAACATTAATAATCAACATATTAGTATAATAAAAAAATCTTTATATTAGTTTACATATACAGTAGTTTGAAACATATATAAATATAAGTTACTGAACTGAATTGTTTTTGAATGCATTTCCAACTTTCATATTGTATGAATGTATGTATTGCCATTGTACTAACATGCCCAATGACACGTTTTACCACTATGAGGTGTAGCATTAATTTCTGTGTCCACAAATATTGAATGTTTGTAGACTTTTCCTATTTTAACAGTCATCATAGCAGTGAGAGTGTAATCTAATCAGATCCAAACCATTGTCCTCTCCATTCATCTGCTGTCTTTCAACTGGACCGTGGAGGCCATTCCATCCCCAGCTACAGCAAATTAAGGCAACCATTGGGGTGACCACAAGCCCCAGCATTGTTTCCAAGGAGGAAATGTGGCTCTCTTCCAGAACAGGCTAATGAGAAGACAAGGGGGTATGTCTCAGGGACGTTTATTTTACTTTCTTTTCTTTTAAGCTTCTTCTCACAATAGGATGAAAATTGGCCAGTCAGCCTATTTGTTGGCACTTGATTATTGTGACAAAATGTATAAGCACATGGTGGCTTCTGTTAAATGTTTTCATCATTGTGAATTGACCCTTCGCTAAGCCCCGCCTTAAAAACGGTTCTGTTATCTTAGCAACTGTTGCCGTGCACCATTTCTCCAATAAGCATTTACTTTTTTCCAGAAAGAGTCTACGGGAGTAATGTGTGTTTGAGCATTTTTAAGCTGAATTTCTAAAAAAATAAAATAAAATACAAAATTTTAATTATTAATTGTAATAGTGGCACAAGGTACCCAGAGATTTTTTACCCAGAAACCCAGAGAATACCACAGTATTTTTTCTTTCTTTTGAAAAATCTAAATAAATATTGAGAAGAGCATGCTATGGATTAAACGGTGTCAGTCTTTATTCCCAAGTGAACATGTATAACATCAGCAAGGACAACATTTGCTCCAAGGTAAATTATAGCTACAAATTTAACGTTAATTCATTTATGTATTGATTCAGGTCTTAGTTAAGGCAATAATAAATAAACAGTTCACAGCATCGGAGTTATTATATAGACGTTAAGAGCAGTTCTGTTCACTTACACTAATGTTATCAGGTGTAAAATCACCATCAAAAGACACTTTTCTCTTTTCAAGTGACTGATAATCATTATTATCAGACTCATAACTCCACAGTTTTCAATCAAATTACTGTATAATTTCACAATTTCTTTTACAAAAAATGTCAGATAAATGTGCTTTACAGTGTCACTCTTCATTCCAATCCATGTAAGAATATTATCAATTCCATTTACGAGAATATTTTGCCAAAAGATGCGCTGTTTACGACAATTTCCCATTCCTATACGGAAGTTCTGCAAAGCTTGTCAGAGCGAGCAACTCTAACCAAGGGGGGTGGATCTTAGCAAAGGGTCAATTGTACTAAAGTGTGGTCTTACCATCCAAGGGTTCACAGTATAGTCTGGCATAGCCAGTCTGACTAAAGGCATAAGGTCTGGCCAAGGAACGCCTATTTAGAGAGGAAAAGTCTGTCTAACTTATATTTAATACGACCAACCACAGTTCACAGTTTCACAATTTGCTGTTAAGGGGCGGGTATATCAGAAATACTGTAGATTATACTAAATAATAGACAGGCATCAAAAAAATTAATTTATATAATGGTGCTGCAGTTTCAGTGAATGGTTCTGTACTGAAAACATTGGAAAAACCACGGAAAATGTGTATAGACATTAATATAGTGATCAGAAATTGTGCCTGTCCAGAAGTAATAAGTACATACTATTTCACAGACATAATGCATAAAAAAGCAGAACATCCTGTTTGTGCATATCTAGGCTACTAGCTACTAAGTGCTTCAAACAAAACTCTGAATATCTTTGAAAGATTTGATGCCACTAACCTGGCAAACTTTGGCAAATGGAGTGATTATTTCATCTTCAAAAGTGCTAATTTTATCAATCCTGTACCTCTGAAACACAGCTTTGTAACCCAACAGACTGATAAAAAAAAATAAATAAAAATGTGTGCCCTTAGTAATACAATCAGAAAGTGCTTTTGAGTTTTGTGTGCAATATGCATCAGACAGTCAGTGAACGGACTGTAGGTGGTCTGAGAGTATGCCGTCTTAGGCTGAGACTAGCTATATTATTCCTCTTTACCGATTTATGTAAGATTCCTTATGATATACTTGCACAGGTATTGGTTTTAGTCAGAATAAGAGAAGTCATGACAAAGGTAACACAGCATGCTAAATTCTGCCCCCAGAGTAAAAATGACTGGCAGCTACCACTGGAGCAATAGATGAACCTGACCTAATAGGTAGATGGAGAAGTAGGAGAATCAGCTTGTACAGGGATGAAAAGAGAAGAGAAATTCTGTATATGCAAAAATCTTTCCCGACACATTTCCTCTAAGCTCTATTGTAAGATAAACCGGTCTTTTCTCTGAAATGTGCTAAGCTACTGTATTAAGTCTTCAGGAGAGAAGAGAGAAAAAATAGTATGTTAGATGTAGTCATGTCATATAAAATATGAAAATCAAAAAGCCTAATCATACATTATGCAAAATACATAAAGGCAATGTGAAGGCTCACATTGCTTTTGGGAGGGACAGAGGAGGATGTGGAATCTCATTTCCAAATGCCAGAAACTAAATATAAATATTGCAAAGACAGACCTATGGAAAATCATATTATTGCATGTCATTTTTAATGAACATTTTTAAGGTTGATGGTGCCCTAATAGCATTTTTAAAGTCACGTACAGGATGTCTTCGGAAGGCTCTGAGTAGCTTCCTTACTCCGGCTGTAACTACGCGGCCAGTCGTACATTGTGGTATAATCTCAAAGGAATGCATTTTAATGGCATACATTATGAATGCCCTGTAAAGCTGCTCCCCCACTGAGTCTGTCCATTTAGATGATAAATGCAGCGCACTTCATCACTGCCAGATAATTTTTTCTTTCATACCTTGTACTTGACTGCCATCAAGTGGTCTATTTGGTCTCTGCCATGTCATTTCACTCCATTAAAACCATAACGTGTGCATATAAAGATGTTGGTTTGTTTTAGACTAGCTATTTTACACGATTATTCACTTTGCTATCCCCTCTAACCCTCCATCTCAGTCTTTTCTGTTTCTTCCATCATCCTGGAAAAGCAGTCATTCAGCTTTCAAGTCTGGGCCCTCAAAGCTAACGTCTCGTTCCTGGGCTTCACTCCATCTTTTCCTTGGTAAAACAGCAACATCAGGGCTGGATTCATCAGGATTCTTGTGTGTGTGTTGTTCTTCAGTATAATGAATCAAGTTAAACTCATAACTGTCAGAATAGTCAGATGAACTCATAAAATGGTAATCTGATGATCTCTAGGAATATGGAGAACTGATGAATGAGTGTTATTTTATCTCCTATAAATGCAAATGCAGATTTTGAAGAAAATATCTATTTTTTAAAATACATGTCTGAATACCTGTCAAATTAATTCAAATAAAATGTAATTTGTGAAAATAAAATGAACTTTTAAAATAATTAATCTTTACAAGTAGATATATAAGTGGATTTAGCGCGAGTGTTGTATAATTGTGTTTGCTTCATAATATAGATGAATGTCAGTAAAAGTAATAGACAATGTTGGGTAAGTTATTGAAAAATTAATACACTACAAATTACTAATAACTTCTCTAAAATTATAATCAGATTACACTACTCATTACTTTTAAATTATTAAAAGTATTGTTTTGTTTGTTTTTCCACTTAATTAATTTCAAATAATGCATATTTCTTCCTTGTTCATTATCACACCCAAGTCATTCACTCAGCACAACAAATTTCTCCCTTACAATGACTTGTACAATGAGTTTGTGACACTTTAGCTGTCACAGAAACACAAACAGACACACATATGAACATAATTAATGTTTTAAATGTATTCTACATAAATGCTATTTTAGAAATTTGGAACACAAGTAATGTACTTAAAAGTAATTAACTTAATTGAAAGTTACAGTGAGGCACTTACAATGGAAGTTAATTGGACCAATCTGTAAATGTTACAGTAAAATACTCAGTTTCAAAAATGAAGCCACAAGACGTAAACAATATATGTATTAACCTGATTTTAGGTTAATAAAATCGCTTACTAACCTTTTCTGTGTAAAGTTATA
The DNA here is from genome assembly GCF_019703515.2 of Myxocyprinus asiaticus. Taxonomy (NCBI): domain Eukaryota; kingdom Metazoa; phylum Chordata; class Actinopteri; order Cypriniformes; family Catostomidae; genus Myxocyprinus; species Myxocyprinus asiaticus. Next base: position 22,448,085 of record NC_059370.1, on the reverse strand, counting down.
TCCCATTAATATTCGTTTTACATGAGTGTAATGCTGTAAACCCTAAAACAACTGTACAATCTACAAAATAAACAACTTTACAGCTCAAATAATACAAAATTTTTAACAAAAGCATTCATGTAAGTGCTTTTATAAAATTATAAGCTTTACATTTCTTCCTTTAAACCAGGGACTAAAAACAAAATGTTTTTCAATTCGTACTGAGCAAAAACAGTATTTTTTTAATCTGGTTACGACGTTCCGTTGTCACAGTCTGTCTTCCTCATGTTTCCCTAGGACTCTTATTTTGAAGTTTTCTCCCTGACTACATCTCCCATAGTGCACTGCCCTCATCACTTCCATCTGTTCCACATCATCCTCACCTGTTTTCTATTCCCTCATTAATTCCTTTTGTATATATACCCTCCAGTTTTGTTCATTTGTTGTCAGTTCTCATCTGTGTAACATTCATATGTTAGTGTGCAGTTTGTTTGGGTCTTTATTGTTCTCCACTTGGTTTTATATCTTCATCTTCTTCATTAAAGCCTGCAAATAGATCCATTGCCTCCATCATCATCATCACTATACACAATACGTGACCGAAGAACTGACCTAACAAGATGGATCTACCGGCTGTAAGAATCCTCTTCCTCGAGCAAGGGAACCATCCAGTTGAGGATCACGGGCATGAGTTTCTCCAGCTTGCGAATTTGGTGCACTATGGAGACCACTCTTGTGGTTTTCTTCAGGGTTGGTCTCAGTAGTGCACTAAAGGAGCTAATGCTGCCGGCGGAACCTCACTGGATGCTGCTTGTGTTGGTGGAGGTGGCTCTACAAATTAGTGGCTCTCCTTTCAATGTGGTTGTGGAGGATGAGGACTTTGTATCTCCTCCCACAGTAGAGGCCCCCCAGCCTTCCACGGCTCCTCCCTCGAAGCCTGCCACAGTTAACAAGCCAGCGCCCACACCTGCCATGGTTAACGAACCAGTGCCTGTTGCCCCATCTGTCCCAGAGCCTGTTCTCATGGAACTTATAGACCTTGATTACATTCCCACCCTTATGCCCACCCAGTGTACTCCTCCTCCGCTGGTTTCATCCAGCATCTTAGCCCTTCCTCCTCTGCTGGTTTCATCCAGCATCTTAGCCCTTCCTCCTCTGCTGGTTTCATCCAGCATCTTAGCCCTTCCTCCTCTGCTGGTTCCATCCAGCACCCTAGCCCTTCCTCCTCCACTGGTTCCATCCAGCACCCTAGCCCTTTCTCCTCCGCTGGCTCCACCCAGGACATCGGCTCCTTCCTCTGATCAGCCGGTTCCCCTCAAGTCGCCGGCTTGACCATCGGCCCCAGTGACTTCACAGGCATGGGGATCTGTCGACCCTCTGACTCCACCTTGGCCCTCTGATCCCTGGACTCCGCCTTGGCCCTCTGATCCCTCATCACCTTGGCCCTACGTCCCCTCATCTCCACCATGATCCGTCAGCCTATCGGTGTCACCGGGGGTCCCTTGTCCCTCCAGCTCCGCTTTGGTCCGTCGGTCACCTGGCTCCGCCTTTGGGTCTACCAGGGACCTCCTTCCCTCCGACTCCGCCGTGGTACTCAGTCCCACCCCCCAGACCTCCTGACTGTACTCCTGGATCCTCCCCAGTCACCTGTTTCATCCTGCTCTTCTCCATCTTTAGGCACCAAGGGTTGCCTTGTAAAGGAGGAGGGGGGGGGGGTAGTAATGTCACTGTCTGTCTTCCTCATATCTCTCTAAGACTCTTATTTTGAAGTGTTCTCCCAGACTACCTCTTCCATAGTGCACTGCCCTCATCACTTCCATCTGTTCCACATCATCCTCACCTGTCTTCTATTCCCTCATAATTTCCTTTTGTATATATACCCTCCAGTTTTGTTCATTCATTGTCTGTTCTCATCTGTGTAAAATTAATATGTTAGTGTGCAGTTTGTTTGGTTCTTTATTGTTCTCCACATGGTTTTATTTATTCATCTTCTTCATTAAAGCCTGCAAATAGATCCATCGCCTCCATCACTACACACAATACGTGACATCCGCCGCCTCCTTTCCAATTGGTAACTGGTTAGAATGAAACAAAAGAACGGTTAATAAAGTTTTTTTAGTATTCTGTGCTAATGGTGAGTGATATACCAGTTACAGTGTTACCAGATCTCGCAAGAGAAATAAGTGACCTGATCTGGAAAAACGAGCTCAAAATAAGGGACTTGCCTCACCCAAAATAAACGAAAATATAGCCTAGTTTTTTTCCTCATGTGGGGGAATTATCAGTATAAAAAATTTATAGCAAGCATAGTATACAGTAGTCTATATAAAATAATGTATTTTCATGTGTATTTATTGTCTGTGTGTCTTTTTAATGTATTCTGTGTGCATCTGATTATTCCCAAAATATTTCAAATCTGGCCACCTAAAAAAAACAATTAATAGCCTAAATCTCTCTCTCCTGCATACACACACTGCGTGGGCACGTTTGGACAAAACGTAATCTAATGTGAATAATGTTATTAAAATGTTTTAAATAATTATGCATGTATACATAGTAATTATATATAGCTATATAGATAGCTACATTCACAACATGTATTAAGCAAAGAAATGTAAGATTCAGTGGTTTCCTTCAGAATCAAAGCACATGCTTACCATATTCTACTAAAAAGAGAGAAGCCCCATTTTTTGGGCAACAAGAAGTGGTGTAATTCTGAAAAATTAATGTGATAAACTCTTTGGTTTCATGAAAAACAATTATTGGAACAAAGCATTTAAATAATAATGTTTTCACTCCGAAACTAACACAACACAGGACTTTGTTCCCGTTCCAGTTCCGTTCTGCAAAAAAATTCGTTCTTTTTAGGTTTTCATTTTCGTTCCTTGACCATTTTTAGTCCCTGCTTTAAACCCTCAAAAAACTGGCCTCATTAGCTTTGATTGTAAGTGCCTCACAGTAACCTTGATTTTTGCTTTTTTGTTGTTTTTTGTAAAGAAACAGAGGGATGAGACAAAATATTTTTTTGTGGTAATAAATATTATGTCATAATTGGTGTTGACTGAGCTTGACTTGTATTGAACCTGGAATATTCCTTTAATTTCTAAATCATTGACATTAATTAGCAGTTGGTTCTCAATAATAGCTTCCAATCCTCAGGGAAAGCTTTCTATTAGATTAGAATAGAAACACAAAGAATCATATAACTAATGTGTACAATCCTATAGTATGGTGTGCTTACAAATTTATTATGATTAAGATGTGTCTTCACTGGAATTAAGAAGCCTAGCCAAACATGATTAGAAGAGTGTGTCCACATACGTTTGGCCATGTAGTATATGAGCGTTTGTACATTGTATACACAGTACATAAAAGAAAGAACATATTACCCTAGTCATTGTTTTTTCAAATGTGACTCGTGGATCAGATGACTACATGCCAAATACTGTGCTTCTCCTTTTGCTGTTGCTCTGTCTCGTCTCTCCTGTGCTCTTGTCACCAATTGGATTGGAGAACAGCTGAGCCTTAAAACGCTGGGTGTGAAACAAGAAGCAAAGAAAATTAAGCATTCATGTGACAGAAAGAGACATCGAGCATCTTGAATTACTCAAGTGTCAATACCAAAACCAAAAACAGATGTCATGCTCAAAATATAACTCTATTTCTGTCAGTGCTGGAAGCTGTTATTGATGTTCGTTTTTTCATCTTTGGATCACAATCAAATCTGAAAACATAATGAGAATGAGATCTACAAAGATGGATTAGGGCTTTTTTTTTTGCTTTGGGTATTTTTCCGTCTCTCAATTTTTCCAGCTGGGGACTCTTAACGGATCGCTCATGAATACAGAATAGATGGGTGCTCCTTGGAAAAGTGATGTGCTTGTAAACAGATGCAGCACTTATAAGGCCTGGGCCAGGGATGCAAAAAAACGAGAAATAACATGTCATTATGCAAAAGACGTCTCCTCATGCTTTGAGCCTCCACTCTCCCCCGGCGGCCAGCCGCTTCGTGTCTGCTCGCTTGTGTCTCTAGCTTTCTCTCCCTCTCTTTTTTTCTCTCTTTCTACACTTTTCCCTTAGCTCTTCTCTTATATCAATGCCTTGAGTTCAGGGATGTTAGCTTCAGCTGAATCCTCTGAATATTGTTGGATGTGTATTCTTTTGAAAAGCAGCTGCCTTTCATCTCTTCCCCTCTGCAATGCTTTTGGCATAGAGAATAACACCAAAAAAAAAAAAAAAAAAAAACATAACACACCAATTGTATATATTTTGTATACTATCACAATTCAAAGGATATGTTATGTCCAAACAAATCAAATCTGTGTTATGAAGTGTCTCTTACCTATAAATGTAGATGTAGATGGAAATGGTACCTGATTGAATACCTGATGTGGAATGTACTGCCCTCTAGAGGCTGTTGAATGTATAGTCCTACACAGTGGGGGCTGTTTTGCTGCTTGAGACAAAATGTCCCCTGCCATATTTTTCATATTTTGTATCTTTTATAGTTGTATGTATGTGTGTATTCAATTCAGTATTGACTGAAAACTAAATCTTAACACAATAATTTCTCTCATGCAGCACTGTATGCATGAAACCCCATGCTGTCTGTAATAAGATAATATTTAGAAAACATGATGTCTTTCATGTACTTCATTACTGTATATATATTATATATTATATGAGATGTTGGTGTCCTTGTGGTTTGTTTGGCTTGGCTGATACAAGAAGTCATTTATCCAACCCTCTGTTTTGGCAAGCATTTTGTTTTGGCCTTGAAAGGCGCTGTTAGAACCTAATATACTGTAACTCTTATTTAAATTTGACAAACTAAACAGTTACTAAATGGCAGTTTTTATAGTGACCTTTAACCTTTTCATGATTCTAAATTCCTCGGAATGCCCCCAAGAGTGAGTTTTTTCCACTTGTAAACAATGAAAGTTATGTGGCACATCACAACCGGCACACTAGAAGACGCAGAGTATAGACGAGTAATTTATTGAATTCTTGACTTCTTGTCATATGAAAAAAATTTAAATACTGTATATACTATAATAAACATATGTACAAACAGGTTATGTCTACTGTACTACTGTATGTAAACAGACATGGCTGATGATCACTTTCATCCTATGATAAATGTGTGAGCTGTAAACAGTTATTGTTGTACTTTAGTGACCTGACCATTTGGATGTTAAATAAAGTAATATTATCATGTACTTGAAAAGAATGTTTAAGTATCTGTTTGTGTGAATGAAAACTGCATATCCACCAAATAAATGCATTGCGTGTGGATGATTGTTTTAGCTAGATAGTGCATAGACTGTGCATACGAGCTGAAACTTATAGTGGTACTTAGACTGTTCGAATAACTGTTTGTGTGACTTATTATGAATAATAAACACATAACCACCCAGTAAGCAGACATGGCAGCGTCGATAATCGCATTTGATGTGATGACTGGGCGTATACAAGCTGTAAACTTTTTATCGTGGTAATTTTTCATGATTTGGGTGTCTGTGTATAAAATTAACTTGAAAATACTGTATGTAATTGTGGCAGCGGGGGCGTGGTCGAGCGTCCATCCGGAGAGAGAGAAAGCGGTAAGGGCACTTACACCTGAGCTAGATTATGTCTAAAACCTGTCTCTAATTCCAGTGAGCATGGGGAGAGCAGCATATAAATGGCCACGCCACCAGCAGAGAGGCAGAGAGAGTCTGGCACAAGGAAGCCTACAGTGCTCGTGGAAGCTGATGTGTTTATGTTTGTGAAGCTAATGTGTTTACGTTCGTGAAGCTAATGAGTTTGAGTGCCTACATGCCTCTGATACTGTTGAGTTTGTGAAGCTGTAAAGCATTGAAGTGGCTGATTAAAAGCCTTACCTGAGTCTGGAAAAACCCGCTTCCCTGTGTCTTCCTTTCCTAAGTGACCCACCATCGGATTATAATGAGCCGCTTGGAACACCATTTCCCGGCGGCTCCGCGGTATTAAGAGCTGGGTTGTATCTTCCTTTGTTTAAGCGTCCTGCGTCACTCTATACAACCGCTCGTAATGAACACATTAGCTTCACAAACAAACACAGCAGCTTCCACGAGCACTGTAGGCTCCCTTGTGCCAGACTCTCTCTGCCTCTCTGCTGGTGGCGTGGCTGTTTATATGCCGCTTTAGTCATGCTCACTGGAATTAGAGAGAGGTGTTAGACATAATCTAGCTTAGGTGTAAGCGCCCTTACCGCTTTCTCTCTCTCCGGACAGACGCTCGACCACGCCCCCGCTGCCACAGTAATGTATAGCAGACGGAGCAAGACAAAGACGATGATGATGTGAGAACCCAAGTGCAGTGTGTATTTACAAAATTAATATCCAACATAAACTAGAACAAAAGACTTAACTAAACTTGACTTGACATGACTAAGACAGACTACTAAGATCAATACACAACATGAGACAAAGGCAAACATGAGGGTTTAAATACAGATACTGGGGCAAAGAATAACAAAACAACAAATGACAAGACTGAACTGATAACAAGATAACTAATGAACAGACAGAATTAATAAGGGGATAACAAGTCTATTAAACATAAACCAATGAGAATATAAGACTAATGAACAATGTAAGACAATGACTATAAACCAATGAGACCAAAATACATGAAAAACGAGGGTCACATGACAAGTAAACAGGAACAAGGAAACACTGAACTAAACTTCCAAAATAAAAGACATGACTAAATGAAGAACATAAATCAAAACATGATCAAAAATATGTAAACGTTACACTGTATTAGTAACTATTTGTGTGCAAAAATGAATTCGCACGGCCAAAGCATCTCTGCATCCGTGTGTTGTGAAAAAGCCAATTTGAATCTGACAGCTTGTGACATAACTGGCTGTTGCAGAAACACACATGTGTAACACTCCTCTGCGTGGGCCAGTTATTATCCGTCACATACAGTTGAAGTCATCCTGGTTACTTTCGTAACCTCCGTTCCCTGATGGAGGGAACGAGACGTTGTGTCGATGTAGTGACACTAGGGGTCACTCTTGGGAGCCCCAAACACCTCTGCTTTTTTTAATAAAAGCCAATGAAAACTGGCGAGTGGAATTTGCATGCCACTCCCCTGGACATATGGGTATAAAAGGAGCTGGTATGCAACCACTCATTCGGGTTTTGTGCTGAGGAGCCGAGACCAGGTCCCGGCCATTTCAGCAGGTAGTTCAGCGTTGTGGCAAAAGGGACACAACATCTCGTTCCCTCCATCAGGGAACGGAGGTTATGAAAGTAACCAGGACATTTCCTATCTGTCACTCACTCGACGTTGTGTCAATGTAGTGACACTAGGGGTCCCTATACAAAACACCACAACTAGCTGAATTGTGTTACGTGAACTGGCGGTGTGTGATGGGCAGACTGCTGTGTGCCTCATAGCCAACACAGCAGGCCGTCACGTAACCTCCCCCAACGCTCTTATAAGCATCGAACGGTCCATCAGGAATAAGTCGACTGCCCAACTATAGGGACAGGCTAGCCCAGCCGAGGCCTCTTTTCCCTCTATTTTCTCCCCAAAAAGAGTGGAATTTGTTAACTGACTGGGAGCCATAAGTGTCTGCGTTAAGGGGAAGACACCGTGGAGACCAAACCCCGCCCAAAAAGGGGGGGGGTATTTTGAGTGGAATATGTCACATGGTCTTACCGAGTCTTGTTGGAAGTATGTCATGTGGAGAGGTCCCATGGTAGGTCCTACCCGAAGGGGGAGGAGTTTCTACGGAGCATGGAAACCGGGGGCAGAGGGGTCTCTGCCCAAGGAAGACACAGTTTACCGACAGGGAAACAATTTTGCGGAAGATATCACATGGGGTCGCCTTCGGGGAACCAGCACATGTGGAGCACCTACCTCAGTACAGGGTCTCATTAGCGCACGTACTGGGCTGGCAGTGAGTTTCTCCGCAAACTCAACAGCCAGAGGGCTAAGGAGGAAAGTCATCCAGGGATCACAGTCTGTGAACACGAATGGGAGACAAGAACACACGTCTTCACCTCAAGGAAGGGGAAAGGCGCTATGCATAAGTGGTATACCTGGCCAGCTGTCCCGGAACTTACCTGCTCGTGCCTGCCAATACACGGGATGAGACCGGCTCAACCCGGAGATTGTTGAACCTCGCAATGGTGTTGGGTGTTGCCCAGCCCGCTGCTCTGCAGATGTCTGCCAAAGGGCTCGTAACACCGCAGGGGGTAGCACGTCCTGAGCCTGATATGCCATCACGATGGTGTCAATGACCCAATGGATGTTCCTCTGTTTGGAGACAGCGCTTCCTTTCCGCTGTCCACCAAAGCAAACAAAGAGCTGCTCAGAGCTTCTAAAGCTCTGCGTGCGATCCAAATAGATGCGTAAAGCTCACACCGGACACAGCAATGCCAAGGCTGGGTCTGCCTCCTCCTGGGGCAGCGCTTGCAGGTTCACTACCTGATCCCTAAAAGGGGTCATGGGAACCTTGGGCACATAGCCTGGTCAGGGTCTCAGGATCACGTGAGAGTAACCCGGACCGAATTCCAGGCACGATTCGCTGACAGAGAACGCCTGCAGGTCCCCAAACCTTTTGATGGAAGTGAGCGCAGTCAGGAGGGCAGTCTTCAAAGAGAGTGCCTTAAGCTCAGCTGACTCCAAGGGCTCAAAGGGAGCTCCCTGTAAACCCCAAAGGACTACAGAGAGGTCCCACGAGGGGACGAGGTGCGGTCTGGAGGAATTTAACCTCCTAGCGCCTCTCAGGAACCTGATGATCAAGTCGTGCTTCCCCAAATACTTACCATCTACTGCATCGTGATGAGCCGAAATAGCGGCTACAAACACCTTCAGGGTGGAGGGGGACAGCCGCCCCTCCAGCCTCTCCTGCAGGAAGGAAAGCACTGATCCGACTGCACATCTCTGGGGTCTTCGCGTTGGGAAGAACACCACTTAGTGAACAGACACCACTTCAAGGCATACAGGCACCTCGTAGAGGGAGCCCTAGCCTGAGTGATCATGTCTACCACCGCGGGTGGTAGGCCACTTAGGTCTTCCGCGTCCCGTCCAGGGCCAGACTTGGAGATTCCAGAGGTCTGGTCGCGGGTGCCAGATGGTGCCCCAATCCTGAGAAAGAAGGTTGCGAGGAGCGTAAGATCCGAGAACCAAGTCTGGGTGGGTCAGTAGGGTGCTACTAGATTGATCTGCTCCTTGTCCTCCCTGACCTTGCACAGGGTCTGTGCAAGTAGGCTCACTGGGGGAAACGAGTATTTGCGTAGTCCAGGGGGCCAGCTGTGTGCCAGCGCATCTATACCGAGGGGTGCCTCGGTCAGGGCGTACCAAAGCGAGCAGTGGGAGGATTCCCGTGAAGCAAACAGGTCTACCTGTGCTCGACTGAATCGACTCCAAATCAGCTGGACCACCTGAGGGTTGAGTCTCCACTCTCCCCTGAGGGTAACCTGACATGACAGCGCATCCGCTGTGGTGTTGAGGTCGCCCAGGATGTGAGTGGCTCGTAGCAACTTGAGGCGCTGTTGACTCCAGAGGAGAAGACGGTGGGCGAGTTGTGACATGCAATGGGAGCACAGACCACCTTGGCGGTTGATGTACGCTACCATCGCTGTGTTGTCCATCCGGACCAACACGTGCTTGCCCTGGATCAATGGCTGAAACCTCCGCAGGGCGAGCAGTACTGCCAACAATTCTAGGCAGTTGATGTGCCAACACAGCCACGGGCCAGTCCAGGAGCCAGCGGCTGTGTGCCCATTGCATACGGCGCCCCAGCCCTTCTTGGAGGCATCTGTTGTAACCACGATACGCCTGGAGACCTGCTCTAGGGGAACCCCTGCCCATAGAAATGCAAGGTTGGTCCAAGGGCTGAAGAGTCGGTGACAGATCGGCGTGATGGTCACGCGATGTGTCCCGTGGCGCCATGCCCATCTCGGGACTCGAGTCTGAAGCCAGTGCTGAAGCGGTCTCATATGCATCAACCCGAGCGGTGTGGCCACCGCTGAGGATGCCATATGCCCCAGGAGCCTCTGAAAAAGTTTCAGTGGAACCGCTGTTCTCCGTCTGAATGCCTTCAGACAGTTCAGCACTGACTGTGCATGCTTGTTCGTGAGGCACGCTGTCATCGAGACTGAGTCCAACTCCAAACCGAGAAAAGAGATGCTCTGAACCGGGGAGAGCTTGATCTTTTTCCAGTTGACCCAAAGCCCCAGTCGGCTGAGGTGCCGGAGCACGAGGTCCCTGTGTGTGCACAGCAACTCTCAAGAGTGAGCTAGGATTAGCCAGTCATCGAGATAGTTGAGGATGCGGATGCCCACTTCCCTTAGCGGGGCAAGGGCTGCCTCTGCGACCTTCGTGAAGACGTGAGGGGACAAGGACAGGCCGAAGGGGAGTATGCCTGGCCTTCAAAGGCAAAACGTGGAAGTACGCGTCCTTCAGGTCTACCGCTGCAAACCAATCTTGATGCCGGACGCTTACTTGAATGCGTTTTTGCGTCAGCATCTTGAACGGGAGACTGTGCAAAGCCCAGTTCAGTACTCGCAGGTCCAGGATTGGTCGCAACCCACCGCCTTTCTTCGGTATGATGAAGTAAGGGCTGTAGAACCCTTTCTTCATCTCGGCTGGAGGAACAGGCTCTATCGTGCCCTTAAGTCTGGAGCAAGAACAGCATTTCCAACTCCTGCTACAGGCTCAAGTGGAGGACCGGCAGGTATTCCTGAGCCTGATCGACAGAGAGGGGGCTTCTGCTGCGACCCCGGAACCCTTAACACTGGTGACTCTCATCAAAATGGGGCCAAGTGATGATCCCGAGGCCTACCTCGACCTTTTTGAGAAGACCGCTGAGGTGTGGAAGTGGCCACGCAAACAGTGGACCGCTCCTCTCCGGGGAAGCACAACTAGCGGCGCAACAACTTCCTGCCACCAGTGTTCTTGATTATTGAGATCTGAAGAATGCCATCGTGCAACGTATTGGCCGTAGTCCTGAACAGAACCGCCAGAGCTTCAGGTCATTGAAATTCGGGAAACACGGCCGCCCATTTGCTTTTGCACAACAGCTCTGGGATGCCTGCCGGAAATGGTTGCTGGCTAAGGGAACCCGCGGCGCCGTGGATATCATCAACCTGGTGACACTGGAGCAATTAATCTCCCAGCTTCCTCGGAGGATTGCAGAGTGGGTCCAGTGCCACTGCCTGGCATCACTGGAGGAGGCCGTCCAGCTGGCCGAGGACTACATGGCAGTGTTTCCGGGAGGCAGCGAGCCAGATACTCTTCCTTCTTTCTCTTCTCTCTCTCTCTCCCTTGCATCTAAACCCCCTCCCCCCCTCGCCCCTCCCCTTTCCATCCTGTTCCCCGCCCAAACCTCTTACCTGACCTAGGGGCTCTTTCCCTTTGTCTGTGTCCCCCAAATTTACTTTAACCTCTTAAAATCATGGAGGGAGGCGATTCCTGTGGCTTTGGAAACAGTAGTTCCGGAGAGGGTGGAGCTCGGGCCAGAGGTGACTCTCAAACCAAATTCATTAACCCTGGTCCCGTGTGGATACCACCTTTCGCCATCGCAGCTCACAGACGTGGCCAAATTGCAAGCAGAATTTGCGGATGTGTTCTCGCTTCTCCCTGGTCGCACGAACCTCATAGAACACCATATCGAGACCACCCTGGAGGTGGTAGTTCGTAGCCACCCCTATCGCTTTCCTGAACACAAGAAAAGTGTTGTTCAGGAATAATTGGAGGCAATGATCGAGATGGGAGTAATAGAAGTGTTGCACAGTGATTGGGCCAGCCCGGTGGTTCTGGTAACTAAGAGATATTTCTTAATTCTTTAAGCAGCTTGGAAAATTCCAGTAAATTATGTCAAGCCTTTAGACAATTAGCCAATTAGCTTCTGATAGGAGGTGTACTGAATTTGAGGTGTTCCTGTGAATGTATTTTAAGGCCTACCTTCAAACTCAGTGCCTCTTTACTTGACATCATGGGAAAATCAAAAGAAATCAGTCAAGACCTCATAAAAAAAATCGTGGACCTCCACAAGTCTGGTTCATCCTTGGGAGCAATTTCTAAATGCCTGAAGGTACCACGTTCATCTGTACAAACAATAGTACACCAGTATAAACACCATGGGACCACGCAGCCATCATACTGCTCAGGAAGGAGATGCATTCTGTCTCCTAGAGATGAACGTAGTTTGGTGTAAAAAGTGCAAATCGATCCCAGAACAACAGCAAAGGACCTTGTGAAGATGCTGGAGGAAAAAGGTAGACAAGTATCTATATCCACAGTAAAATCCTATATCGACATAACCTTAAAGGCTGCTCAGCAAGGAAGAAGCCACTTCTCAAAAACCACCATAAAAAAGCCAAACTATAGTTTGCAAGTGCACATGGGGACAAAGATCTTACTTTTTGAAGAAATGTCCTCTGGTCTGATGAAACAAATATTGAACTGTTTGGCCATAATGACCATCGTTATGTTGGGAGGAAAAAAGGTGAGGCTTGCTAGCCGAAGAACACCATCCCAACTGTGAAGCATGGGGGTGGCAGCATTATGTTGTGGGGTGCTTTGCTGCAGGAGGGACTGGTGCACTTCACAAAATAGACGGCATCATGAGGAAGGAAAATTATGTGGATATATTGAAGCAACATGGAAGCCAGGATGTTAAAGCTTGGTCACAAATGGGTCTTCCAAATGGAAAATGACCCAAGAATACTTCCAAAGTTGTCACAAAATGGCTTAAGGACAACAAAGTCAAGGTATTGAAGTGGCCTTCAAAAAGCCCTGACCTGCAGCAGGTGACTCACATCACTGCTCCCCTCATTCTCACCATCTCAAGAAATCACGTTGATGAGATCCGTTTTTACTTCACTCATTCTCCCTCCACTCCAGTGGTCCTGGGACACCCATGACTGGTTTTACATAATCCTCATTTAAACTGGGGTGAGAGTTCAGTATTGACTTGGAGTCCTTTTTGTTTGTCACAATGTCATAGTTCCACTCTCTCTCCTGTATTGTCTTATTTTGTGTTGCAGGAGGAGCCAATGGATCTCACCGAGGTCTACCACGACCTGAGAGTGATGTTCACTAAGTCCCAATCTGCATCTCTGCCTCTGCACTGCCTGTACATCTGTGCAATTGATCTCCTACCCGGTACTTCTCTGCCTCGGGGATGTCTTTATTTGCTCTCTGCGCCTGAGAAGGAGGCCATGGAGTAGTATATAAGTGATTCTCTGGCAGCCGGTATTATCCATCCTTCTTCCTCTCTGGTAGGGTCAGGGTTCTTCTTTGTGGGGAAGAAAGACAGTTCTTTGCATCCATACATATACTGTAGGGGGTTGAATGACATGCCATTCGGCCTTTCTAACACCCTGGCGGTCTTCCAGGCACTCATTAATGACAATCTTAGAGACATGGTCAATCTCTATGACATTTTGATATTCTCCCAGAACAGTCAGGACCATGTCCAGCACGTCAGGAGAGTGCTTCAGCGACTGCTAGAGAATGGTTTGTTCATCATGGCGGAGAAGTTTGAGTTTCACATATGGTCGGTTCCGTTCCTGGGGTTCGTTCTTTTGATTGACGGCATCCGGATGGACATTGCCAAGGTAAAAGCGGTTGCAGATTGGCCAACCCCAGATTCTCGTAAAGTGGTCCAACTGTTTCTGGGGTTTGCCCATTTTTACAGATGTTTCATCCGGAACTTCAGCCAGATCGCCACACCTTTGACGAATCTAACGTCCACCAAGACACAATTCTGTTGGTCTCAGCAGGCTCAGTCTGCTTTCCAAAAGTTGAAGAGCTGCTTCGTTTCAGCTCCCATTCTCATTAACCCAGACCAATCTTGTCAGTTCGTGGTGAAGGTTGATGCGTCGGATGTGGGGGTTGGGGCCATTTTGTCCCAGAGATCCCCGTCGGATGAGAGAATGCACCCCTGTGCATTCTTGTTTAAATTCCAGGCAGGCTAGCAGGGCACTTTTCTATAGAAGATTTGACTTTACCATTTCGTATCACCCCGGATCTAAGAACCTTACGCCCAACACCTTAACTCACTCTTTGGAAATCGAGAGCAACTCGACTTCCCCAGATACGTCATCCCATCCAACAGGGTATTGTTTGTTAAAGAATACAAAAAATACAATTTATGCCTGAGCGTAAAATGAGTTGGACTGAAAACATTTCAGATCTACCAACTGCTTCATTCCACCGCTAAACACAAACATCAACAATCCTCCTTAATAATACTGCTCAATACTATATTAATTTGTAATCAAACTCATTGAACTCATAGGCTAGGCCTACATGTTTAGAACCTACAAATCCAGAGTCATGAAACCAAGCGGTTATTCCTTATCTAATTAGGAACCTGCCTACAGAGCATCCACAAATTATATCATATTCATCAACAAAAATGCATGACCACAATGTGAGAATATCAGACATTCCAATATGTTAGATTTACAAACAAAAGTGCAGCACAGATAAGGTTTAACGTGCACTGATGCAGCCTTTGATGACATTAAAGCCAATCTATTCCTTTTTCATATTACTTTGTTTTGACAGTGACTCTTAACTTCTTTCCAACCACTGAATTTTTAAAAGCTATTTTTGTGAGAATAAAGAAATACATACATAAATAAATATTCTCTATAAGAAGCAAAGATTCCTTACTCATTCATCAATCACAATTTTATTTCATTTACAGGTATTCTTATTATACACAAACACATTCAGTTGATACATAACACACACACAAATACACATGTGCGTGCATGCGCACACACAAACACACTTGTTGAAGCCAATTATAATTAAAAACAAGTCTTGCACAAATATTATTATGCATCCAGATCAGATCAAGTGAAAGCCTGTTATAGGCTATACAAACCACACATGGATATCATATGAATGGAGTTCATATAATCACGTTCATATACTGTTATTGTCAATATAATGATGAAATCTTTAGTTGTTGCTTAACAGTTACAGGGCTCTTAAGTGACAAATGGTTAGCCCCATATGCATTTGACAGTGCAATCAATAAGTTATACAGTAGTTACACAGTGTAACATGTTCGCAATCTGGGCAATGGAGGAGTCAGGAGGCAAAGAACTGTCAACGTGAGTATTTTATTACTCTTCAGCATCGTTCACAAAACTTAAACAAAAGGGCACTCAGTGGCCAAGTAATCACACACAAACGAGTCAATAATTCTTGTTACACACACAGGAACAGTCTCTCTCTGGTCTCTCTCTGCCACTCTGATGCATCATGCACCTTTTTATGTCTCCCACCGCCATCACTACAACAAGAAACAGGTGTTAGAGATAATGATAACCCAGGTGACGAGCTTTACTGCTCACTCTCTCCTGCAGACAGATACACGACCATGCCCCCATCACCACATACCCCCACCGCCCGACTCAGGGCAGGGCAACATCCGGCCACAGGGACCGCCTCCCTCCGTGATTTTAGGAGGTTGAGGTGGTAAATTTGACGTGCCCCGCCTCGTCTGTTCACCTAACCTCATAATCGAGATCTCCGACTTGCTGTGTAACCTCAAAAGGGCCCTTACCACTTGCCGAGTAATTTAGAACTTGAGGTGGGCAGCAGTACAAGCATTTTATCTCCCGGTGTGATTCCCGTAGTCGAGTGCCCCATCATACAGTTGGCTTTGACGTTCCTGAGCTTGGAGCAAATTCCCCTGTGTTAACTGACCCAAAGTGTGGAGTTCTGCTCCAAGATCAAGAACATACTGAATTTCATTTTTACTGTTTTATGGTCCTCCTCCCAAGCTTCCCATATGACGTTGAGCACGCCGCGCAGCTGACGCCCATACAGCAGCTCAAATGGGGAAAACCCTGTGGAGGCTTGTGGGACCAATCACACTGCAAATAACAGGGGATTGAGCCACTTATCCCAATTTCTAGCATCCTCGTGTACAAACTTACAAATCATATTTTTTAAAGTTTTATTAAATAGTTCCACCTACCAATCTGTTTGTGGGTGGTAAACACTGGTGTGAATCGATTTAATACCTAATAATTCGTACAGTTCGGGTAGTGGTCATGACATAAATGTAATGCCTTGATCAGTGAGGGTTTCTTTTGGAATCCCCACTCGGGAGATAATTCTGAAGAGTGCCTCCGCAACACTATGTGCTGAGATGTTGCACAGGGGCACTGCTTCTGGATTTCGCGTTGCATAGTCCACCAGAACTAATACAAAGTGATGCCCGTGTGCGGTCCGTTCTAATGGCCCGATGAGGTCCATGCCAATTCTTTCAAAAGGGACCTTGATTAGCGGTAGAGGGTGCAATGGTGCTTTTGGGGTGGCCAGTGGATTCACCAACTGGCATTCAAGGCACTCCACACACCACTTGCGAACATCCCCGTGAATGCCCGGCCAAAAAAACGGGCCATTATTTGGTTGAACATTTATTCGTGACCTAGATGGCCAGCCATTGGATTATGGTGAGCCACCTGGAAGAGTGGCCCCTGACGGCTCTTCGGTACTAATAATTGGGTTGTATTTTCTTTTGTTTGAGTGTCCTGTGTCACTTGATACAACCTATCTTTGATAATTGAAAAATATGGGTATGTGAGTGTGACGTGAGGCTGGAGCTGTTGAACATCGATTACTCTCACTTGGTCAAACGTGTGTTTGAGGGACTCATCACGTGACTGCTCTAGAGGGAAATCCCCCTCAGGGAACCTCCTGAGGACGAGAACTCCCTCTCTTGCATCATCTTGGCGCAGAGCATACGTAGACGGCTCTGGCACTGCCTCTCCAGCCATGGCATCACATGTCACACACCGAGACAACATTTTAGAGGACCCATCCACAAATATTTCCTTTAATAAATTCTTAAAATCAGGCCAATTCATTCCCAGAATCAGTGGATGGGTGAAGCGGGAATTAACCGCGGCCTCTACTCAATACTTTTTCCCCTGAATAGTATCTCAATGGTAACCACTGGATATATGTGAATATCCCCGTGCACACACCATACCCTCACCCATTTACCCTCACCCATTCACCCGGGTCACCAGTGATGTGGGCTCCGGGGTTGCAGCTGCAGCCTCCTCTCGGTCCATCAGGCTCTGGAACACCTGTCAGTCCTCCGCTTGTGCCTGGAGCAGGAGTTGGAAACGCTGCTCCTGCTCCAGGCATAACTCAATGTGGGCCTGGTGTTGTGTTGGCTGGATGCTGGCGAGGGACTTGATGACTTCACTCAGCGGTGAAGACTCCATGACAACGTTGTCCTCCAATAAATCCCGGGTTTTGGCACCACTGTAACACGTTTGCAGTCTGGGCAATGGAGGAGTCAGGAGGCAACGAATCACACAAACGAGTCAATAATTCTTGTCGCACACACAGTGACAGTCTCTCTCTGCCACTCTGATGCTTTTTGCACCTTTTTATGTCTCCCTCCGCCATCACTACAACAAGAAACAGGTGTTAGAGATAATGATAACCCAGGTGACGAACCTTACCGCTCTGTCTCTCCTGCAGACAAATTCATGACCACGCCCCCATCACCACACACACATATCTGAAGCAGCCACATCTTACCGTTGAAGTGCTGATGCCAGCTGAGGCTGTTTTACTTATTTTTTCTTTTTTTAAATGTCCATTTCAATATAAAGTAACCACATTGAATAATGTAATCTCCTGACCAAGACAAGTGCACATCTACGAACCATCTGTCTAAAGCAATCAAAGTAATTATATCCAAAAGTTCCGATCTCATTGGTTGGATTGTATGTAACTTATATTCGATGATTGGCCAGTTTACATGTCAGTCAGTACTTCTTGTCTGAGTGGCTGGTTCTTGTCAGAAGTGAATTAATGTAAAAGGTGACACGAGCAGAATAGCGGTTCTAAAGGGTTTTTATTTTACTGCGCACATAAAATCTCTGTGATTAGTACAAGGATATAAAAACATTCAGGGCTTTTCGTCAAACATCCGGGGCTTTAGCCCGGTAAGCCCACCTCTAGCACCGTGCCAGTTCTTAACACCTCCGGGCCTCCTGCGGGATGCTATTTTCTAAGGATACAAGTACAGCTCCTTTCTTCTTGAATGGGGAAAGATCAAAATCTCCAAAATGGTTGGTCAAGATTACGAGCAAATAACATTTCAAATTAACAATAAAATCTGACAATAATCGTATCACAAATTGTGCTTCTTTAGCTCAGATCATGTTAAAAATGCAATTTTTCAGGCTAGTCCAGCCAATGTGCAAGTGTGTTTTCAATATTAAAGTAATGTCTCTATTAAAAATGTCATTTTGTTTTGCAATTCTGTTTGGTGCAACTAGTGCCGCAGAAATTATACACTTTACCTTTACTTAAAGAAACTTTTTTAGCTGCTCCGTATTTTGGTGTAACAAAGGTTATTCTGTTATTAAAATACTGGGAAAGACATGACATATTAGGTCCTTTTAAATTTTAATGTACAAATACAATAGAAAACAAATGAAAGTTTGGAAGAAAGGGGAAAAGTCTGAGCATATTAAAATGTCTGGTATTGTAATATTATCTCAAACAGCCAAGGTGTTTAGGATTACAGAATGACTCTAGCATGAGGCTGTTGTAAGAACTAAAAAGAGCTTGTGCAAACATTGCAATGCATTATTTATTGATGTCTACATTACAAAACACATTGCAAGTGCTTTAGTCTCCTGGGAAGAGTGTGCACGAGCATACAAATACACATGCAATAGCTGCATATACTGTATCTTCTCTCTTTTCTGTCTCTGTTTTTCCTCTTTCCCTCTGCAAGGACAGAGCTTATACCCCTTTGTTGGTAGCACAATACCTTCTTCAAAGACTGTTATTACTACAGAATTAGAATTGAAATGGAGTTCAAACAAAAACAAATGAAAGCGAAGCTCTGTGATTGAGTATGTCTGTGCAAAGAAACTCTTGGTCAGCAAAATAAATTCAAACCATGTAAACATCCTGAAGCTTCAATTACAGTATGATAAATAATCATGATTCATAATTGTTTCATACTCCACTTCTCTTCATTCATCTCTGAAGTTTGTGTTATTTTTTATATTATACAACAGTAAGTTCTGCTGATGCACAATTCTAATTGGAAAGCATTGCAAGAGTACTGGTATTAAGTAACAGCA